>NC_045761.1:4403125-4732500 GCF_009193385.2 Nasonia vitripennis
GAAAACTTAATTGTTTCTTATGCGCGGACTCCGGAGGCTGACCCACTTTTTTCCGGCTTTTACGTGTGCGCAGATTTGCCCTACCCAGCAGCTACTCGAACAGCTTCTTCGCCACTTTCCTCGGATTTTTTCTTCTTACCTGCTCTTTGTTCTAGCTGTGCAGATCGATGACTGATGACAAATGGCTCGTTATATACGAATTTTCTTTTTTTCTTTTTTGTTTTCCTCTTCACCGCAAATTGCGAGTAATCACAGACCTACATTCCTAGGATGCGTTCGAAAACTCGAGCGGAAATTTTTCCGCTCGAAAAAGCTCTCGCTATGCGCGGTCTGTCCCGCAGCAGGTCAAATTTCCGCGGGCGAAAAAAGCTCTCTCTCTCTCTCTCTCTCTCGCGCTATGTGCGCACGCAGAAACTGCACAAGGCATTCCGTGCGCGCCGGACAAAAGAATAACTCCCGCTGTACTCTGTATACGCGCCTAAAGGCATAGAATGCGTATATATAATACGGCTTGGCACGTCTCGCTGGGCTTAAGTGCATTTTCGCGCGAACGAGTACACAAGTGCTTGCGACTTTTGATACGCTATCGCGCCGCACACTGGACTCGCGCGCTATACATCTCGTTTCTTTTTCCGCCGTATACGCATACCGCTCGTTGCAATTACGCAATCTCACTTTTGACGATATAATATTGCTGAGTTACTTTGCTTTTATGCGCAGGATAAAGCAGTCGGAATTTTCAAACGAGACTGCGACACGATATTACGACTGTGTATGGTTAATAATAGCCATTAGCATAATTGTTTCAGCCGTGCATTATATCAGAGAAACTAAACAGCATCTAAGACGACGGTCAGAGAGCGAGTGAGCCCCGGAATTCGCCAGCAGCGACCATAAATAATGCCATTAGCAATCCTCGGCCAAAGCTCCTCCGAAAGCTCTCCCATGAAAGTCATTCCGGGCGCGTTTAGCCCCTAGCTGCTCCTACGCGTGGAATATAACGCGCGCGCGCGGGATCCAAAGCCACGCGAGCGGAATAAGCTCGTGCAGGATTTATATCGTAAGTCGGTCGCGCGTGTGTGTATATGTAAACCCGCGCTTTATTTTAATGGGAGCGGCGTCCTCGAGCGTCTTCGTTTTCCGGGAACTAAACCGACGATGCGCGCTTCACTTTCCCTTTTTTGAATTTCGTAGACAGAGATACGCACGTGGGGTAATTATTTTGCATACGACGTGTATGATTTATAGTTTGTTCGTTCGAATATTTCGAATGCTGCAGCGCGCAATGCTCGCTTTGCGTAACGCGCGGCGCGCATCGATTGTTAACGCGATCTCGTGTATAATCAAGGTTATGCCGTGATACTTTTTAATTGAAGTCGCTGTTTCGTTAAAATCTCGCTGCGCGCATTATTTTCAGTTGGGAATGACTTGCAGCGGAATAATTTCGTTCAGCGCATGTATCTCCACCTGGAGAACTTATATATTGTCCGCCCCGTGCGTCAAAGGGCTGTAGCTCTGTAATTAAAACTTTTCGAAAAATGTGTGTCGAGCTTTTTTAGAATAATCATCTCGTTATAACTATGCAAGATTCCCGGCGCTTAAATTCGAATTGAAAAAAGCTCCGGCGCTTATTTCAAAAAGCTCGTAACGACGAATCGAGCCGTCATTAAAATTAACGAACTAAGCGTCAATGGCTCAGAGATTCTATTATATCACACGTCCTCTCTGTGTGCTTGTGTACTCTTTGCTAACATACTTTCGAATACCGACAAAAGGAGCGAGATGAAAAAAAAGAGCCGAGTTGATACCGGCGGCCGAGCGCTTCTCATTCCAAAAGCTAGCGCGCTCGCGCCCAATTATTTTCGTGCAACCAGCCGAGCTCCATTTACTTTGTACACTGCAGAGCAGCGCGCGCACCAGGATCGTATTCTCTACACTCGCACTCTATATCCGACAATCGAACCAATTAACGCGAAAATCCGAAGATTCCCAGGGGCCGCGAAACAGCGGCTCTGCGCTGCAGCCAAATTAAATTCTACCGACCGAGCGACGGTCTATAAAGGATGAAAAAAAAATCCTCTCGAATCAAACTTGCAGTGCGGACGACAGCTCGATCCTCGCACCTGTATGTATACACACAAAGTAAAAACTAAGCGAGAGACTCGGAATTCGACGGCGCGATTCTCGAAAAAAATTTCGCGCACCAGAAAAGCGCCTACAAGGCTTTTTAACACCTCGCACGAGCTGACCGAAACGCGTCGAGGAAAAAGGAGCAGCAGCGGCGACGGCAAAAAGAGCCAGAGAGAGAAAAGTGATGAAAAGAAGAATGACGAGCAAGGGACAAAAAAAAATAAAGTTTAAAGACGGCAAAAAGGTCGGGAAAGCGCTCGGGCGAGTTCCTTTGTTTTGTCGCGAGAGAGCGCTGCAGTACAATGCGCGAGCGCGGGACATAGAAGAGAGCCGTATAATTCCGCTTCATTGTCGTACAAAAATTATGCGCGCCGGGCATTAGAGTAGTAGCGCAGGGCGCGACAAAGAAAAATGAAAAACGAGGCTGGGGTAAAGTGCCCGCGATACACAAAGAGGAGAAACGGAAAAGCCGCTCGTTTTCGCGTTTAATAAGCGCGATCGCCTTTCGGCGCGGGTGTTTATTAATTTGAAGAGCCGCTTTGATGCCTTTTTACGCTTTTAATTGCTCCCCCCCCCCCCGCCATCGAGTGGCCTGCTTGTCAAGTTACACGAGATCGTATTAATTGCTTAAGAGGCTTGTTTTCAAGGAGCTTATTATCGGAAGTATGACGCGCGATAAATAGCTCGCGCATAATACGCGAATTCTTTCGGGGACGTGTGCGCTTTATAGAGCGTCGTTAACAATGAAACGCGCGCATCGCAGACGCGAGAGCAAGAGAGAGAGCGTGCGGGGTTCAAAAACGAGCAGCCAATGCGTGTACATAAAGGGAATGATAAATTTTGAAAATTGCAGATGACTGAAGTTAATGGCCGATCTTAAAAGCACTCGTAAAAAGGCATGTTCCGCTATGGAAGTGCCTCATTCGAATGAATTTTAGCGTTGTAACTGAAATGTTTTATAGCGATGGGCGGCACCTAAATCTTGCCCGTAATGTGACTTTTTACGGTAAATTTTTGCAACCCCTGCAGCCGTACATGCAGCAGTAGTAGTAGCGGCTCCGCGTATTATGGATACTTGGAAAGCGAAAATGCTTACTGCCAAATTTCACATCGCGCGCTTTGCATTAAACTTTAGCGCGATATGGCGATAAACTCTCGAGACGAGAAGCGAGAAAGATTTTGCGAACAATGTGTCTAGAAAAATGCGAGTCTTCCGCTGTTCGTTGTAGTTTCGAAACTTGTGCTTTTTTTTCTTCGGAAAACGCTATCATCGTCGAATACACCCGAGAAAAGTTGCACTAACGTCAAGAATTCTCCACACCTCGAACAACAACAACAGCAACAACAACAAAGATACGAGTTCCGACACCTTTATAAACATTTCATGAGTTCTCGCAGCTCGCTGAGAAGAAACGCGAAGTGTGTATGAAACTTGGCGGAGAAAAAAAGCCGGAGAAAATTTGATTCTCTCCGCTTCTTTTCCAATACAGAGCGAGAGCCCTCCTCGTTGGCTCTATAAATTCTTAATAGCCCAAAGCAAACATTTTCGCCTCTCTCTCTCTCTCTCTCTCTCTCTCTCTCTCTCTCTCGCGTTTTATTATCCGGCCGTTTTGCACGCAACGGAGCCAGCAGAAATGCTCGAAAGAAGAAATAGTTTATATCCTTTGCTGTTTATAGAGCTTTCAAATTCAGGCTCTCGCGCGTGCACGGCCATTATCGGTCTTTTGCCTCGCCTTTGATCCGCGGAAGCTTCTCTCTCTCTCTCTCTCTCCTCCTTTTTTAATAGCTTCGCACCGCAATGTTTTGCAAACGGCCCTGGCGCTACTGCTGCTGCTGCCGTTTCTTTCCGGGCGAAATCTTTTATTTGCGAGCCGACGGAAAAGTGCGCGCGCGTAAAAGTTTTTCGCTAGCCGCGCCACTTCGGAGCGTCGGTTCGGAAATGCGCGCCTCTAAACTCCTATATAAGCTCGCGCGCGGACGGAGAAAAGCTCAAAGTATCTCGGCTGCATTGATCCGCCGCGTTGAATTACGTTGTGATAGTTTATTTTTCCGTTTCTTCATTCTTCTCCTTCCGTTGGCCGCGCAAGCTCTAAACATTCGCGCTTTTACGAACCCAGCGAAGTTTATGATGACTCCACTTGTGTATACGTTTCGAATATTCCCTCCCCTTATACTTTCTTATCCCTTATTCAATTACGTCTAGCAGCCTCGCGAAACCCATCCATCTTTGCGGTCCAATCGCGGCGATCCTTTTTTCACGACTCTAGCGCAGAATTAACCTATCAATCTCTCTCTGTGCTTTTTGCCGGCGCAGCCAGTGTCTTTCCCAGTCGGCTTCGTATACCGGGGCAGCGCAGGTATATACAGTATAATACATTCACGGCGGAGTAATTCCTCTTTTTGCTCGTTGCCGGCCGGCGCAGCTTCCTATCTCCCTGCGCGTCTTCCTGAAGCAGCAGCGGCAGCACAACCGAGATGTTTCTCGCGCGGCTGAGCTTCCTGCTCGTGCACGAAGAAAATTGCGAGAAGCCGGCACTCGAGTCACTGACCGAAATAACGCGTTGCTTTTTATCCGCTTCAGCCCGTCTCTCTCTCTCTCTCTCTCTCTCTCTCTCTCTCTCTCTCTCTCTCTCTCGTAGTTTTCTTTATCTCATTTCCTTCCGCTAAGCGCGCGTGCGACGCGCAGTAGGAGGGAGAACGCGTCCCTTCACCGCGCGAGGGCTCGAAATTGTTCGAGAGCTTTTTCCGAGAGTCGAGATACGCGCCGAGACAACGAGCTTCGCTCGTGCGCGGCTGTACGACGGGTCGACTGTGTACAGGCGCGGCGGTGTACTTTGTTTTTCGGAATGAAAATCGAAAGACGTGTTACACCGCGTGAGCTTTCGAAGAAGCTTCGCGAATTCGACCCTGCAAACGATCGGCCTTTAATAATAAATACTCCGCGTCGCGCGTCGTGTGCATTAGCCCCGGCTAATTCGTTTCGTCGGAAAAGTAGAGAGGCGCGGGTGCAAGCTCGATATCGGCGTCGCACGCATATCCTATATGCATTCAGGGGAGCAGACAGGCAGGCTGGCTTATTGATCAGGAGACGCCTTTTCGCTGCGGAGGTGCGAGAGAGACTCTAATAAAAATGTCGAGCGCTCCGAGAGAAAGAGAGAGAGAGAGAGAGAGAGAGAGAGAGAGAGAGAGAGAGAGAGAGAGAGAGAGAGAGTCAAGTGGATTACGGTAATTTTCTGTAATTTTCTTTGGCCCCGTCGTCGCGCCTGGCTCTAGATCCATCTATCGATCGCGGCCGTCGCCGCTGCAGCTCTACTTCTCTGTATAAGCTATATACATATACCTGTACATGCACTTTCCTTATAAACGAAAATTCGTGACGCTCGCGCTTCCCCCTTTCATAGCTAGCCTGCGCCATACTCCGATTGTATAATGCGATCGGCGCCTTTCCTTTTTTCTTTCTTCACTACTGCAGCAGCTTTCTCGATATACTGTGCACCGACGTCTGATGGAGTGCTGGACGGGACAATGCCGACGAGGATCGTTGCGCAAGTGTGCACTTACTGCGCAGAGCCTAATGCGTCCTCGTCGTTCGATTCGTCATGTTTTACTTCTTTTTCGTGCAGTCGCCGCTGCACGAGGGCTGTAATTATCGAGGCTGTACATCGTCCGCGAGATATGCATCGGGTTGCGAGAGGGACGATCTATATACGTGTGTATTTATATGGTTTTTAATTGTACAGGGGTGTAGGAATGAAGTAATTTGGATCGATCGTTCGCGAGGCTGCTGCCGGGGGGTTTTAAAAAAGTTTGAATCAGATTGCGCCCCGCGCACTCGGCGGTGTTAACTTTTTGCACGCGACTCACGCGTGCGTCGCCGGGTTAAAGACCTGTGTTTTCGAAAAAGTTAGTTTTCCCTCTCTCAACCTGATATCTTTATAATATTCGAGAACACAACACTTCGAGCGCTTAAACAGGCGGTATAATTATAAGCGAGAGAGATTTAATCGATATGCGTCACGACAGAGAGCCGTTTCAGTATACACATATCTCATTATTCAAATAGACCAATCGCACTTCGCTACCCTGATTGGATTTCATTACGAAGCGCCGAGAAGACGACGAGCCGCGCTTCAGGGTTCATATTCCGCGGCATTAGGGTCGTTAAGCCATTTTCGTCTAGGCCGACGCGTCCACCCACTCAAACGCCGGAAATGTGACGTGTTACACACGCAAGGGATTGAATTAGCGGACGCAGATTGAGGGAGGCGAGTATTTGCATCGATCAGAGCGCTGCGGGTCTACACTGCGGATCCTCCTCTCTGTGGCGAAAAAGCGCTTTATCAATCAAGCGAGCGAACAAGAGAGACAGAATCGTGCAGCAGTAGGAACAAAACAGCAAGATAATGCAGCAGCTGGTCCGGTGTGACACGTCCCCGGGGCGCGTTAGCTCATCGCTCATATAGCCAGTTTCCGGGTACGGCCCCGTTACCTAACCCCCCCGGGGATAGGAAAAGGAGGGGGGGGGGGGGAATCAAACCGGAAATGTATTATTTGCAGAAAGCCTCCTTCGACACTCCCCGCGCTATGTCGAGGGCTACAGCTGAATTAGGAGGAACACCCGCGGCGACTCACGCACGGATTGCCGCGTGTTTGTTCCAGCTGCAGCCTGTCGTCGATTCATTTTTCGAAAAGTTTTCCGTCCTCTGCTCGGCTCCATCGACGTTTCGGCGCTTTGTTTTGCACAAACACGAGTGCTTTGCTAAAAGCATCTTCGGCCATTCGCCAGCCAAACTGCGATATCCATATTTATAAGCGAGAGTTATTTTTCGAGGCTACTATGCACTCGCAATATGCATGTTCTTTTGACGTATCATCCTGCGAGAATTCGATAGGTGTGCGCCGAACACATACGTCGGTATATCTGTCTGAAAACCGATAAACCCACACCCCTCTACAGCTACTGCAACGATAATCGCATCTCGTCGCCGACTCGCTCGCGTACGCTAATAGACCACATTCAAGAGCACGAGAAGGGTATAACCTATTGCAGTTTCATCATTTATTCTTGATTGGCTAACGTCGTTCTCAAGCGCGCTGCTGCAGCGCGCATCAATTGAGATAGGAGAGAGAGAGTTAGCGCGTAGCCTTAATTGGATGAAATGCTCATACGCGTGCGCTAACAAGCTATCACCGTCGCCGCTTGTCTCTTTGTGCGGAGGGGGCCATCAGAGCGATTGTTATTCAGCAGAGACGCCGCTGTTGGAATCGTATTATCGGCAGTTTTCATCGAGAGTCGCGCGGGTTTACCGCCAAACTGCGGAATAGATTAATTTTCGTGATTTTTCAAGAAACGCAAACACGAGTATTCAACAGCGAGCGCATTTGTTTGTTGCGTAAATAAAAAAAAAAAAAAATCTACCGATTTGCCTGCTGCTGCAGCATATTCGAGGACAGGGCTGGAATTGATCCAGTTCCCACCGCATCAAACGAGCGCGAGTAGGTCGGAAAATAAAAGCCCGTTGCATTAGCGGTGAGAAAGAGAGGGAGGGAGCTGTATACAGAGGGATGGTTTTAAATTTACTTCTCCGAAGAGAAAACGATACCTCGCTGCTGCGCTGCACGTTTCTGTCTCTGACAGCCAAGGCGTCCCGGCGTAACGCAATAAGTGTAATAACACGGCCGAGCCTCGGCTATGCGCACTACTGAGAGCTGTGTCAAAGTAATACCAAGTTTTGAAGGGCTACGTGAGAAGCGAAAACGAGGCGCGTGACTCGCTGATGTACACCCTGCTGCTGCTTCTGATGGGACATCCTTAGCAGTTCGCAAATAAGAAACAAGATGCGCCGCGTGTATTTTTCCCCGACGACGACGTTTTCTCGCGCGATGAATGCGGAATTTATAACCTTCCACGGAGTTTCGCGCCCTGTTAGTTGGATGTTTCTTTCGAATCTTCTTCTCCTTCCCTTTGACTTTGTCACGCGCGCGTCTGACTCTACCCGGCCGTTTCCACTGCGGCACGATACACACATTAACGCAACAAGTTCTCATCGCGATAAGAAGTAATGTCCGACTGTCGAGCGAGTGTACAGCGCGAATTTCGTTCCTCCCGCAATGCATCACGCTCTATGTACCTATAACGCAAGAGCAACACGGGCGCGATCAATCATAACGAAAACTGTTTAGCCTCTAAACGTTTCGAGCGCTTGCGCTCTGTGTGTCCTCTATTCCCGCGGAATCCTTCAACGTCTGCGCAAATAGCCGGGCGCGTAGATCCTCGGAGAGAAACAACGCAGTTGTCAAGAGTTGCATTAGCTCGCGGCTCGCGTTATGTGCAGTGTTACACCGTCTGTTTGCTCTCTCGAGTCTGTTGCTGCTGTTGCATCCACACACACACTCTCTGTACGCGCGCGACGTAACTTTTGCCTAAAAGCTCTCGGCACAAGAGGCGCTTTGTGGCCTAGTCGAGAAACGAAGTATTCGAGTCTATTAGCCGCACACGTATCGAGGGTGATTCTGTCTCGGTACGGAAAGCTATCGGCGTATGCAGAGGAGCAAAGTATAGACGCGAGGTTGGGAGGAATTCGCAGGGGCAAGCTCGCGTAGACATATATAAACAAGGTTGCGCTCTGTTTGCGCGCGGAGACCACGTTATCCGTTTGCTCGCGGCAAATTAGCTACCCGCAGCGCTGCGGTCGGATAGAAAGGAAGTACACGCGAGCCTGAGACGGATGCGCGCGCGGAAAGGGACGAAATATCGGTGTAACGACGAAGAATTAAATAGCGTTCCGAAGTCGAGTGTATACGAAAAGAGATCCATTATTTCCGGGTTTCGTCTTGCTCTCTCGCAGCCGCCTATATAATTAACATCGACAAAAGGGATCCTATATTCGCCAGCCGACTAAGCGGATTTTTCATTTCCCCGTCGAGACGAGATACCGAGTCAGCGCAGACGTTTGCCTCATTACTAGACGATATAGCCAGCTCTTTGTGCGAGTAGCGGAAATTATATTATACTCGTTCGAATCGCATGATAATAGCTCGAGTAATAGCGATCTCTCGTGCAAAGGATTCGCAGAATCAACAAAACAAGAGTCAATCCCTCTCTCTGAGCTATATAAGAGCGTAATCCAGCTTAATGCGCGTCATCCTCCATCCGAGTGACAAAAAATCCGCCGAAATCCTCGAAAGCCATTCCGCAACTGCATCAGCGCGCGCGCGAGAGGTCGTTTTCAATCCGAGCGGCTTACACTCTGCAAAGATTTCTCCGCCGCGGCGACGAGGTAAAAAAAAAAAGCCAAAGATTTTCCCCCCTTTCAGCAGGAATTTCGCCTATTTCCAGCAGGCGCCGAGTAAAATATGCAGAGCCGCCGCTGCCGCGTCTCACCGCGACATTCTCGGGGATGAGAGTCTCTCTCTCTCTCTTCTCTTTTTTTCACCACTGCGTGTGTGTGCTGCAACGGTGACAAACGGGCCGCGGAATGAAAACCCCTGTAATGGACGAGGATCCGATCTTCCCACGGAGCAGTGAAAGTGAGAGAGCCCGCACACTCTGGCCTCATATACATACACGTATACGTGCAGAGAACGGAGCCTCCGAGATTAGTTCACGTGTCGGCGGCACTTTTGCTACACACACGCGGCGGCGTATCTATGCACGCAGCCTCCGCCACATCCTCCGCCTGCTCAAGGTAGCCCATTGTTTCACCGAGCGATGGGATTGAATCGTCGCTCGCTCTCCGACCCACACACACACGCACGGCGGCCCCTGAAAGGTCGCTCGCACGTGAGTCGTGCGCTGCTGGGAAGAGGGAATCTGAAAAATATAAAGCTGCACTTTGGTTATTATTGTACATCAAGCGGTTGGATTTATCGGTGCGAAAAAGTTGCGACGCTTAAATGCCAACTTTCGGGGATAATTTTATTCGCGTGCGACGCATGACCGCGAAAATTGCTCGCGATTTCTCAGCCGCAAGCGCGCGAGTAGAGCACTTTGCGTTATACTTTGAAATACGTACGAGCATTTCTCACTTATTTACGGCACCATCTTGCAGCACTTTCGTCGACGCCGTGGAAAATCCACGCTTTCTTATAAAATTCATGAAATACACGCATCGACGACGTCTTTGTTACTTTCACCTCTCTCTGCGACCGTTTCTTTGCGTAACGATAATTGAACGCTACTCGCGCAATGACGATGCGCGTCGTCGAGATAAAGTGTCGTCGATCGTGCTTTTAGAATCAATCTCGCCTGTCTGTTCGTCGTAAGGCTAATTCCACCGCGGAATTTGCTGCCTCCATAGATTCATACATTCGAAATCGCGCTGTATACACTCGTAAGACGCAGCTTACATTGCGCAACCTGCCAATTATACTTCTTATTTCCATAGAATTTTATTTCACATCGGATTTCCACGAGCAGACTTTTCTTCTTCCTCCTCCTCCTCCTCCTTTATCTCGAGGAGAGAGAAAAAAAGGCTCGAGCCGCCCTCGCGCAAAATGGCCCGGCTCTGTACGTATTATATATAGACGTAACGCCCGGTAAAGGGAGCTGGAGAATAAGGGGGGAGGGATAAAAGGAAAATAAAGTCGAAAAACGAAGACGCGGCCGCAGCTCGTCGAGCCGCGGGTAATTTGTTTGAGGATTCGAGAGGCCGCCGATACGGATTTTTATTGGAGATTGAATAACATCGAGGTATAGGTATAGGGGGGTAAGGGGCAAAAATAAAGGAACGCGGAAAAGGCGGCGCCGGGATCGAGCAAAAGAGAATGGAGGGGTCGGAAAAAGAGGAGCGAAGGGTTAAGTTCGAGTGCCGTCGAAAATTCACGCGAGCCTTATGAATCCCCGGTGAAAATTTTCTCCGATATGCGAGAATGGATTCGATCTCGAGAGAGAGGCGAGAGAATATCGTCGTGCGCACGACTGAATCGCCGGCTTTTTCGCTTCGTGGAGGATTATAATATGGATACGCCAAGGCGCGCTGACTATTATGCCCTCTTTCCTTGCGTCGTTATTTTATTATTGAAAAACTTTATTTTGTACAGTATGTAATCTATCAATGGAGAGGGATAATATACGACAGAGTTATTATAATGATGAGTAGAGTGTACATGTGTCTATCGGGGTAACTATGTATATCGTATGGGGTAGCTTTCGGTACAACAAAAACTGAAGGTCTGCGGGAAGTACAGGAAAATCGTGTAAGGGTATACTATAGGCTATGATAAAGAAGAAGGTAACTGTGTGGGTGATGGTTCAACCGCTCGCTATAAATACACACTTTATGCATGAAAAGTTTGCCGCGAAACATCCTTACGCCGTAACTTCGCGTTCTACGTGTTATTACAATATAATTGCGATATCAAATTTTCGCCCGTCTCTCGGCGACTTTTTCGACATTAGTATATAATAATAATATAATGCGGCCTTCGGAGCAACGACTAAAAAAATATATAAAAGTGTACAACATTCGGATCATAGAAAGAGTTCTCGCGCTCAACTTGGGCGAGCTGCAGCGACTCTCTCAACGCTGTCCCATAAATGACGCGCAACGAGGTCGCGCAGCTCAGTATCCTCCGAAAGCTCCGCCACCGCCGCCTGGGAAACGCGGCGTCCCCTCGTACGAGACCTGGGCCGAGAAGCCGTGCTTCCAGTCGGCCGTGTAGCGGACGATCTGTGTACGCCCGTCGGGCAGCTGGACTCTGTACTCGCCGCGCGTCACGTCGCCGTCGCTGATGGCGTTGTGCGAGTAGTCGTTGCCGTAGGCGTCCTCCTTCACGGCGTAGTTGAAGTCGAACGGCATCCCCGGCTCGTGCACGTGGCCGTCGTCGTGCTGAAAAGGGCCAGGCTTCGTTTTAATAAATATATATTGTATAATACATATGCATATATAGAAGCGGGCTGCGGCAGCGCTCATAAAATGGAGATTCGCGTAATAAACTGATATTTAATTTTCTTTCCAGCCGCGCGCTTGTAACAGCGGCAGCGCGACAGCTGTCGAATCGAAATTACATTCCGCGGCTCTGAGCGAGCGAGCAAACAGGAGAAATATTAGTAGGTAGGCATACCCTCTCTCTCTCTCTCTCTCTCTCTCTCTCTCTCTGGCGCGTTTGATTCAAGCGAGAGGGATGTGTGTGTGCGAGCATTGGTTTTCCCGCACCGCCAACGTACAAATCGCTCGGAGCCTTCGCAATTTACCTGTCGCGACGTGCGCTTCGCTATTTCTCTTTCTCTCTCTCTCTCTCTCTCTCTCTCTCTCTCTCTCTCTCTCTCTCTCTCTCTCTCTCTCTCTGCGCTTTCTTTCGCGTTCTTGTTTTGCGCGTGTGCAGTACTTCCCGCTCTCCCATCTATCTCACTTTTTCACCCATCGATACGGGCAATCGCGATCAGCTTGTCTCCTTTTTGTTCGCTCCTATGTCAGTCGAAAGGCATTCTTTTCTAATGAAAACGTGCGGCTCGACTCTTTGTCGTCGTCGTCCTCCTCCTCCTCGCGTTTATTGGGATCCCCCGAACACCATCCCGCCTCAATACGATGTGTCCTACCTACAGATATAACGCGGTTGTCGAGCGAGCGAGAAGAATCAAGATTGTAATGCCGGTTATTTTCACGAGTGGAAAAAGTGTTTTTTCACTCGAGCTTGCGTCATCGGCTAATTCAATTGAAAGCGGCTTAGGTACTCTCGCGGCTGCCTATACGAAGTCGTACATCACAAACTGTCATAAATTATCATAATGATTGTGATTGTACATTGTTTGCGCGTATATTATAAATATTCCGCGCGTATGCGCTGAATTTTTTTACACGTGCCATTCTGCGCTTATCTAGATTCACACGATCTATCTCGCGCGAGTAGGTGGTTCCCTCGGAGTTACTTATTATTACACCGCGAGGTACGTTCGACGCGAGGAATCACAAGAATTATGCATTTAAGGAAATTCAACGCGTCTAACTATGAGAAAGTTTGAGTCGCTGCGATCCCTTTGTCGATTTGATGTAAAAAAAAAAACGGACACGCGATACGCCTTTACGTCGTACACAGGCGCAGTAGGTGTGCGCATTATAAACAACTATTAGATGTCTGGCGCGCGTCAGCCGTCGCTAACCTATCCGAGCGTATATAGTGCAGTGCACAGTGTCTAGCGGCAAAATTTGCGATCGCTCGACACGCGACGACGCGCCTATATATATACACACACACACACACACACATGCATCAGAGCCGTCTAGCACAAGCGACCGGAAACGATAAGCCGTCGCGGGGGTAAAAAAAGGAAGGGAAAATCGAAGTGTCAGCGGGATTAGCGGCGCTGCTCTTTGATTCTCCTTCCTCCGGCCTTCTTTCCCCCCGATAAATCCGAGATGATTATCTTTCGCAGGCAACGAATCGAGCGCGCAGGAAATTGCCCCACGGAGTAGGTCGATCGAGGCGTCGCGCTTTTGTACGCGGGGATTACATTTCGAAAATAATCAGCAGCTGATTAGCGATGATGACGCGGCTTACAACGATTAAATTTTGCAGCCTCCTGTATGTGGATAATATATATACACGGCAATGAAGAGCTAGCTCAAAAATTTAATTTCGCGAGCGCCGTGTGTCAAAGGATTCGCGATGTTAATTAATCATATCCCGCGTATTACACAGCCGCTGAATTCCTGACGCTGGATGCCACTCCCCGCGCCGCGACGAGTAACGAATTCGAATTTCAAAGCCGGGAATTTAATTCCCCGACGCCTACTCTTATACGCGTACACCTATATATACACCTCGAATGCATCCCACAATATAAGTGAGACTAATTATTCTCCGCGAGAGCTTGGCTTTTATTAGAAGCGTATAAGTACAGCTGAGTTATGAAGCACTCCCGAGATCCCTTCCGCGAACGGGTTAAACGAGATAGCGAAGCTTCTTCGCGAGAGTAGCGATCGATCAGAATTAAGAAGTGTTTATATATAATTGTTATTAATTACCGCGGTTACAGATCCATACGGATCTCTCTCTACCGCGAGCTCGCGTGCGCTGTTTAAAGCGGATTGATGGAGCGCTCTCCTTCTCCCGTGTATACACACAGCCTCTCTCGTGTCCAATGATAAATCAGAAATTCCCTCGCGACGACTAGCGGCAGTTTATATACCCCGCCTCGCGCTATAACACGGCGCGGCGAACGTCGACAGCTAAATTATTTCCTATCGGGGCCAGCGGTATCGGCGGCGTGACTCTACCTTCGAAGAGGAGCGAGTTGCAGTATATAGGTGTGTATGTATGTAGGTGAGCGAGCGAGTCTCGAATTATACGCGCTCGCGTGGGTGTGGAGGTTTATTCGAGCGAGGATGGCTGTAATTCTGTGCACTCGAGAGCTCCATACACGCGGGCTCGTGTAAAAAGTTATATCGGAGATAAGAGCTGCGCCGCTCCGTATATATGTGTTTGTCTTCGACAGCCAGCTCGGGTATATAATCTCTCTGTCTCGCTCGGTGCGATGTTTCGCCGTATCGCTGTAGCTAAGGCTCTTCTTGTACGTATAGCACAGTGAGTTACGTATACTGCGCTTTCCTTTTTTTCGTCTGGGCGCGACGATACTCTACTCGCGTGTGTTTTCAGTCGTCGGGAGTAGTGTTTCGCTCGTGCGGAGTAATTTATTTTGTTATTAGTCGGCGTAGGCTGTCTTATATTATATACCGTTGGATGAGAGATAAAATCGTCCGTCACAAGTGCCTGTGGAACTCTGAAAAACTCGCGAAATTGAGATTCAAACACACCCAGCCGGAAAAGTCATTAGAATCAGCAAACACGCGCTTTCTAAAAGTTACCAAAAGCCTTTCACATTTTTCGCCCTCTAAAAGAAAAAAAGTGCATTTTGCGGGAGGGCGCGGCAGCTGCATTTAATTATAATTAAACGTCGCTGTTTCGGCTCGCCCTGTTTATTATATATATATATATATATATATATATATATATATATATATATATATATATATATATATATACACACGCGGGCGCACTTAATTTATTTAATTGTACGTATCTATTTCTTTCGGAATTTTAATAAAGCAAAGTGAATTAAATTTTCGCCGGTTTAATTACATCAAGGCTACAGTAGCTGCCGCTGAAAGGAAGCGCGGCGCAAAAGGAAAACAGCTGGAAACGCGAATGCGCCGCTCGCGCAAAAGGGTCATATTTTTCAGAGCCTATACGCGCCTGTACAAAGCAAACTCGCTGAAAGAGATGGATGACGAAAGAGAGCTGCGAAGAGAAAAATACTATCCGCGAGCGCGCGACGCAAAGATAACTTTTCGCGTTTCCAAGCGCGTACAGATACGCCAGCGAGTATGACACGCTCGGCTGTGTGTCGCGTTTACTCGGCGACGATAACGCGGACTATTTATCTTTGAAAGTTCGAGCTTTGCGCGCGTGAGAGAGAGAGGTATAATAATGGTATAAATCGCGTGATTAAAATTCGCTCGATTCCGGCCGATCGAGCGGAGCGATTAATTTCCCTATAATTATCCGATTCAATTGCGGCGAGATAGGAAAAGTGAACAATTATAACGTCACGTGCGCGCGTACGCGCAGAGATGTATAATATAAGAAAGCCGCAGCCGTGAAAAATGCTAAAACTCATTAGGCGGTGCAGCGGCAGCGGTATCAAGCGAAAATATTGCGCAAAAGCTCCGCGCGGATATACGTAAACACACACACACACACACACACACACATAAAATAACTCGCGGGCGCGTCGCAAGAAGCGAACACGCGCGCACCGCGAGATAAGCAGTATACGGCTGCGTTTCTTCTGACTGCGCCGTCCTTCCGCTAGCCGTGCAAATGCGCGTTCGTGCCGAGCCGATATCGCCCCGGCTCGTAAAAAGAGCGAGCGCGAATGAAAAAGACGAGCGTCCGGAAGCTCTATACATAGCTACACGCACCACGACTCTCTGTATACGCTGCTGGCGACGAAAAGCGAGTCGGAGAGAAGATACGGCGGGGGCAGTTCGTTAGACGGCCGTTTGCATTATTATGCCGGAAGTGCGCGCAGGAGCTGCGCAAAAGTTTCGTGCGCCCGCGAAGCTGCGGGCCGAGGACTTGAACCGCAAGAAAGACTTTATCGCTGCGGAGCGCGCGCTGTGTATAAACTGCTTTTGCAAATGCCCCGGAATGCGCGCGCGTATCTTTATAAGCGAAGAAATATTCCCTCCGCGCTGTAATTCCGAATTTTCCGGACTCTCTCTCTCTCTCTCTCTCTCTCTCTCTCTCTCTCTCTCTCTCTCACCAGCTGCTGGCCAGTCGTATAATCTTCTACTGTGCTATGCTGCTGCGCGTTATGTATTTATAGTAGGGAAAGGGTCGAAGTTTTATTCGGGGGAGGACGTGAGCGTCGTCATTGTGTTTCAATTTGCCGCGGGGGACGATACTCGGAAGGACGTATTTGTTATTTACGGTATAGCGGCGAGCCGAGAGAGCTTTTTGCGGTACGTTATGCGCGGGTGATGTGTCCTCGGCCGTTTTCAGCCGGAAAACTTGCTGGATGATAATTAGTCGCTGCATGATATATGTATAACGCTCCGGCGTTCCATTATATAAGATGGACGAGAATAACTCGGTTGGCAACTGCGTCTGGCTGTGGATGTATTCTGAAACTCGAGTCGATTGCCCCGAGCTGTCGAAATTATAAGGGGATTACGAGCTGATGCGGTAGCAGCGCGTTATCATCCACTCAGATTCAAAGTTCGCGATTCCCGCTAACCCGTTGTGTGCAATCGATGCATAGCCTTATTGGAAATTAAATTGAGCCGGGCGATGGACGTAGAAAAAGTTTCGCTATTATCTACTCCCATTGTCTGGCCGCGTGCTTTTACCTATATCCAGAGGCGCATCAATTATGCAAGCGAAACAGTATTAACTGATGACTTACCGTGTTACCGGGTCCGCTGGGCGAGCCCGTGTAGTCGGGGAAGCCAGGAGTGGGCCTCGGGCCCGGAGCCGGATAGCCGGGACCCGGGGGTGTAGGTCTGCCGGGTGTCGGGTAGCCTGGGCCTGGTGGTCTGGGCGATGGTCTGGCCGGTGGTCCGGTAGGTGGCCTGGCCGGTGGGCCAGTTGGGAAGGTGGGAGTGGGTCTCGCCGGTGGTCCCACTGGGAAGCCTGGAGTCGGTCTGCCGGGTGGACTTGGACTCGGGAAGCCCGGACCTGGTGGCTTGTTGTAGTCGTAGCCCTTGGTCGGCTCCGGTGGCAGGTACGTGTTGGCGTTCCGCCTGATGGTGCCAGGCGGCAGGTCGCCCAGGACGCCTGTCGTTGCCAGGCACAGCAGTGCGAGCTTGACGACGAGACACAGAGATGACGTTAGCGAGGTTTCGTTGAATTCATAGTTCAATGTGCATTCGTGTGAAATTTGAAATGAGCGAATAATGTATTAACATGAATTTTGAATTATTTTAAATCCGATAAATTTTAGAACATTCCGAAGTACATCGTTGAAATTAACTCATCAGCTACGATGATAAAAGTGACCGAAAAATACAAAGCTAGAAAGATCGAATGGTAACACATTTTTAAAAATCGTCTTTTTTCATCGCAAGCGCTGCTGCAGCATCACGCTCGGATAAAAAGCAACTCTATCAGCCGGTCGCGCTCCTTTCGAATTTCACGGCAGATGAGAGAAGGTTGCATGTGTGCCGCTCGTGCAAGCAGCCCCGTTTTCTTTCTCTATACTGCAGAAAATATCCACATGTGTGTATGTGTGTGCGAGCTTCGGTTGTCGCAATTTCTCGAACAATGCCCTGACCTTTCGAGCGATCAGATACGAGGCGCGCGAGCTTCATATTGTCGAGGGAGCACAGCTTGCTCGCGAGCGCGCGGGAGGAAGAGCCCGTGTAAGAAAATTGCCGTAATTTCTAGTAGTGCAGGATACGTCGCAGGATATTTTGTCGATATTTCAAATAACGCGGGGGGGCTGCACGTAAACTGAGCAACCTTACGGGATTGACACTTTAGTTTTGTTACATACGCGACGTTATTGCGGACCTTGCTACTGTTGGCTTTTTTGCCGATGTCGCACGAGTGAAACGTTCATCCAGCGAGCTTTAATTCAACTCGCCGCTTTATCCTAATGCAGAATAAGTAGAGCCTTTAACATCTATATATTTTTGTTAATTACGACGAGCTCTCGAGTTGAATTCCAAGGCGCCTATACTCGAACGCACGCAAGAAGCCCGAGAAGAGGCAAAAGTCCATGAACGGCCGAGTATAATGTAAGTAGTTCGCTCGGCTCTACTCCCTTTAAGTAATTTTCTCCCCAGCCCTGTGTACGCGCGTGTATACCCGCTTCTCTGCAGTAGTCTCGTTACGGCAAGAGGGTATGAGAGAGACTGCGTCGAGGAGAGGAGATTATCGAGTCCCTTTGCAAGCGCAGGAGCGGACTGCGCGCTTGGGAGCTTCTCTTTTAATTCGCGAGAGCTGCGCAGCCCTGATGCAAAGACGAGGTTCTCTCTAGCTCTTGCGCGCGATGCGCGAAATATTCTTCGCTATCGCTGCGCGCAGGTGCCGCCGCGGGAGGAGCGATAATATTAAGGCGTGTTGGAATCTTTGATCATTTTTTTTCCTCGCTTGCGCATCGCGCTTTTATTCTAACTTGTTAGGTATATAGGGCTGCCTTCGCTTATCGGGGGATAATTAGGCTGGAGAGCCTCTTTGCTTGGGCGATTTTTATTCAGTTTGGAAAATTAATGCTGAAGAGCGTGCGATAAAGAAGGATTTAACTTGGTTTTGAAAAATTATCCGAGTTTATATGCCGGATATGATAAACATATTTTATTTCACGAGTATACTTAATGTTTCGTAATTTGGATTTAATTTGAATTTCTTATTGCGTTTATTTTGACCTTAATTACTATCTTAAATATAGCGACTTTTATTAATGGAAGATGTACATAAATGAATTTGAACATTTTTCAGCGCTATTTTTTAAGATTAATCCTTTTTTCAAAATGATTTATGAATGAACAACATTGCAGCCGTGACGCATGACCTGTTTTATTTCGCAGTATTCCTGAAACGCATTGCGATATAATGCAATAGCTTTAATTCTATTATCATTGAAAATGTGTATATTTTATATGAAAACGTCTCCTCGAGGGCGAAAAATAAATAAATAAATTTAAATCAGTTCGTATAGACATTACAGACACATTGAGAAATTTTTCATAGTAGAAATTACTATTTGGGATAGTAATTTTGACTGCTCTTCATAATAAATTGGTAACAGACTCTTAAGATATTAGATTTTACTATTCAAAGATAGTAATTTTTGATGAAATCGAATTTTTAAAAATTTAATTTTAATTTCGCTTAGTTCTATATTTTACATTTCTTAGGTACTTCGCGCTGTTATTACTTTATTATTTATTATTTTTATTGATTATTATTATTATGTTTGGAAGAGAGATTACATTTTTTATTGCGGTGACGGGAATCGAACCTGGAGCTCCGGCATGAGAATCGAGTGCGCCGACCATTTACCTAAACAGATCTGTTACGTACAAAATTTCAGATCTAGCTGATGTATTAATTGATGTACGAACTAAAGTTAATAAAAATTAACGACGACTAATAAATAATAAAGTTAAATCAATAGCCACAGAAACTCATTATAATAAAATAAATGTAAAATGTCAACTAAAATACTGATTAGCGCAAAAAAAAAAATAAATTCAAACCTTACCGACTGAGAATATCATAATTTTTCCCACATTTTATAGTAAATTTTACCATCTTAGGTAGTAAAAATTAGAAAATTAAGTTTTTTGAAAGTCGTAACAGTGATTATACTATCTGAGATAGTAAAAATTACTAGCTTCCGAGTCTGTTACCAAATTATTATTCGATATAGTAATTTTTACTATCAAATTTTTCTCAGTGCACGAATGTGTTTGATTGAAATCTCAATCGCATTAGTGAAATTGAATTAGGTTTAAATTTTATCCATTCGATCGTCTCGCGCCCAGCTTGACTATTCATGCGATCGTCTTCTCGAACACTATGGCGATTGCTACTCAAAAAGCAAACTCTCAATCAAACCCTTCGGAAAATTCAACAGAAAATAAATAAAGTTCTTTATCCAGTCGAGACGAATGACCGTATGACCGAAATCCAATCACCAACGAGATTAAACTTTTTACCTATCCAAGTCGTCACGGCTTGCGTCAGTGACTCCATAGCTCCGCGTCAGCGCATCGTCATCGATAGTTATGCCCCCACACACACGAAGCAGAGGATATCGTACAGCATAACCAGTCCATCGCGCAAGAATAATTACGACTCGCATCTTGACATTTCCACGCTGTGTATATCCTGTCATTCTATTCCGCCTTTTCCGTTTTAATATCTCCGAGTGTGTGTATGTGTGTGTGTGTGTGTGTGTGCGGCGCTAGCGCGAAAGGATCTGAAACGCCGTAATTTATACCGGCAACGAGAGAGCGATTATTCAAGCGAACGGCGACAGTTTCATTTGTCGAGCAGCCCAGAGTGTACGTAGAGCAGCGTATATACACACGTAACTGCTTTGTCACGCGACTCTGGAACACTCCGCGAGCGAGCGAGCGAAACACGAAGCCTTTGCCTTTGCCCCTGAGGGGCGCTTGTGTATAGCTGGAACTGCATCTCCAGGTTTTCTCGAATAATTATTGTTCTGCACACAATAACCATCGCGGAATTCATTCAGCTCTAGTTTATCGCATAAACCTGATACGAGCCAAGTATTATTGTGTGATTTCTCCGAGTTAAAAAGCCGCGCGACGGTTTATCTTGATCGTACAAACAATTAGCTCCATTTAATCCCATCGATCGCGCGGCTGGTATCCCTGTGTGCCAAATGAAATAGTTGAGCGAATAATTCCAGGATCGAATTCCTATGCGAAAATCGTGAAAATTATTCACTGCGTGTGGCGCAAAGCAAAGGGGATTAAAAAGCGAGAGAGCACTTTTTAAACAGATTTTCCAAAGACTCTATCTGCGTGTATACAGAGCTTCGTGTATAAACATAGGAGATAGAGAGAGAGAGAGAGAGAGAGAGAGAGAGAAAGAGAGAGAGCGAGAGAGAGAGAGAGAGAGAGAGAAAGAGAGAGAGCGAGAGAGAGAGAGAGAGAGAGAGAGAGAGCGCGTGGGCGCAAAAATCCACGCCGACGACGAGAGTAAACGTGTATGTGCTATAAATACGCGAGGAGGAGTTATAACGTATACAGCTCGAGGAGACTGTCTCGGCTTCCGCAAGAGCTTCGCGCGTAGGAATAAATATTACGTTGTGTGGTAGACTCGTACAAGGATCGCGATGGTAAATATTTACTTGATATCAGGGACGATTGTTGTCCGCCGGGCTATATCCGCTTTATTCATCACGATCCCCTGAGACAGGCATAACGTTTTATTTTTCGGTTCTACTCTCGCGGCGAAAAGAAGCCGCCGCTATGGAATTCGATGCAAGTTGAGAAAATACGTTTTATAGCACAGTGTGGTTAAAATCCGCTGTTAAGTCACGAATAGGTGAGACTTGCGGATTTTAGCAGTCTGTGCTATAAAATTTAATACGATACTCTTGACTTAAATGGTTCAGTTTTACACGGCGCTTAGCGCCCTCGCTACGCTCGGGTGCTAACTGCGCCGTGTAAAAAAGTACCATTTAAGTCACACGTATCGTAATGTACTATTTCACCACAACCTTTCGCGTGCTCTTATTATACAGTTTTTATCCTCGGTATAGATCGCGCGCGTGTATTAAAGCGAACGTAAGCTTGTAAAGCGCGGCCGATTTCGAGGGAAAATTAAAAAACTATCGAATTTCGAATGCAACAACAACAATAACCTATACACGTAGTTTGATTACATACATAATATTCTCGTTACATAAACGCGTATACACGCAGCCCCGTAATTGTACAACGTTGATGGAAATTCATTAGCGTCAGCGAAGTAAAAACATCGCGCGGGAATTCATCCTGGTAACAGAGGCGACCGACAACCATCAGACCGCACGCATTGCTTCGAGGGGAATCGAAACGAAATATTACGTATATCGTATGTGCGTGTGTGTGTATGTGTGTGTGCACATACGTATCTCGATATTTGTTTTACCCGCGACTAGGAGGAGAGCCTCGTCGTATAAATACACGCCATATGCCCATAAGAGAATCGCGGATCCTTTGCGGATGTTTATTTACGCGCACGTTTTTCATCTCAGCTCTCAGTCCTCTCTCCTCGTGTATACTCGCGTACACAAACAGTCGCGATTTCCAATTTCACGAAATTCCGCCGCCACTACCTCGTTTTTCATCCTCCGATCGTCGCGCGCGCACGCGCTAAGCTACTTTCCCGCGATAACAAGTCCGCGACTGCGCTCGAGCTTTATTTTTCTTCGGCGCGCGCAAAAATAGCGGACAGCCCTACAATAATACCTCACCGTTCAAAGCCACACGAGCGGCTATGGTATAAGCCGTGTCAGCCATCAGCGTCGTCTTATCGCGGTATAGATACTCGGGAACAAGCGCAAAGGACGTCTCGTCCTCGTCGTCGTCGCAGTGGTCCGATAAATTTACCGACCACACACACACACACGCATAGTGGCGCGCGAGAGGCGATAAGCATCGCAAGAGCACTGAGGGAAATTTCCGAATAGCCCCACGGGATATCTCCTCCTTCCGCGTATGTAGTGCAATGGTGCAGCTCGATATCTTGTGCGGCGAGGATGCACGCGGCTGTATGGACCCGAGGCGCGATTAGACCGAGATGTGCTGCAGCAGGACACGAGAGATGCGCCACCGAGATACGCCCGGCGACTCGGAGCTTACAAGGTGTGGTCCTGAGTGCTGCAGTTTGGCTTTTCGGTACCGGCCGCTGCACTCCGTCACTCGATCCATGTATATAGGTATATATACATCGATGCTCGATCTCTCGAGATAAGCTTAATTAATTGCGCCTCCGATACACGCGGTGCGGCGATTCCGATCGCGATAAACACGAGGTAAAAATGTGCTACTCTATACCTGCGTAGCTTGTGATGCGCCTAGGAGCATGACGATGGCTCGTTATACGTCGGCGTCGTCGTCGTCTCCTCAGGCTCCTCTCTGTCGATAACGAGCAGTTAAACGGACGTGATCCCTCCTTCTCGGCCAATCAGATGAGCCGATTAAGCACTAGATGATCTGCGCTGCTGCTGCTTTTTTCGTGAAAATACATCACATCAGGTTAGAGAAGCTCGTCTGACGACGCACAACAATTAGAGTCCGGCGAGTGTGTTTGGCTTGTTTTTCACGCTCTACGCGGCTTGATCGATCGGCTCTTCGAGGCTTTCGGCTCGAGACGGTTAAACTAATTTTCGGCGCGCGCGCGCGAGTCGAGTCGAGAAATAAAGTGGAAATTCCGCCGAGTTTAGCTGAGTAATTGGATAGCATTAATTTCCATGCAACTCTCGCGCGCTGTCTGCGGGCTTTCATAAAGCCCATTCGACGCGCGAGAGCTGCAACTAATACAAGGCATTTACAACTTTGTAATCTTCCGTTTAATTATTATTAGAAAGCCGCGTGCGATGTGCCACCGCATCAATGGACCTGTAAAAAACTCGCGAGTCGACTTCCGTGCAGCACAGTATGTCATAGCTCATACGATTCACACATGATCAACGACGCAAAGAACACTGCCGGCACCACGTACATAGCTCTCGAAGACGACGATCTCTGTCGCGTGCGCGCGCGCGCGCGCGCGAAAAAAGCAAGCCAAACGCGTGCGGTACTCAATGAGTGTAATTCAACTGCGGTAACGCACACACGCACACGTGCACCGAAGAAGCGGCAACAAGGTGTGCGGTGGAGTGTAGGTACAAATGATCCGTCCCGACGGCGAATAAAGACGCTGGCTGACTGTTCGCCATGCCGGCTTCCAGTGTTTATATAGCGTGGGCCTTAATAAGATGGTCCTTCGTTCGCCGCGATCTGCCGGGGGGGAAAAGAGAGGACGCGACTCTACAATACAAGACGCCGCCGCTGCAGAGAGGGCAGATCCCCTAGCCTCCTCCGCTGCTCCTCCCTTCTTACTCTCTTTGCCTTGGCGAGCCGCCGCCGCCGCTCGATCTCCTCTCCGTACGGCTCTTTCTCTCGACTCCAGTGCATGTGTATACGTGTGTGTGTGTGGGTACCTAAGTACGTCCTTCTCTCTCTCTCTCTCTCTCTCTCTCTCTCTCTGGCCGCGCGATGCGCTCTGCGTGCGACGCTCTTTCTCTTTTCTGCGACTCGCTCGGCGTAGAAGAGCTCCTTCGTGTGTGTATGCATGCGGGCCGTATGTGTAACGCGTGTACGTGTTTCGAGGATCGAGGAGACCTTGGGGAACAGCTAGATGCAAGCGAGCGCTCCGGATGACCGAGTTTTCGTATGCGAGAGCGCGCTGGATGACACCGAGAAGTTGAGTAGCGCCGACCGCAGTGGAAACAGACGAGATTGGTGGGACGATCCTGCTACCGATGCGCGTAATTCACGCGCGATTTTTCAGCGTAAATAACGACGGCGACTTTTACTGCCGACTGTTTATACGCAGCGCATCGGTAGCGAACTACGACTCTAATGACGAGTCTCGAGACCATTGGTACGTAATACACTCTTGGAGAGTCGAGAGTAACGATCGTCTCGTAACAATGCGCCGGTCGTTGCGAGTGAAACTTCGAATCCTTTGCGGGGAGATATCTGTTTGAGGAAGAAAAGCGGGAGAGAGGAGGAAAGTTCTCCGATCTTCTGGATGATGGAAATCACAAAATGTTTGCCGCTGGATTTACCCTCTGCTCCGGGGCGACTCTCGATTTTTCGACTTTCTGCAGGACTTTTCCGCTGCGCGCGGCCAATTTCTCGTTAAACGAACGCCAACGTACTAGAAAGAGAGAGCTGGCTCGGATAAGTGGATATGCGAGTTCGAGATAACAAGCGCGAATATACGCTGCAGTATAGGGTCGAGCTGCGGATAAAAGAGATAGCCGATGGTTTTTTCCTGGCTCCGCGGCTCTCGTTAAGCTTTACACACACGGCGCTGATGGTGACTAGTGTCAGCCATGAGTGTCTCTCGTCTCGCGTCTCGGAGCTCATCAGCGTAATTTGTTATTTCCACGAGGTGGGCGTATACTTTCCTTGTACGACTCAATCGAAACATTTCTAATGTGAACAGCAAACATCAGCTCAGAGCAAACCGCCCCTTTGAGATTCATAAGATTAGTTCCGCAGCACAGGTGCTCGCTGACGTAAACAAGACGACTCTTGTACAACACAAAAAGACCTGCAGGCATCACTTAAAGACTCCGCAGAGACAGAGAGAAAGAGTCGTTGTCATGCAGGACTCGCTTCAAGATACGCGGCATCGATTGCTCGTGTCAAAAGTCGGAAGCCAGCGGCGAGTCGTTCATCAGACGGAAATGCAGCCGCGCACACGAGCTGGAATCCAATGCGCCGAGGACAAAGAAGACGCCGAAGGAGACGTCTGTATTATATACCTTCGATGGACAACGCGCGCGCGCGATGTTCATTTGAATTTTCAGCAACGCGACTCTCTCGAAAAATTCACTCGCTTTCGTCACACGAGCATCGCTACGAAAGAGCCGTGGCACACAGAAGAACAAAAAGAACGAACGAGCGCGATCGAACGGGCAAACAAACGAACGAGCGAACGCTCTGCGGCCGAAAGTGCTGCAAAGGTGTGCGCGCGCGCCTGCATCTCGCTTGCTTTCGACGCTCCAAATGAACGAATACCGGGTGAAAGGACAACAACCAGAGCTATATCGCGCGATCCGCGGCCTTTCTACACGCCGTGTCGTGCCGATACATAGATTCTCCGAGCCCGGAACGCGTCTCTCCCGCTCTCCCCCCAGTGTTTTTATTTATTTATTTTTTTTTTGCAAATAAAGCTCGCGTTATGAGTAGACACACACGCCATCCAGCCTAATCAAGCTGACAGTCGCGTCTGGTGTAATGAAGGATCAGCGCATTAAGAAATTAAATTTGTCCCGGTGCAACAAAGCTGTATGCAGCGTGTAAAAGAGCTGAGGAGAAAAAAGAGCGAGGCTTTCCCGCTAATATTAACGAGAGTAATGTCAAAAGAGAGACTCCGCGTCGGCTGCATTCACAAAGCAAATGATAAAAAGTGCGAGCTAATTCTTCTGCAGCGGTCACGCGGGAGGGGTGTGTCGCGTTTCTTTGTGCCGCGCATAGCGACGAGTATACTATGCTGTAGGTGTCGAAAAAAAAGGTGTACGTCTCTAATTAGTCGGCGCATCGCGTTGATACACCTGCCGCTGCAAAAGTGAGAGGGGAGTGTTGCAGAGCCGCACGGGATATGGGATTTGATGCGCTGCCGGGACTCATTTGGCTGAGAGGAGATTTCGATTCGTGAGCCCCGTCGTCGCTGTGCTTTGAGTACGCGAGTTGAGAACACGTGAGAAAACTACTTACAATTATCGCTCGAAGGAATGATATTTTTCTAAAAGCTACCATACACACCGGGGAGGTTATTACGAGGCGCAGATCCGTAATCTTTTTGCAAAGAGGCCCATTACGCGTTCGACACAAGAGACGTGTAATTAGACGCTCAATTAATCAGCGCTCTCGCGGGAAGTATATAGATATGCTCGCGCGAGTGCGCTGTACATTCCTCTTTCTCTTGTTTGCCATTGCGCACCGGTGACACACACACACGCAACGTTTCTCGCTCTCACCTATATCATCATTATACTCGCCGCCCGGCTCGTCATTATAAAACATACGTACGTGTCTCCGACAATGTTCCGTCTCTTATATGTGTATCTGCCGTAGTGGCATCTCTTGTTCGCAGCTCGTCCGCGTGATACTTACGTGAGTGCAGCGGGGCTGTCTGCGCTCTCCGCGCGTAATAAGTCATTAGCATTCGGTTCGTTCGCTGCTGCGAAGGAAAGAGTCAAAAAAAAAAAAAAATAAAAGATATCGTAAGATCTCGAAGCGAAGCTCCCTCCGCGTTGCGCTGTATAATAACTCGAAATCCAGTGAAGATCCTCCCTTCCATTATACAAGCCTCGGATAGAGAATATATCCGCGTCTTTGCGGCGGCTCCTATATACGTCCAACATAAGCTTATCGAGAGCGGCGAGGTCGGCCAGGACGATATTAGTCCTTCGGAACGACGGCGCATATATAGTTAATAGCCGAGAGATTGAGTGCGGAGGAGTATGTGTGTGTGCGGCAGACAAGTTGAGAGAATTATTCGCGACGGGGAGTAAATTGCGTAGTCGAACTTCTTCGGAATACGGCGAAGGAGAGGACACACAGCGACGCATCACATACTCCTCCTCCTCCGCAACATTCGTATACTCGCGTCCAAGGACGAGGGAATTTCCTATGGAATGAGCTAGTCCCGGGGGGCATGTTGGATGTGTATAGAGAGAAGAGTATGGTAGCGCAACAATGCGCGGAATAATTCATCATCCGATTATTAGCCGATTCATTCTCGCGCGCTTCACTTTTCAACGAGGCTGCGCTGCTTCTCTTCTTCTAACACTTTTGCTCCGGGCGCTCGCTTTTTCGCGTCTACCGACGAGCTGAGTCACGGCCACGATGATGATTGCAAAAAGAGGGTATTTCTTTTCGAGTGATTAGACTCGTATATACTATACACCAAGTGAATGCGAAGCTTTTGTTCCTTGCGTCAGGGGGCGAATCGCGTGCGAAATCGACTTCGCTTCCAATAACGTTTACGAGCGTTTTACTGCTCGTATTATATGGTGTACTGCATCATGCAAAAACAAAATCACGTATTCACATAGTAAAACTCGCGCAGTTTCTTCATAAACTCGCAGAGCGCCGAGACAGAATGAGACTGTAGAAATTAAAAAAGCACAGTTCTCCTCTCTGTTTTTCCTCGAGATGAGCTACGGTATTTATACACTGCAGCGGCCGGGTTAACGAGCAAGGGAACTCAATTAAGGAATACCCGCGCAAACTTCCATTCGAGTTGTTCGAACTTTATCCCCTTTATTTTTATCTCTTTATTGCCGGTTCGATGCGAAGATGGCGCTATTTTCGCCCGTATATAACTATACCGGGTACCACACGACCGCGAGATTAATAAAGCAAAAGTGGAGCATTTCTGGGAAAGAAGTCCAGAGACACGGACGAAAGCTCCGGGATATACTTTTTCCCACAGGCGCGTTTGGCAGACTGCCTCCCCCCAGCGGACCGGCAACTTTCCTTAGCCGCTTTTAAATAGTTTTGATAGCGCGATTATCGCGGCAGAGCGAGCTGCTCGATGAATTATGTACCTCGTGGTTTTTCCAGTCTCGACGTTATACGCTGAAAGAAGCGCGCAGAGAGAGAGAGAGAGAGAGAGAGAGAGAGAGAGAGAGAGAGAGAGAGTCGCAGAAAATGGAATGGCGGCATTAGACCCGCTACGTATGCAGCAATCTCGAGAGTTCGTAGGCTAAACTCTCTGGTCAGGCGATTAAGCCAGCGATGCGCACGTCCATTCCAGAGCTCTTTTTTTTGCGCCGTGGAACAATTAAAAACTTGCACAATTTGTAATGGCTCTGTCGGATATGCAACAGGCCAGTGTAGAGAGGATGAATATGCAAAAAAGTGGATACTCTAGCGCGTGGGCGAGTTGGAAAATGAAAATTGAACCAAGCGCGCTCTTCATCTTCGCAAAAGGCGCGCACGCGTATACAACAAAAGAAACGCTGCGAATGGAGCAACTGCCGTGTGAAAAAAGCGACGCGTCATCGCGGCCGCTTATAATATATTATAATTAGTCACGGGGATACCTAAACCACGCGCGTTTTCCTAATCGTTCCAGCGAGCAGATCCGCGTGGGCGAGAGGTTTTTCTCCTCTTCGAAATCGGAGCGCGCCGGACATTTCAAGAGTCGCTTTTTTTCCAGCCGGGGAAATTTGACGCGCGCTGCCATCGGATAACGTAACGCTCTCGAGGCACCGGGGACGACGAGAGGTAATGAGAAAAATGTCGCCCCCGCGAATTGCGCTCTGACTCTAAATTAAGCGCTTTTTATGTACAGAGCTAGCTTCCGCAATTTTTTTTTTATTTTTTCAAGGGGACGCTCTCGCTCCATATTTGTTTGCGCTCGCGCTTTGTTACGCACCGGGAGCGGGCGGAATTCAGAAAGCGAAAAATTGCGAATTCCTCTTTATGGAAATGTCCCTTGCCGCCGAGCTGCCTTCACCGCGAGCGTCTGCTCTTTTCAAGGAATTTATTACGAGCCGCATCTCGGAGGCCATCGTTTTTCGAGATGAAAATACAAATGAATCCTCATAGCGAGCGCATAATGTCGAGGCGAAAAAAAAACAACGGAACGAACGCTGGATTCGCGGAAAACGTAGCTTAAAATTCCATTCCGTCTCGACTCTCGTTACGAATCGTCCAAAAGAGCTGCGGAAGATCGCTTATCTCGCGCATGACCGTATACCACCCCATAAACAGGTCAGGAACGACGTGGTGCGGTGCGGCGACACAGACGAAAAAAAAAAATGGAAAAACTCGAACGAGAGATTCCACTCGGGGAAACTGAATTATTCCAAAGGTCGAAACACCCCCACGCTGCAGCATCCAGATGCAGAGTATTCAAAGAAGGCTTGGTTCGATAGAGAAGAGGCTAATAGGAAAGGATCTCTCGCGCCACGATATAGGTGCAGTGTGCGAATTCTTGCCTCTAGGAGATTGTAACGCGCTTCGCGCCTGCAAGAATATACGTACGATAAATATTTAAGCTTGATGTCTCTCCGTGTGTATATTAGCCGCGGAGTGAGACGAAATCGTTATTAAATCTTGGGCAACGTCATCGGCTGCCATAATCGTATTAATCACTCTTAGCGCGCGTTAACCCGCGAAGTTTTATATTCAATAAGACACGTCGTGTTTCGCTGATTACTCGTGACTTATTTTCTCCGTGGATGCATCGTAATTAAGACACATGCAAGAGGATGAATTTGAAATATTTCGCTCGTCTCGCGCGATATCGAGCATATTATAATATAGTATACATATGAGTATAAAGGGCGATGAAAACAATGAAACATTGCGACTCTCCTCATGTATAATATAGAATTAACAATGTACACGCATTAGTAGCTACACGAGTGAGCGCTTGTAAGCGGAATTTTCACTTTGCCGCCTATTTCTCATATGCGTACACGTGCGCGCGCGTGGACGTTTTATTATTATTATATCGCGCGCGAGCGCTTTGTCACCCCGTTACGTAAAACGTATTATGCGGTCATCATCTGCATACGCACTCGCCCCTATGTATATAGATACGCATGGAAGAATGCAAATTTATATATAACAATGGCAATTATCGACTTTCTTCAACAAAAGCAGCTGCGCACAACAATAACGCGGCCGCTCGCTCACTCGCGATAACAATGAGGCACACCGTCATAAACTCCGCGGCTTCGCTTCCAGCGCGCTTCATTCAATTAGAAATTACGCTAAATTAGCATTCTTAATCGAATTCCAGCCGGAGCGTCACTTCTTCAGCTTCTTATATGCATCCATCGAGAAGCTATGGCAGAGAGATAGAGAAAGAGAGGGCCTTAATAGCAATGGGACACGCGATTATTGGCTTTGCGTGCGCTCTCTCTCTCTCTCTCTCTCTCTCTCTCTCTCTCTCTCTCATTGTTCGACGTTCGTGACATTTTATCCCGTCGTTAACCTTAAAGTTTGCAGCGCGAGCCCGATGTGCAAGTGTGTATATACATACGTATAACGTGTATACAGCACCGCGCGGGGTGACCGGCCGGATCGTTTGCGTGACCTGCAGTGGCCCATCAGGGCTGATGCAGCTTACGTAAGCCAGGGAAGCGGACGTGGAGCAAAAAACGAGGAGACTGGACGTTGCCGGAGCAATTGGATTTCCGGGTTCGAGGACCCTGTGTGTATATGTATATAGAGCTCGCGCGAGTGCAGATACCCTTATAGGAAGGATGCGTGATTGCTTTTCAGAGGGATTGCTCGCGGACAACGAGCGCTGATTGTTTCGGGATTATTTCGATAAACTACTGCGACTGCGTTGGAAAGAAGGAGACTTTTTCTCGGAACTCGCGACGCGGTGAGCATACGCGTACTTAGCGATTATGTTCTCTGCGTAACAAAGCGCGCGCTGCGAACAAAGATCCTTGTGAAACGTTTATGTTGTTGCTGCATCGAAAAAAAAATGAAAAAATCATCGTCGATGACAATGCTCGACTGTGTGCATTCTTATATAGGTACGAAGATTGCGTTTCAAAATTCGATTACACCGGCGATGAGCCCAGTCGATCGTCTCTCGCGCGGCGCATTAGCATTTTGAATATATTAATATTACAAATATTCATGAGCCGCATTTGCATCCAAAGCTGAAAATTACGAGCTCGATTCAGAGTGTAATCGCTGCGATACATATACTTACAGCGAGTTTTTCATGAAAATTGGATCTTTTACAAAGGGAAGGAAAAGTTTGTGTCTGTGTGTGAGAAAACGACTGGGAGCCCCGGAAACATTGACTCCGCGTTCATGAGCTGCCCCGCGGTAATTGTCGGTCTCCTAAGAGAGAGAGAGAGAGCTTAATCCGAGGTATACTGTAATTACGAAGTAAAGCCTGGATCTCGAAGTAAAAGGGGACGACGGCGCAGACTCTTCCTACGTCTCGAGTCTTCGAGTCTTCTCCACATACGAGTATAGAGACGCAATATATAGGTATCCCACAGCCCGTATCCGAAATTTCGATGCAGAGGAAACGACGATTAAAAAAGAAGCCCTTGCGAAATTGGCTTTTCCCCGGCCGATACACGCGAGCGATGCAACGAACCAACGCCCCGCGAAATTCACGACAATCACAATGTCCAATAAAACCGTTCCGGCCAACTTTTCCCACATTGTTCTCGGCGCTGTACACACGTACACGGCAAGCTTATATGCGCGTATTGGCGAAATAACGCAGGTAACGCGGCGCGGCCGAAAGAGATAAGGATCGCCGATCGTCCCTCGGAATTGGCAAAGCACATAGAGAGAAAAGACAAAAGGAAGAGTACGGAAAGTCCCTGCCGCTGTGCAATCGCGCACACGCGGATAGAAACGAAATCGGAGAAGGCGGACGTCGAGCGGAACCACCGCGTGTTCGGGAGCGACTCATGCGAGTGCGCTCTGGTTATACGCTCTGAATGGAAACATCTTTTTTTCTATCTCAACGCCGAGGAATATGAAGGAGATTTGTTTTCCTCCTCGCGATGGCACAATTCAAGGACGATAAATTTTTTTCGCTCTTGCCAGCTATGTGCGCTGTTACGAAAAGTTGGAGATGATTGAAGGCGAAGTGGCATACGCCGACAACTGATTGAGGAATATTATTACCGTTCTCCATAAAGCTTTCATTGCTTTTCTCTGAAATACTTATCAGCTCTATTATATACGATCCCCTCTCTTGGGGTCGAATTAATACGCAAGCTTTTGAAAAGTAAATCAACGCTCGCCCCGATCATTTATATCCTCGAAATTGGCATACGGATTCCAGCTCGCGCGGGTCATTGGCTATAATCGGCGCGCGATTTAAAATATATGTACACCGTCTAGCCAAGTATCTAGCCCGTAGAGAGTCCTTTTTTATTTCTCCCCTTGACTGGCCGCTATGGTTGTGGGTTCGGTGTGTATAAAGACGTTTTTTTTACTTCATAAATTATCCGAGCGAGCGTTTAAGTGTTGCCACATTTTATTGCGGAGATGTGCACGGCTCTCTACTACTCGTCGAGGCCTGGGATGCACTTACCGTTTCTGTAATAAAACGCTTTACTGGCACTATTAAGAATCGCGCGCTCGCGCAACATTTCCTTGTACCGCTCGCGCGCTCGCCTCTCATCTTTACTATGCCCCTCTCGTCAAATGAATTAGTACATAAGTTTGAATTTCGAATATAACTATGGCATATTTACGTTTCAATAATCTCAGGAAAGTGAGGGGGCATGATTTCGCTTTTGCGAAACTGCGCCTCGATTCTCGTTTTCGTTTAGCGATTAAATGTCAATCTCTCCCGCGCGCGCGCGATAGTGCGAGAAAACAATAAAACCCGTACACGGGAACGTTCGATCTCGTCGCTTTGAGCCGCAGCAATTAGCGGAATCCCGGTAAACGATGCGTTTTCATTAAACTTGACTTTCTAAATACGACTTCTCTAATCTCCTGGATGAAATCGCTCGCTACGGAGTCGACCTCGCGGACGAGGATCCCTTTCATCTGGCGGCGCCTCTGCTGTACTTCTCCGAAAATGAAAATATTACACGAGAGTGCGATATCTCTTTGAAGCAAAGCCTCGTTCACACTCTCGTATAATCCTCGCGTGATTAAAAAGAGGAATATACGGCATCAGGAAAAAGAGGCCGATACGCCGCGCGGCGCAAAGCAAACAAACGATAATGCACTATAGCGCGAAAGGCAGCAGCAGCAGCGGCAGCGTAGGAGAGCCGCATCTCGACGAGAATCTCTCGCGAATGAAAGTGAAAACTCCTCTCTGTGCCGCGGCGCTCGCGAGTGACCTAGTGCCTGGCATCGAGAATCTAGGCTACGTCTCTCCGTCGCGCGCACAGCTCCGAGAGTAGGTGAGTATATAACAGTAGTGAAGCGCGAGAGCCGAGATTCCTGCGTCGCGAGAGAGAGAGGGAGAGAGAGAGAGAGAGAGAGAGAGAGAGAGAGAGAGAGAGAGAGAGAGAGAGAGAGAGAGATGAAGTGTATAGAGGATTACGCGAGCTGTATATGCGTTGCTCTCGATCCGCGCTGTACAGGTATACCCACTCGAGAGAGCTTAATAAAGAAAGGAGGGAAAAAGATTCTTTCGAGCCGATCGTTCTCGCTTTCTCTCTCTCTCTCTCTCTCTCTCTCTCTCTCTCTCTCTCTCGCGCGCGCGCGCGCGCGAACGATTGGCCTTTTTGCCGGTTTATGGAGCGCAAGAGAGAAATTGAACGAGGAAGACGAGCGTAAAAAGCGAGCCCGATGCGTATACACATACACACTCCCGCTATATAATCAGATTACGCTATAGGCTTTTCTTACTGCGCGCATGTAACCCCATCCATCCCGACGTTTGTATACGCGGAGAGAGGAGCTTTTTGCGCAGCCTCAGTTTTTCGATCTTCTTCGTAATTCGCACCGTGCTAGGAGAGATAGCGAAAACACAGCGGGAGAGTAATTTATGGATCGATAGGCCGCGGTTACGCAAGACGCACACAACACGAGCTGCGCCGGAATTCTTTCCTGGCTGCCAAATTGCGCGGCGTTTATCGCGCGGAGGGGTATGGTACGCAACGGGGCGCCTCTATCAATGTAACCACGCGGCGATTTACGCGACGACAAGCGCCGGATTATTATCGGACGCGCGTCGTCCGCGAAATTGGTCTTGCGTAACTTTTTTTTTTTTTTGAAGAAGCTGTACATACGAGCGCTCTCGCATAAAGTATGCAGCGCGCGCGTTTCTGGGCGGCAGGAAGATGGAATTCAGCGAAAAATCGCGGAGGCCCGCATTGAATACGTATACATTCGCCTAGTAGAAGCAAAATTCCGAAACAGGTCGAATATCTGACGCGGAGGATTGTGCGGGGAGGATAGCGACGGATGTAGCGAAGTCGAGAAAAAAAAGCTCCCGGTGTATAACAGAACAATGGCGCCTGTCCCCCTCACGCGCACACTGCATGCGATACGCGCGGCGTGTATAAGTGTGTGTACTCACGGTAGGACTTGCGCAAGAGAGAGACACAAGTCGAAGGATAGCTATGTAAAAAAGGCAGCTGGCTATCGGCTGCTGCAACGCCCGTTATACAAGCGGGGGCGCTCGTAATATCAGGGCCCTCTCATCGCCGCTCGTTAAGAAATCATCGTCAAAGACCGCATTCATCATCGAACAAAAGACGTGGCGCGCGCGAGAGTAGCTAGCGAAACATCCGGTGAATTTAGAACTGATCTCATCTCTTTCTCCCTCGCATTATTCCTGTCTATACACACACACACATACACACACACACATACACGCACAAGTGCGTTTGCGTAATGAAGACGCATGACTCGAGGATTCGCGCGTGGTGGGCCTCGTTCTTCCTAGGGATATCGCGCGCTTTTTATAATCGATATTTTATGATCCCGCGCGAGTCATTGTGATACGCATGTTGCGTCACACGGAGATTCAATGCAAATGAGCCGTCAGCGATCCGATCGCCGAATTTTCGTGTACAACCGATCTTCGCTGCGGATTACGTGTATAATATACCGATGCGGAGGCTGCAATCGAGTACACGCATTGACGAGAGGACTCTTTCGGTACAGCTCTATACCATAACGGCGATTTTCTCTTTCTCTCACGGCTGTGCGGCTCTTGCGCAATATTGCGCCGCGGCTCACCGAGATGCGGGGGGATACACTTATAGTAGCGCATCGCTGCTGCGTCTCTCTAATGGGAGCACCGCCGGCTGCTGCAGTCGAAGATGACCAGTTGCGCTTTTGCCGTAACACGCTCGCGTGCGCTGCAGTCGAGGCGGGAGCCGTAATCGTGCTCGAGGGTGATTGATTGTCCGTTCCTATGTAGCTACATCTTGAGATGGTTACGCTTGACTCTTAATGCTTGCAAGTCGAGCTTTCGCTACGAACGATCGCATTCCGCGGAAAAGTAGAGGCACACCTAAGTACGCCCATCCTGCGCCGAGAGATACAACCTCGGGCCGTCATCATCTTCGCACCGACGAGTCTCTCGTAAAAGCGTAACGATGGCGAAACAGCTCTCAGCTCGCAGCGATCATTATACGTACGGTGCATGTAGCCACTGAAGCAGCTACAACAGCGCTGAGAAAGTAAATCCTGACAATATTATGATTTATAGCGCAATGCCGCTCGCTCTAGCGCCGAGCTAATCGGGGCAGATGCATCGCGTTCGCGAGAGCCGCGGTTGACAAGTTGACGAATCATTTTGCGCGCCGTCTCTCAAAACTCGCGTAAATATTATAAGCCGGCCGCGGGAGCAAGCTCAAGTCGTTCCACTCGCGGATACGCTAACGACCGCCGCGCAGAGCTCTCTGATTTATGCTAATGACTCCTTTATTATACAGTTATTCGCATCGTATACGTCGGAGAGAGAGAGAGAGAGAGAGAGAGCGAGTGTTCTTTTTTTTTAATTTTCGTCTTTTTTTCCCTGCGGCTTTGTTTGCTCGGGAGGTATGGATATAGAGGGCTGGGGCTTAATGTTATTACGCCTGATGTGTATATTGAGATCGTTTATGCGGAAACATTAAGCGCCGAGTACATAGTAGATCATTTCGCGCTAATAATTTTGCTGATGAATAGTCGGCGAAATTATTAATGAAGTAGCGTATACAGTTACTAATTAATTATACAGCCTACTGTTTACATAATAGATATACTCGAACAAACAGCTATTGCATACACAACTAGTGCGAGCGGAGTGCTATAGCCGACATATCTGATTCCCGACGACAATCACTATACTATACACAGCAAAAACTCCCAGCCATAAAAGCAAATTACCAACTTCGCATCAGAGAGACGCGCAGCGTTTCGATAACCAATTAACGGCGCGCAATTTTCATCGGTCTATCCAACACCGCGCTGACCCGAATACACACACATACATACAGCATCAACCTATCGCGAACTTATAATCCTATACAGCTACATATACCTATACAATAATAACAATAATATAAGGAGTAGCGGCGAACTGCATCGCTGTCGCAAGCGAGGCTTCTTCGTGCCGCGGTCTACCGCACTAGCTTCGATAACCATTCATGGTTCGAATCTCGCACGGAGTGTGCACTGCAGTCGCTAAATGCCTATCGTCGTCAGGTGCGCGATTGGAATGCGGGTGCGCGAACGCGAAGGCGAGAGAACGACTGCGGTAGCTATAGCATCGCAGCGTGCGTGGAATTTCGACGGCTCTTCCTTTCCTCGACTTTGCATTGTTAACATACGGCTGCTGCTGCGCTTCCTTATTACCCGCGAGTCGGTCGAACGTGCTTCGTTGCTTTCCTCTGAATTCGAGGTATTCTCGCTGAAGGATCGAGATTGATTCGTATCGAGTAACGTACCGTGTATTATATCGACACGGATCACGTTCGAAAAGAGCGTATAGGCGCATTCTGTGCAAATTGCGGAAGCTACTCCGGCGAACTTTGTCGCTACTGACTTTGACAAAACTCGACGCGTGACAGATTCGTATACGCTCGCGCTTGTGCCACGATTTCGGCTGTATGAATATTAATTAGGAGCCTCGCGCGAGCGCAGCTTGTACACTCCGTAAATGCTTTTATACCCGCCGGTGCGAGAGAGGAGCGGGGAAAATTTGCATAGCGTTTCATTCAAGACCGGAGATGCCTATACCTATACGTAAACTCAGGCTAATTTGCATTATTGCATTCCTTTGACACGGCGGATCGGGAAAAAAAGGCTAATTAGACTATCGGCGATGCGATTAATTCATTTAAATCGGATGAAAATGTTTCGATGCGCCGCACCTTTTTCCTACATATATAAAGCAAGAATGCTCGCGGCTCAAACTTTGCCCGATTTCGGAGCATCAGAACTAATGTGTCTAGCGAATGCTCCGCCGCGGATCAAAGGGACGACTGAATGCCGGTTTTCGGCGGCGGGGGAGGCAAAGCAAAAACTCGCCTCAAAGGGATTCTGTATCTTCGAGCGCACTGCTCTTGTTCGAGCTGACGCGAGTGTGGACGAGAAGCTCGAATTACTTGAATTAACTTATCACGTGCACGGGCTTCTTTTTTCTCTCTTTCGCGAGACGCGGCAGCGCGCGTTGCTATGCGATATCGGTTTCATCCCAGTAGAGAGAGAGAGAGAGAGAGAGAGAGAGAGAGAGAGAGAGAGAGAGAGTCATGTTTATAAACACGCGCGCAAGTTTCGAGCGGGAATTTCTCACGAACTTTAAATTTACGAGGTGTTGAGAAACGACACGCGGCGATGATTGACGTATAATTTTCCAAAACATCTCGGAGCAGCAGATCGTTCCGGTATAATTACAGCGGGTATGGATGGCTAAATTATTCAGTCAGCCGTTACAACAGTGCGCGTATAATCATTTATTAATGAAATTTAACGTTAAGCAACGAAACGTCTTCGCCTTGCATTGTGTGTATACACCGATCGATTTTTTTTTAATAATAACCTTCCCCTACATTACATGCTCCGAAATATTCAAATGAACTACTCTCGGCAGCGAGCTCACTGACGCGAAAATTACAAGCCTTCGAACTCGGTACATATTCAGCTGAAAAGAAACTAGTCATCGAAATAGAGAAGAGTAATAGATTCACTTCTATTGCGATAATCCGTGACTCGCTCGCGCACATGCAACTGGCATTTTTCATCATTACGAAGCTGAGAACTTGGCGAGACGACAAACTACCTTTTTCCTTAGGCGAGACGCTGCAGCAATAACAACAACAGCGACGATAATAATAATGCGATAAGCGATGGGATGAAATTTCGCGAATCCATCAAACGGCAACGATTTCCCAGAAAATGAGCGATTCGCGAGAGAACGAAGCCATAGTACCCCCGACGGATAATGAGGGACGATAAAGTCCCGATGCACACGCGCGCGCAATTTATGGAGCAATAGATAAAAGTCAGACGAAGACGTCCGATTTTCTGTATACACTTGTCCGCGATTTATAATCACTCTCTCCTCGCGTAGACATCAGCGACGAATGAACTACGGTCTTAGAATACACTGTCTATACGCTTGCGATTAAACTCGCAGGATAATATACAAATCCGCGGCGAATTTATCTCCCCGCGGGAGTATATGTGTATTTACGCTACTGCAGCTGCGCTGTATGTATGTATACGTGGGACACGCGGACCGTTTAATCCGACAATTTATACGCAATCATTCGCTCGTTACGGCTTAAGAGTACGACCGCGGGCCGATGTATTCCATTAGAGATTTCGGAGATTGATTCACGGCGCTTTGACGAAAATTCCGGCATCGGCACAGTGAGCTTGCGCTGTGAAGCATGAGAAAGGCGCGCGTTATCGGAGAATTATTGAAAATTTAGATGTAGCCATTAGGCTCTCTCTTATCTGAGCGAAGAATCGCGAATTATGAGCCGCGAGTAATTATGCTCGAGCTGTGTATAGCTTTACGATACACACAGTGTTATTGGTGAATGGCTGTGTACAAAGTTTTTCAATTTTCCATTACAAGCCAGTCGATCATTCTCGGACTATTAGAGTAAACCGCTGCGTTATTAGAGCAGTGCAGAGTGCATTTTGAAATTCCACCGTTTACGAAACCGCGGGCGAGATAATTAGTATAGTAGTCAAGTTCCCGCGCGTCGAGAGAGATCGACACCTCGTCGATTATACCTTCCGAGCTATCGATTCGCTGCTCTGAAAAGGAACAGAAAAGAGACCGACAGTAGTGCGTACATATAGTATTCCAGATCGTGGCGCGATGTGTACTCGCGCGTTTGCGCAATTCTTAAGAGCACTCATCTCTCGCGCCGGAATAAGCTCTTCTCTCTCTCTCTCTCTCTCTCTCTCTCACACACACACTCGCGGGAATCGTCAATCAGAAGCCAATCAAATTGAGAGCCGATGGTCGGAGCGAAAAATATTTTTCTCCGTTTTCCCAGCTTGATCGATGATATTCTAATGAGTTTTTGTGTAATCGATTAGCTCCCAGAGTGAATCGCGATTTCGTTCGCGTGAACGAGAGACACACGCGAAGGTTCATTTTTGTTCTTGGGAAAAAACGCCGAACATACTGACTCACTTGCGCTGATTGAGATTAATCTTCCAATTATGCACGCGTTTCAGCCGCGACCTACGCGCGCGTCAAAAGTCGAGCAACGCAGTTGGTGTAGCGTTAGATAACCCGACACACGCAGCGGGTGTCGGATGCACATCTTTGATGAATTTTTTGTTTCGCTCCGCTGCACACGCGATGAAAGTGAAAGCCGACGAAGGGAGAAGCGAAGAATTAGAAGCTGACCTATATCGATATTTCAACACCTGCAGCAGCTGCAGTGGTGCACGTATATTATAATAATATTACAGCCGCTCTCGTCTCCGTCGCTGTTCAGATTCGACGCAGCGGAGTGATACGGGCGAAATAGACGTCGAGAGCGCAAACGACATTTTCCAAAGAGAGAGAGAGAGAGAGAGAGAGAGAGAGAGAGAGAGAGAGAGAGAGAGAGAGAGAGAGAGAGAGAGAGAGAGAGAGAGAGATTCTCAGCCGTTCGAAATAGCCTGATTTGAATATAGACCGACTGACTGACGATTGACTGACTGCAGCATGAGCGAGGCTGCAGATGTGCTCCATTATGCGACCTCGTATAGTCTGACAATTAAATCGCCGTGTGCGCTGAAATTTCGCTCGACGTCCTCGAATTCACGATGAGCGCGGTGTATTCCACTGTATGTATGTGCGGGAAGACCTACGGTGCGATTTTGACAAATGACTTTGTATATACACGCGTGTGTATCTATGAATTTCACTTTCAATCGGCGCCGATGTCGATTTACGAATCTATCCATTACACGCCTGCACGCGAGCTTTGGATGAAAACGAAAAGATTCTTTCGAATCGATCGCGCGGGTGCGATGTTACGCTTATGCTTTCCGAATGATCCGACGTCTTTTTTCCGCTGTATACACACGTACACTCATACGCAGTGTTTCGTAATCATATCGATTCACGTCGCGTAATGTCAGCCGGCCGGTGTAATCCTTCTTTACCGTAATGAATTCCATCCCGCGAGAGCTACCGGGGTCGGCTGGAAAATTTACGATTTTATATATCGAAGTTTACGCAATCCTTGCGTAAAATGAAAAATGCTTTCCGGACGCGAAAGCCTCTGCGTACAACATCGCAGCGACGAGAGGAGATATAGTATATCTCACGGGGAGGCTTATAAAGTAAGTATATGAAGCTCGAATGTAACGACGCAGTTCTGCGAGAACAGTCGCTCATCCTCGTAACGGAGAGCTCGTCAACCCCAATAAGGTGCCTCGTTAAATTTACTCTCTCGCGAGCGAGCGAGCGCGTCTTGATTCGCGACGTTACGGCGACTATACTCCGCCGCCACCATACGTTCACGCATTACACGCGTTACGCAAACCCTCGCTCTCGGATAATCGTACAAATTCGTGCGTTGTGCCAGCAGCATCGATATTCCTGCATAAAATTCAAATGAGACTTCGTTTCCTGACGAAAAAATCATCCTGCACTCGTATCTCCGACGTTCATCGTATACAGGTATACATGCACGGCCGTTACCCTGACCTCGCGCGCAAAGTTTCAGCCCTCGGGCTCGATATGCAAATATTGTGCAGAGCCGCACGCTGTTGAAATGACGAGTACACACACTATATCGCCAGAGGAATGCGGCTCCCGGATGAAATTCTCGTCGGTGACTAAATATAAATCGTGCGCGGCTTCTTCGCCGTGTGTATATGCAGGATTCAGCGCCGCCGGTCGTAAAGTACGGCTGGAAACGTCGAGGAAATCTCGCGGTTGCGCAGCTCTCTCTCTCTCTCTCTCTCTCTCTCTCTCTCTCTCTCTCTCAGCTGATGGACTCTCGCGGAGAGGATTGTGGAATAATTCGCGTGTTGCGAGGGACGATGATTCATGCGTCTCATGATCATCCGCGCAGACGTTGACGAGGGAAGAGGAAAGGGTCAACGGACAATGAGTAAGCCAGAGGTCTCGGGACGGATGTGTGGGATGAAGGATTACATTATGGAGTGAGAGAGTATCGGTCACGAGCTCGTTTTTATTTCACACGCGATGCGCTCTGATATTCGAGACTGATTTGATTAGCCAGCAGCAATGACGGATTTTGAGAAAGCTTTCGTTGATAATCGATAACTTCGCCGATCAAGTATTTACGTTCACGATCTCCGCCGTCGCCGTCTGTAGATGAAAATAATCAGTGTTTTGCAGAATTCAATACTGAATATATTTTCGCACGGTGATAAGATTGTCCGGTGCAATTAAAACCCTCGCATTATAAATCGAAGGCGCGTCACGGGGAATCGATAATTATGCTGGCAGCACAAAATTGAATGTATATCCAGCGTAATCGAACACGAATAAAATTTACGGCTACACACACACGTGTGAAGGATATCATTCCGCCGTATGAACGCATAGTTTCGTCGCCGCTTACGCAACGAGCGCAATAGTTGGTAAGTATACATGGATACGCGCGGGATCGACTCGCGCGGGTAACCCACACTTAAAGTGCATAAAAATTCGTCTTAATCCTTCTTACAAAAGGTTTAATATCCGAGCGAGCGAGAGAGAGAGAGAGAGAGAGAGAGAGAGAGAGAGAGAGAGAGAGAGAGAGAGAGAGAGAGAAAAATCGAGTAAAATAGCGGCGTGCATTCTCCGCGGCGGCAGTGCTAGTTATTACATTGTTTATACCCGATATTTCATTCGAAAGCCCGACGCGCGCTCGCGAGCGTGGGTGTGCCCGTTTAATGTCACGGGAGCAGTTCAGCTCCAGCACGAGCCTTCGATCGCTCTGCAGCATGAGGGAGAGAGCGACTAGTACTCCGATTATCGAGAGACGATCTCTTTCTCTCTCTCTCTCTCTCTCTCTCTCTCTCTCTCTCTCTCTCTCTGTATATAACGTCGTTAGACGGCGTAGCGATCGTTTTCGTTCTCGAGGGCGTTCCAGAATTAAAGAATATACGAGAAAGCGAGTCTCCTTCTCTCGCTCCGTAGCGTTGCGAAGGGTCGAAGAGGCAATAAAAATCGCTCGGAGAAAGAAGAAGTGCGAGGAGGAGAGAGGAAATCGAAAGGTGATTAGAATAACTCGAGAGGAATATCGGCGCCCGAGAAATTAACTCCTCGCTGCAGATCGACGTAGGCCTGATTAAACTGCGACTGGGAGCGAGAGCCACTTAGGAATATCAGATTGCCACCTTGTCAAAGTGTATGGAGAGCGCAGGAACGCGTTAAGCGCATAATCCCGACCTCTCTCTCTCTCTCTCGTGAAAGAGAGGCCGCCGCAAGTATAGAACGTATAAGGGCAGATACTCTCGAGAAGGATCCCGAATTCCAATTTCGCCTGTACTGGCGCGTACAGACGGAGAGTCGCTCGGTATAACACGTCGGTGATCTCTTTTGCCTGTGGAGAGCGACGGATTCTACTAGAAGCCAACAGAACACACCGACTGCTATAATGCCAGGGTATTGAGACACACACGCGCGTTGTTGCATTCCGCCACACACACACTCGTAGCGTCGGCGAGGCACAGGTGCGCGCTGCACTCGAGAGGGAAACGTACCTGTAACTCCGTTATACGTATACCTATGCATGTGCACATCAGTGGGCTCACACGTATGCGCATGCATCATCATGATTACGGCGGTGGGAGTGAGCAGCAGTAGCAGTAGCGATGGGAGATTAAATTTCAAAAGTCAAAGAGAGTAGCTCGCTCGCGAGAACCGAGCCTCTGAGCTCGAGCTCGTTAATGCCTCTGCTCATTTTCTGCCAGTCCGTGTGTGCGACGATTCTATATTCAGTGTGTCAACGGTTCGTCAGCGAAGCTTTCTTTACCCGTGTATCTACAACGCGATGCGTGAGCCGTTTTCACTGCCGCGCAACGACGAAATTAACTCGCGGTATATACTCTCCCTCTCGTAATCAGAACGTCGATATTGCCTCGCGCTTTCCATGGATCATGTGCGAGTGTATAAAGCGGTCTATTGCCTGCTACACCCCCTTTCTGTCTACACAGCCGCGTTATGGCAATAAAGTGCAGGTATACACACGAGCGGAGAAAGCTCGACAATCGGCTGCTGCGTGCGCGGAAAGAGTCAAAAGAAATATACGAAGCTCTGCAGCGCTTTATCGCCGTAAAACCAGGCGCTCCGCTATTGCTATTCTGATGTACTTTTTATCGCAGCTTCCAAGCCCGCTCATTTCTTTCTCTCCCGCACTGCTATCGTGTGGTATTGAGTGTGTATACGGGCCTTTTGATTTGTTGCCGGTGTTAATCGCTCGACTCGACGACAATTCGACGCGACTGTCTGGGTGTAGAGTGTCGAAGCTGATCCACAAAAAGTTTAATTTTTTACGTATAAAGTTTTAGCATTGTTGTTTTTGAACACTAGTGAATATATAGCATTAACTGTTAAGTTCACGCCCCTTGCGACTCTTCCAACAATTACGAGAACTGCAGTGCGAGAAACGTCAAAGAACTCGAAGCGCAATCCAACTTTGGCGAATTTTCATTTTCACGCAAAGTTGCCTCACCCGCCGTGAAAAAGCCAAGTTGGCGAACTCCACACCCCTCCTCTCTCTCTCTCTCTCTCTCTCTCTCTCTCTCTCTCTCTCTCTCTCTCTCTCATTCTCTTCATTGTGCAACTCGATCTCAGAGCATTGCCAAACAAAACAGCATCAGGGAGCGCGCGCTTTGACTTCATTTTTCGCGAAATCTCCTTAATTAGCCTCGCGATGCTCTTGGATTTCCAGTGCTATCTGCGCGAGCCATCAAGCCAGCCCAAACGAAGCATAGTTATCGAGCTGTCAAGACGATTCATTAAAGCAGCGCATACAATACGTCTCTCGTGTACACACTATATTCCGAGTGAAAGACATCGGTCTCGCGATTCTTAAAAAAAATATCGTATACGAATAGGCGATAGTCTCGCGACAAAATTCCGCGATCTTGAAGAACGTGTGTGTATACACGAGAGGAAGCGACGGTACGCGATAGAGTACGTGCACCTGGAGGCCGCGAAAGAGAGAGAAGGCTCGAAGCCGCGCCTCGCCAACAAGAATGTCCTTTGTGGGCTGGCTCTCGTGGCGCCCATTGTGAGCGCCGCGAATCTCCTTCTCGCTCGTTTTTTTTTTAACGCCGCTGTCGCGTCTATCCTCTCTCATATTCGCGAACAATCTTCACACTCGTAGTGAGAGAGCGTGAATGAAAAGCTTTTTCTCATTCGCCCTCGTTCTGTATAATAACGCACGTACGATTGAATAACGCGCGCTCGGTGTCGGAGTTCACGTGCGAAAAAACAAGCGCGCGCCCGCGACAACAAAAGACCATCAAATCCGATTAACTCGCTCGATGTTTGACGGATAAAAGTTTTACGAGCGACAGAGGATCGGATTCATAATTAAAAAGCGATAAATCGCGAGCGAAGCCGCAATTAAATTCTCCATTCTCGCGCATTTATTTATACAGCTACAAAAGCGCTGCACACACACATCGCGGTTATGTACACGCGAATATGTTTAATACGGCAGCACGCTGGTAAATCCAATTCATTTGCGCAAATGCTCGAAATTTAAACCCCTTTGGGTTACACGTACATATATATATGTATAAATGCGGGTAAACATTGCAGAGAAATAAAAGCTCCGACGCTTCGGGAATCATCAAACCAATTTATTTCATATTATTCCTATACGCGAATTCACTTTTAATCCCTGGCTTGCACAGCGCGAGAGCTCTCTCCGCGTGTGTGTACGCATACACGCGCGGGGCTGACGAGAATCGATAATCGTTTGTCTATTTGACTGCATTCAGCCGGTTGTTTCCGCAGCAGCCTACTCGGCATCGGACAAAATCGACTGTTTTTGTGTGCGTCTGTGTGTGCTACCCTACTGTTGCTGCCGCTGCAATTCGGTTATGAAAGCGAACGGCGCGGCCCCCGCAATGGCCACGTTTGCATTTATTGCAATAAAACGCGAGCGTTATACGTCGGGGGGATGTGCGGCCTGTATCGGGACTAGGGAAAATAAAACGGGATTTTCAGTGCGCGATGGCCTTTTTCTTTAATTGCTGAATGACTGCTGAAAAGGGTTATGGCTTCTCGGTTATCTTTCGTTGATGCTCTTTATACGCGCCATGCGCTCGTTGTTTGAAATCACGCTGCGCTCTGTGCTCTCTTTTGCAGCGTTTGGCGTTTGTCAAACATCGCAAAGTACCTCCGATGGTATTATTGCTATTATCGTCAGCTACATGGAGATTAGACACGACGAGTATAGACGTAGCTCGAATAAGCAAACAGGTTATTGGCACGACAGATGATAGCCGGGCAAATAAGCGCGGGTAGTTCATATTTACACTTTATCAGTTTGCGTCAAACAGCGCCTCTTAATTTATAGAATTTCCATCAAGCCGGCCTAAGCCTGCGGGCAAACTTGTGTAATCGATAACGATTAGGCCATCAGCCCGAGCTGATGGTCACACGCCAAGGTTTATTCGTTGCTCTCCGCACAACAATATACCATTACTAATCGGAGGCGAATCAAGCGATTTCGACCCCATCGGAGCGCGGTAAAGCTCTTCCGGCGCTCGTTCAACTGTATTATTTAGAAAAGCAATCGGACCAGCTCGTACGTGTACTATATCCCTCGTCGCTGGTATTTAATAAGCCTAGAGAGCGAGAGGGCGCAATAAAGCACTGCGTTTCTGACAATTAAAGCGCCTTGTGTATTTTATCGCGCTTCGCCGGAGAGTTTCGCGTGCCGTTAATCTTAACAATAATGCACGCTCTCCCGCAAGCCCTCAGCGTTCGCGAGCGCGCGGCTATACCCTATACACACACTAAGAGCTCTTTATACGGGCAAAGTTTATACGGGCAATTACAAAATAACAGCTTTCCGGTTTAACACACCGGAAGTAATTCCGGCTAAGCGCATCGGTTATTGTATACCAGAGAATTCTAATATTCAATGTAATATCCCGCGCGCTTGCGCTTATATTGCCCGGGTCCTCCTCTCTCTCTCTCTCTCTCTCTCTCTCTCTCTCTCTCTCTCTCTCTCTCTCTCTCTCTCTCTCTCTCTCTCTCTCTCTGCTGCGCTTTACTTTGTGAAGAATTGCCGGCGGAAATTCGGAGGCTGAGCTATAGATCCTATACTCGCGTTTAATAATACGCGATAGCTTGTATTAAAAAAAGCCACGCACGCGTTTGAAGTACGTAATTGTATGTCGCACGCGCGCGCGCGCGCAAGTCTACAAACAAGCTTTAATCCTATTTGCTGTACAAACGCGCCCATGTGAACGTATCCGCGCGCGTTGTAATTTCATTCGGGAATATAATCATATCAGCCGAGTGTACATACGGAGGGAAAATTTCCGACGCTAGCTGCACTCTTTTCTAGGGCACAAAGAACGAAAGTCAAGAGTGGAACGAAGTTTGCAATTAAGCCAACGTAGCTGCAGCGCGCGCTGGACTAATTTGAATTCGCTTGGAATTAGGAGAGAACTCGAACGCGCGTCTAATTTATAGAATCGACTCGTTGGATAATATGCGTTGAAGAGAGCAATGAATCACTTGCTCGCGGGTTGCTCAATTATCGCGCGACATGCGCACGCGCGCGGATCGTGTGCCTTTTTGTGTGTGTGCATATAGGAACGATGACGAATCACGTTTGTAAGGCGCGAAGACGTCGAGCTGTTGCGCCTTTGGCTCTGTCTGTCTTGTATACTAATTAGGAGAGACGTCGTCATGTGTTGTAGAGGCTAGAGAGAGAGAGAGAGAGAGAGAGAGAGAGAGAGAGAGAGAGAGAGAGAGAGAGAGAGAGATGTCGATCACGCTGTAAGTAGAAACGGATGGGCGTGGCCAGACATCCTATTTTTTTCAATGTATGATTCGGTTGTGCGTTTGTACATAACACCTCCGTTCGACGCATATCGGATAGAGACCCGCAGCCGCGGCAAACTCGCTCGCAAATTCTCAGAGTAAATTTCGCCCGGGTCACGCAGGCGCAGGCAACGCAGCCCGATAGACAGAGAGAGAAAGCAAATACCACCTAGCCTCTAATCCCATCAGAGCTATATCAATAGGACGCGCTGAGAGGGGCCTCATCCGTCTATATCTACAGCCGCGTGCGCGCGCGCGCACAGTGTCTCGATCGATCGTCTTTGACGATTGGTTTAGCTCGGCGCAGTTTACATTGGCTGCTTACCGGTTAATGTGCTTCGCTGATGCGTCTTCCCTGCCCTCGTGTATCCACTATGCGGCGATATATAATATATGCATGGATATGCAGGCTGTAGTGTGCATATTACAGTGAGAGAGAGAGAGAGAGAGAGAGAGAGAGAGAGAGAGAGAGAGAGAGAGAGAGAGAGAGAGAGAGAAAGAGGTGGGCTGGGGGTATGGCGACGCGTATGACTCTGGAACTCAGCTCCGCTGAGAGATGGAGCAAGTTTGACTTATCGTAAGAGGATTGCCTCTCGGTCTGTATACCTTTGTTTAATTCGTTATGAGATTGGAATTCTATACGACGACAACGGATGGGGCTGATCCCCTTCGGGATCGGCGAGGTCGAATGAAGCCACGACACCGATGATAATCTCGAGATGCTGAAGACATACGTATATAACCAGAGCGTATAAAAGCTCTTCCCGACGTGCGTTACCGCGAGCACCACCTTGTCGGCAATTACCCACTCTCTCTCTCCTACTCTACTCCTCGACTGCAGCTGTTCAATACAAATTGCTACAATCTCGGCAGTAAATACCGGCTCTCGAAGCCGTGGATAACTGCAGCGCGCTAAGAGAGAGTTCTCGCGTTGGCCGGGCCAGTCGCGAGCGCGCGCGTCCGCAGAAACAATTACCCGTGGGTATACCTCGTACTCTCGGCCGAAGAATCCGAGCCAGCCCCGAAACTCCGAACATCAGTGAGCCTTGAGAAACTCAACTCCAGGCTCTCTCTTGGCCCCCAAGAAACTGCAGCGCTAGAGAGAGAGAGAGAGAGAGAGAGAGAGAGAGAGAGAGAGAGAGAGAGAGAGAGAGAGAGAGAGAGAGAGAGAGAGAGAGAGAGAGAGAGAGAGAGAGAGAGATGTAGGGCAAGGTGTCTGCTTCAGAGCCCCGTTGAAGCCATATCGAGTGTTACACAGCTCGTCGTCGTCTTGAAACTTGCCCGCGAAGGATTAGGCCAATTACCAAGTTCGTCGCCAGTGCGCCGACACTATACGCTCCGCACACTTTGGGCGTCAGATTCTGGGCCTATTAGCGCCTGCCAGCCGCCGTCGAGGTATTAAATCGAGTCGTCCTCGTCGTTCAGCAGAAGCTCTCTTCGCCGACCCACACACACACACACACACACATACGCGGGACATCGTCGTCGTCGAACGGAAGCCCATTAGCGATGTACGAGCTATATACGTACTCGCTTGTGCGACTGCTTCCTCCCTCCTGCGCCTATACCTATCTCGATTACCGCAACATTGTTCGTGGGAGCGCGAGCTTACCCTTTGACTGCAGCTGACATCGATCAATCATTCGCGCGCCCGCGCGAGCGAGCTACTTCCCTTTGTCTCCGCGGCTCTGCATAGCTATATGTACGTGAATACGTCTTCCGGTGAATTCCTCCTCGACGTGATCGCTTGCTCCTGGAAAATGGCTATTTGCTTTGGATGTAATGCCGGAGTATCGCTTTTGATGTGCCACTTGCGACTGATTTCATCACAAACATGCGCGATGTAAAAACCCTTATTTTCTCTCTTTTCAAGTTTCATCTAAGAGCGGAGAGCTTCGTTAGAGCGTGCTGTAGCTGATAAATTTTCTTTTCAGTCGAGGGGATGAAAAAGTTGTTCACCGAGCATCGTTTAGCATTCCAGCTGGATTACGAGTTCTTTGCCCACGTTTCTCTATCTCTCTCCCTGACAATGTTCCGCTTTTACAGATCAGTTCGCTGCTGAATTAGCAAAATCCACAGAGATCCGAGCGCGCGGCGTGACTTTTCTTTGTCCGCCTTCGCGAAGCTCAACTTATATGCAGCTAATAATCGTCCGCGGAGGCATTTGACCCCTTGCAAAGGGATAACCTGATTTCATTTAAGAGGAGAGATCGCTATCCGTATCCACGTATGCATGTATGTACATACAGCAAAGCTGCAAAGCGTCAATAATTTCGTATTTTATCGGCGCTGAAGCCCGTGTCGCGCGTGTTCGCAATATTGCAAAATCGGCGGAGCATTTATGCGCGCTGGCGCCCAGCTACGAGTTTATCGACAAATCGCACGGGTACCCATAGTTGCGCAATGCCGGGAAATTTTAAAACGAAGACGCGACGGCACCAGTAATTACAACAGCAATCCTTCATGCATATCGCTTTCATAAATATTTAGCGTCAATAAACATAAGCTATGGAAACGTAGCATGGGGTGGTGCTTATAAAAATAAGCTCGACCTACTACAAAGGGCACAAAAAAGTATTTTAAAACTTGTAAACAAGAATAAATTCGATGAAGAAAGTCCTTTGAATATGAAACAAATTTTTGCATATGAGTGCGTAATATACCACTATATTGATCTCAAGAAATTATATGTAATGTCCAGCAGTGGCACTAGAAACAAACTTATAATACCGCCTAAGAGCTCTAAAGCAGTTAGTGATAAAAATAACTACATAAGAGCGATACAAGTATACAATTGTCTTCCAAAGAACAAAATTAATCTTAAAGTCTTAGATATTAGCAAAAAATATAATAAGAACAAAATTAAAAAATGGATTAAGAAAAATATATTATAAAATTAATAGTATATTACAAGCAATATTTGAATAACATAATTAGAATCTGTTATGGTTTTGGGTTTTGTTAAAATTGTTTGATTCTGTTCAAGATTTTCTGAAGATCTTGGAATCTAGTTTTAAGTAGTTCGTAAGTAGTTCTAAGTAGTATGTATCATACTGAACCTATGTACAGGTAGCTGTGTCTACCTCTATAGGATGTTTTGGCTGCCTCGGACATATCAAGTATGTCCGGAGGTTAGCAAACATGTATTACATGTATAACTTATGTATAACTTATGTATTACTCTAGTAAATAAATAAATAAATAAACGAGTGCGCGAGAGAGCTAGCCGTAGGTGTGACTCCACTCGGACCAGAGGCCCTCGCATGTTTCTTGGGGTTCACTTGTCGGGCGTTCTCGGTACATTGGCACGTTTTCTTGTGAATCTAGCCTACATAGACTTAAAGAGGACAAGAAAATACGCGAAAATAGGTAGGCTAGAAGTTTGGGCAGTTACTACTAAGGCCCGAAGCATCGGCGAGAAACAGGGGCTGTAATTCGCCTGTTTCTTGGGGGTCACTTATCGGGCTTTCTCGATGCCTTGGCACGTTTTCTCGTTAATCTAACCTACATAGACTTGAAGAGGGCGGAAAAACACGCAAAATCAGCTAGGTCTGTACCAGCGCCAGTTATTGCTAAGGGACGAAGCATCGGCCGGCCATAGAGGGGGAAGTCGTTTAAAATGCCAGCGCGCCGAATATGATTCGCGGTGAAGCTTGCATAATTTCGCGACGACGCTCTCGCTGTATACTTGTAACTTTTCAACGACAACTGGCCGAGAGTTCACCGACGCGGATGTGTAAATCGAACGACGCCAAGTGGCCCGCAATCTCGGCTGAGGAGATTCGTACACGCGTGTGTACGCATATAGAGATTACAGCCCCAGGGCCGCCCGCTTTACTCTAGTGTATAAGAAACTCCCCTTTTCTCGACCTCGCCGAGAGTATCATTCTCGCGCGAGCTCTAGATGTACAAACTCGCTGCCCCAGGCCAGCGAGATTCGAACTTTCCGATTGAATTGGTTCGCGCGCGCGCGCGAGAGAGCGACAGGGAAATTGCTCCGGTAGGGAGAGTTTCTTTAGCGATGACGCGCTGCTGCTATATACGTGTATACACACACATGCGCGCGCGCAGTAGCTTCTCCTTCTTGGACGACGGGGAGAGCTGTAAATTCGTCGGCGGCTCCCGGCACTTCAGCTTCGCGCGCATTATGCATTTATAGGGTCCATTCGCTCTCCTTGCAGCGCTCGCCGAGCAGTTATGGCCGCGGAGTATAGGAAAGGGGACGTTTAATAGCACTTTGGGTCCTGTATACGCAGTGCGCTCTCCCTCTCTCTTTCTGTATATAGTATACATTTCGCGGAATGCGCGTACGTGCTGCGCTGGCTTCTTTGAAATTCGTATTATGACTCGAGCTTTTTTCCAGCTCCGTGTCGCAGCAGGAAACTGCGGGCGCCGTAAAGCCGGATCCGCGTCGATTTTGCAATTAGCCGAAAGCACCGCAGCGGAGAAAAAAAAGGACCGGTTTCGCTTCCAAATCTCCGCGAAACGAAGCAATTGTGCGCCTATGCTCGCGCCGTAAAACCATATACTCGTCGACGAGTGTACGTAGACATTCCTGCGACTTCGTGGGCGACACACCTGCACGCCAGGCAGATGCGCCCGGCGAATTTCGCTCCGATGCTGCGCGCGCTCTCGGGATCGCGTTCTACGAGGGCATAAATCCCGAGTCGAGCGTTCGTGCACTGCTAGAGCAGACAGAGAGAGAGAGAGAGAGGAGAGACATTCGCTCGTCGGTGCAGGTATGAATGTACTACTACTCCCTTTTCTCGATGCTCCCGCTTCAGCTTGGGCAGATGGGCGAAAGGGTATGATTTGCGAGGTTGTAATTACTTTCGGCAGGAGATGCCTCGCTCAGATCTGTAAATGCATTGGTGAGAGAGGATTTAGTGGTAGCAAATTGGCTATTGCTCTGTGTGTAATGCTTTCATGACCCTTTCGATACCACCTTCTCCTTTATAATACATATACCATCAGCTAAGACTCGCGAGAATATGGTTTTTTTACACATATAAAATTACGCCGCGGCGCCGCGAATAGAAGCGCGAGGTCCTCGGGAGCCTAACAAACGGGATTACGCCGTCTATGTGCGGCCTGCCTCTGACCTTAATCTCTTTTCCCTTGAGAAAGGTATAACAAATCGCGTTACAGTCCATAACTCTCGAAAAAGCCGTGTCGCCGCGCAGCTGCCTACTGCTGATGCGCGCTTCGCGTCTTTTACGAGTCGTCGTCGTCGTCACTCTCTGCATTACTGCCGCCACTGCCGCCGCCGACGACGACGACGACGTCTTGTTATACACGGCGAAATGGCACCGGTCGTATAGTACCTATATATAACAGGAGAAAAAGGAAAACCGGACACCGCCGCAGAACGGGAAATTCCTTTTATCGCTTTATTCCGGGAAATTGAATTTGAATTTCTCCCATTGTTATTTTATTGAAATATATAAGAGAGCTAGTGGGAGACTCTTTGTTAAAAATGCATGCGGGACTATATATAGTACGATCGCAGTGTCTGCGGCTCATGGCTAAGTGCATTCTTCCCGCGTTGCAAGCTTGCAAGCTCTCCACGGAGCTTTGAAAAAGATATGAGAGAGAATCCTCGGGTGAAGAAGTTTGTTGCGGATGTACGGGCTGAAATCCAATACACACACACACACACACACACCCAGGGCAATTGAAAATCTCGAGCTTCGGACAAGTAGGGCACGCATGACGTCTCCGATTACACGTCTGCGTGAACGAGTTGCCAGCTCCTCTTAGCGCGAGAGACAGAGAGCGAGAACGTCGTCTTTCCTCGGGCGCGTGTTTAATTAAGGAACCGAGTTAGGCGCCGCTCTATAAACTGCCATTTCATTTTGGCCAATCCAGAGTTAATCGCGCGCGCGCGCTCGCTGGCAAAGTCGAAGGAGCTGCGCAGCACGCTCGAGAGGACCTCCGCTCCCTTAAAACGCGCCGCTGTAATCAAGCGCCGTCGAAGCGCCTAAATCGTCCTCTCGCGCAACCATTATACATACTGCTATGTACGCAGAGGGAGGGAGCTGCTAGAGAGCGGGAATTCATTGTCTCGAGCTACTCGCTGCTCGAGTGCCGAAAACGAAGGAAATTATTCGCCGGAATTTAATGGATATTTAAGGGTAGTCTCGTTATCGGGATAATTATAACAGAAAATAAATGTCGAAGTGTATAAGTGCCTCGAGCACGGGCGAGTTAATTAATCGTCGGGACAGCAGTCGATCGGCGCTGGAAAAAATCAAGACAAACGCGCGAGCTTTCAGCAGGGGCAGTTCAAAGGAACGAGAGAGCTTGTTAAGATGAAAGCTCGCGCGATGGTCTTCTTTGCTCGCTCGATGGCAAACATTGAAAGAGAAGCGGCCAAAGACGTTGCACAAGGATGCTCCTTTCTCCGGACACTCTGCCGTCCTTGGCTGTCTCGCCGGTCGTCGATCGCAGGCGCGCTATCTCTGCGCCTCGGAATATAAGCCGCGCCTCGCGCAGAACAAATAGCTGCGCCTGTTTCGCTCGTATACTCTCGCGTGCGCTGCCGCACTGGGTAAACTCGTCCTCGCGTGCAGCCTCGTATAATTGGAGTTTGGTTAGTTTTCAATAATTGCCAAGCAGCAGCCTGTCCATAGCTAGTTTACCCGTCACGCCCGAGAGAGGGAAAACTGATTCGCGCAAGCTCGCGCGATGATACACGTGAAAACTTTGCGGCCCGCTCTTTAACGCGCACCGCCGCCACAACTTTATGCCTAATTGATAACCGACTTTCGTGCGGATGTGTGTCCGTGTCCGTGTGTGAGTGTGTGCTTAGTCAGGTAAGAGTTTCGAGCGAGAAAGTGGTTCGAACTCGCGCGCGACGAGCTTTCACGGCAGAGTCTTATCGGAGGGGCGAATGGATAATGCATTTCTGCCTGCCGTCGATGAAATTAAATCGCTCTCGGTTGTAGATATGAATGAGTGCGCACAGTCTACTTACATCTAGCAAGGGCGAATATATACGTTCGCCCGCGGAAATTCAAAGCACATACAAAAGACTCGCGCGCAAGCATCGGAGGAAGTAAATAAGGGTAGCGAAGTTGGCGCACGGCTCGAGCTCATAGCGAGGGTGTGTACGATGTGACGGGCCCTAATGGGAAAGTAAATAAGCTACAAGTCCTACGGCCGCGCGAGAGGAGCAGGAGGGGTGGTATACAGCGGGCGATAGAGCGGCACACGCCCGGATGGAGGTGCGCCCCGGCTCCGTGTGCAGTGCGGAAACTTTCTCGATCACGAGGCGCCGAGAAAGTCGAGAACGGCCGTGTGTCGGTAGTCTGCTGGGCGAAAATTTCATTTTGCCAAAAGTTTCCGGCGTCGTCTTTGCGCCTGCACACAGCAGCTTATGCAGCCAGACGGCCGCCGAGGACGATACCGCCACCGCCGCCGTTAAGAGTTTCTTGCCACGGCAGCTCACGTGTGCGCAGGTGCTCTGGGCGAGAGATGTGATGAAATTTTGAAAATTTCCCCGGTAAAAGGGTGCTTGCGAAATGACAGTTATTATTAAGCTACGTCTTTCGCGGAAATTTCGTTGATTTCCGTGCAAAGGCTTGTTATCGCAAAGATCTGGTTGGATGACTGTTGGCTGCTGCTATCGATTGGCGAAATGAGCGAATTTTGCGAATAATACTTATGTATTCACTCTCCTTGAGTGGATAATTTTTATTTTTGTTTCGGAGAAGAAATACTGCCAACTGAATTTGGCATTGAAGCTATCTCGAGGAGACAAAAGCTCGGTCATATTTCAGTTGGGTTATTTAAAGTCTTAAAATATTAAAAAAGCTCCGATGAAAATCGCTGTTTTGATTTGAAAGTTAAGCTTTACTTAAAAGTGAATTGCTGCGAAAATCTTTGTTTATTAATTCTCTTAAACTGCTAGGTCGCCCTATTGTTAATTTACAGTGCAATTTTATTAAAAGTATCGTAATTTATTAACGACGACCTTTGGAACAGTACCTAGTTGGAAATTCAAGAATTTCGATGAAACGTTTTTATTTTCGTTACACAAAAATACTTCTACAAGGATTGACAAAAATTTGACTAATTCAACGCCTGTTTGGGCTGTCATTCTAGAAGAAGGTATAGGACGAGAAAATAAAATAAACACAGAATAAATTTAATCAAGTAACATCCTTTATTCACACGGCCCTAGCCGATTAGCCACTCGGACTAATCTCACCAGCGGATTCGCGCGAGCGAGCGCAAGGAAATTTCCCGAAGGCGTATAATGCGCGAAGATAGTGCCGCGCGTGCACACATAAAAGTGAGCGGCGGGACAACACGAGGACGCTACTCTAGCCCCGGGTATATCCGCGGCGCGAATGCAGAGATAGGACGAATGCGATGAGTATCAGGGATAAGCCACTCTAGTGGGTCATTAAGTAAGTTAAGCCGCTCGAACGACGCGTCCCTTTCGCGAGGGCCTCTCGTAAAACTTAACGTTTACGAGAGACAGACTGCGCCTACATCCGACTGCGCGTTTCGCCCTAGGTACCTCTCTCTCTCAACTGCATATACTTTCTTAGTTTTGTCCCCGTTTTACCCGCTTCATTTGCTCGCGAGTTCGGACGATGCAAACGAGGCCGCGAAGTTCGAGCGCGAGAAGTAGCCGCGTCGAAAGAGGACAAGAGCTTTCCTTTGTGCGTCGCCGCTTCAGCTGTTGATCTACAGGAGACCCTCGATTACGCCCGAGTGGCTGTCGGTTTTTTCTTTCGGCTCAAAGAAAGGGTCGAGTACTGCAGTGTGTCGTTGATTTAATCGGCACCGCTTGCCAAAAGATTTTATCTCCTTTCATCCCGCCGAGTCGCTTGTTTAGCTCACTTCTCGTTTGGCCAACTTCTCGAGTTTTTAATAATCCGGAAAATGAAACCGGATTACAGAAGTTCCAACTTCTCGCCGTCGGGAGACAAACTAACTTTGTCATTAGGAGCTTCTAAGGCTGAAATAGCGCGTTTGCTCTCATTGCGCAGATGGAAGCCTTATTCGCCAGCGAGAGCTCCTCGGGCAATTTTCGCGCTTCTGCAACCTAGCGCAAAAATCGAGCACGATCAAAGTTCTGAGAATTTCCGTCGCTGCTGTTGCTGCGTTTCTCATCCCATCAGCAGCAGCCCTGCGCGTATAATCGATCTCCTCGCGACGGAGGAGGAAAAAAATATCTCTCTTTATTAATAATTCAGCCCAGGGTTGTTCGAGCATCACGCCGGGGGTAGAGAGAGAGAGAGAGAGAGAGAGAGAGAGAGAGAGAAAAAAGCGGTTAATTAAAACTTTTTTAATCCTGTGTAGTATCCCCTTTAAACACGCTCTCGCGATTATTCAGCGGACGAAGACATCAATAGGGAGGAAACGGAAGAGTAATGAATAAGGGAGGCCGCTGCCTCAAAGCCGTAGCAGTGGTGGTGGTATTAGAGAGAGAGAGAGAGAGAGAGAGAGAACGCGCGTGCAAGAGCAAATTAGACGAGGCGAAGTAAAAAGCGGCGACGGAGCGACAGAGACGAAAACAAATGAACAGCTCGGCCGCGCGCAAAGTGCACGAACGCGGAACACTGACCGAAAGCCGAAGGGTATTATACCTCTATAGGTGTGTTGGAGAGTGAGAGAAAGGGACATAGAGAGAGAGAGAGAGAGAGAGAGAGAGAGAGAGAGAGAGAGAGAGAGAGAGAGAGAGAGAGAGAGAGCAAGAAGCGCCGTGCCGTTTTCGACAAATTAGGATCATTTGGATCGAGCCGAGCTACATCCTCCTTACTTCGTGCGCTTTGTACAGCCGTGCGCTTCCTGTGTGTATAGCTCCGATGCGCAGATATGCTCTCCCGGAGAAAGCCGACTACACACGTATATACAGCTGCAATTTATCGCTGTCCGGCTGGATTGGATCCAATTTACTAAGTCGGCGAGCGTGTGTGTGTAACAAAGTTTACGCTCTTGACACGCGAGACGAGTGCGAACTTTTTGTCGCTCGTCGTTATATACAACCGATGCTGCAGGTGCACCGCCTCGCCAGAGAGGAATGTACACGCGCGTATGTATAGTGTATACCTAGATTTTCTGACGTTGATACTCGAGAGCGCGTTACGCTTGGCAGCTGCTGACGCGGCAGTGGAGTGTGAAGAATTTTACAAGTTTCTGACTGACGTAAAAATTGCTCTCTCTCTCTCTCTCTCTAGCGCGTGCGCACGTGTTATATAGTAAAAGTTTGATGATTTTCTTCCCGTTTTATATATCCTCGGCGATTTCCGCTTTACTTTTCTCTTTCCATCCGCCCAACCACGCGTGACTCGTGTGACTATATGTCGTTTAATTAATAATGACGCGAGGTTTACACTTAATATACGTGGTTACACACACGGCGCCTAATTTGAGCTTTGAATAATAGAGTTAATTTAGCTCCGTATAAGTCCCCGCGAACTTTGTCACGTCGCGCGCGGATACTTTAGCGACTCGAACTCGGAAACCCAACTGCGTCTCAATTTAAGGACGACGAATTTACCTCGAAATAACCTACTCCAACCCGATGACTAATTACCACGTGCGCACCAGCTGCGCGTCATTGTTGCTTTTTCGTCGCTGCGATGCGAAATCCGCGATCCTTTCGAAAGTGCGCGCTAATATATTAATCCGAGCTCACCTTTATGATGAGAATCGCGGAGCGGCCGAGTGAAGAGGCGACTCTCTGAGAACGTTCCCATTATATCGGATCGCGCGCGGCGGCGCCTTTCTTATTGTTGTATTACTCTCTGCGGGTTGCGTCGAGAGTAGTTGCGGCGTTGTTGCGCGCGAGCGAGAGCCCAACTTAATCACTCCTTGCTTCGGTCTACATCGTGTGTATGTGACACACACACACACACACCTAAACTTTCTACGTGTGTCGATTATGCACTCTCGCGCTAGTTCGCTCTATCGGGTCGAATCTCACTCGTTGAGAGAGCAATTTGGATTGTGAGAAATGCGTAACCCTTTCTTCTTTTTTTTTTGAGAAAGCACCTCGCGCACAAAGCTCATTATTCGCGGATATAATTTTCCGAGTAATGCACGCTTGCTTCTCCCGATGAGCTTTCGCGCGCGCACAGGTGGACTCGCGGCCTCTTCAGTGTTCGCAATCCAATGGAAAGTATAGTGTACGTCTGTGCGAACGTCGAGCAGAGCACATAGCGCATTCAAACTAGTTAACGCCTCGAAATGTCTGAAACAGCTTATCATCAACTCGACCGAAACTTGTTTTCCGCCGCACGCGCGCGAGCGTTCTCAAAGGCCCATTCATAGAACATTTGAGCGCGAGCCAACCCGCAGACGAAAATTTTCATAAAGAGCACGGTGCCGTATACGAAAAAAAAAATGTATAATGATAAAGAACAAGAGTCCTCTTTGCGCTGAATAACGAAGTCTGCGTATAGTGTGTGAAAACAATGGGCCGCGCGATTGTAGCTCGTGTGCTCGCACACGGTCAGAGAGCTTCCGCGGTGAGCCTTCTGCTGTCAGACCCTCCGATTTTGTTTTCCGTTTTGTTTCTTTCGACCAAGGAAAAAGAAGCAGTCTCGCGGCTCGGATCCTTTGTGCCCCACGGACAGTTGACAGATGCTGGCAAAGGTGTTTGTAGCGCCGAAACGCGCGTTGTCACGGAAGGCGAGCTTTTTGACGAGAGAGCGGGTTTTTTGAATTTATTGTTCGTCGGCGGGGGCGAAAACAAGCCTCTCGCGGCTGTTTTCAGTTTTGAGACGCTGCTGCTGCAGGCGGAATAAGACACAAAGCGATACGCGTTTAACGGGCTCGACGCGAGTTGAAAACAATTATCTGTGTATACGGAGCTGTAAATGTGTCAGGAAGTGCTCGTTTGCAGCAAGGTGTGGATGGTTATGTTTTTTGAAGAATACCTTTGCTGCTGTGCACACGTATTTTTATTGGAGTATGGACGTTTATGCTGGTTTTTCTTTACATTACGATATGCGAGGGAAAAGCGAGGTATACAATTGCAACGCTAAGCAATACAATCGTTTTTTACATTTTTTTTTCGTGTTTTACAATGCATCCATATTGTTCATTAAAGGTAATAGTATACATGCGTGTAAGGGTATTGTTAACATTTGATACAAGCAATTTTCACTTTATTCATAATTTTTTGGAAAGCTATTTTAGATTTTGTGTTGAGCAAAAGCTTCGGCTTGGTTTGAAAGAATGATACCCGATATTTCAAATCATCGTGAAATTTATCATACCAGCGATGGAAAACTTGGCCACAATTTAGCGAAACTCGCGAAATACGTAAAATGAATGAATGTTATAAAAGCGAATATTTTATTTTTAATAGTAGACGGCATATTTCGTGTTTAAATTCGTCGATTCACGCGCCGGATTTGAATATACCAGACAATAATATGTGAAATACTGATCGCTGCAGAATATAACAGTAGATAAACTGTACAAGTTTCACGTTTTTTTAAAATTTATCGACGATTTGCTATACAGTCGTTTCGCAAAACGTCGAATCAAGCGCAAATGATAGCGAAACCACTGAAAACTATCACAGTAGCGGGAGGAGAGACAACTAGAGAAAAAAGCGAAGCGAAAAAAAAAGAAAAGAAAAATTACACCGAATCGTAGCCAATTGTGTCGTTATTCACTCACGCTTAAAATGACAAAATCGCTGCTATACTGCTGCGCCCGCGCGCGCGTTCGGTTTACTCGAGCGAAAATAATTATTTTTCCTTTTTACAGAGGCTTGCGGGGAGACGTATTTTTCCTTCTTACGCAATCGCGTCGCTAAAGTGCGTCCACCGCAGACTATAAGAAGAAAAAATAAAACAAGACACGAGAGGGAAGAAGAAAAGAGGGAGAGCGCGAGCTGGGGGGATACAGGAGGAGAAGAAGAAGAAGAAGAAGAAAGAGGAGGCGAAGGCGAAGAATAAGAAGAAGCCTCCCCCTCTGGGTACTCGAGTGGCCGATTTCCTGCAAAAGAAAAGCTCGACTCGTATAGCCGCTATATATATATATCGAGCTCTCGAGAAAACGACTCTCGGCCTCGGGGCGAAAAAGCCTGTATGTGTCCATCTGTATCAATCGCGTGCGCGCTCGCGTACGCCTGTGTATGAGCGGTGTACATATGGGCGTTTCCGTGCACTATACGTTGTTCTCTTTTTACAAGAAAAATTTATCGAACAAGAAGTAAAGTCACCCATACATCAGCGAGCATTCATATTGTACGTGTCGCTCGCGCGCGCGCGTGTTGGTACATCGTCCTGGGAGTTTCCACGGCTAGCGCTGTCGTCTATCCGCGAGACTTCCGCATCGGAGTCAAGTGTTGCCGGTCCGACTATGCCGTCTGTCGCCCAAGTAATAAGTGTCGAGTGCGGGCTCGGTGCTGCTGCTGCTATAGCCCCTCGTGAGAGAGTCGATCACTTGCCGTAAGAGCCCGCGCTGGGAGGCAGGTATTGATTACTGGCTCCGCCGCCGCCGAATCCGTCCGTTGCTCCGTTGTAGCCGGCGACGTTTCCCCTACCTGTCGACAGAGACGCCGATTCTCATTTATATGCATGATCTGTCGCGCCGTCTTTCGCCTCTCGGAGCCTCCGTCGTCGTGTGCACTCTAAACGCTTTCGGCTCCGATCCTCCAAGCGTCACGCGGCTATACTGTGCGACTTGCTATTACGGAGGCTGATGTGTATACAATGCTGAATTTGCAACGAGGCTTTTCGTATAATTACGGAATTGGGAAAATTGGGTGAGCCGAGATATACGTATTTGTGTATGGAAAAGGGTGCGGCTGGAGATGAGGTGAGAGGATCACGTAGCCGCACTTGATAATCTATGTGGAGTAAGAGTCTCTCGATGCAGCTCTGGAACGTTTTCTGTTAAGATATGGGAGAGATGAAGGGGCATAGGATTATCTCGGCGCTGCTTTGATCGCGATCTCGACGAGATATCGAGCGATGGTATACTTTTCACACATCAGAGTCGCTGCTGAACGAAGCTATACAGTATAATTAAGAGGCAGCTGATGTATCACTTAGATAGCCACTGTTTCAGCTGACGTATAACACGATGACCTGTTTATCACGAGAGCACAAAGTATAGTATACATCAAAACGAACCTTGATATCCACCTGCACCACCACCGGCAGTACCGCCGAAGAATCCAGGCCCACCAGCAGGGGCACCTCCGGCTCCGAAAAATCCAGGCCTGGGAAACTGCGCCTGTCCCTCGTAGCGGACGTCGGCGACGTAGCCGTTGGCGTCGTCGGCCGTGTAGCGGACTATCTGCGTACGGGAATCCGGCAGCAGAACGCGGTACTCACCGCGCACCACACCTGCGGCGTCGCCGCTCTCCTGCTGGCCGTAGTCGTTGCCCGAGGCTGCGTCTCGCACCTCGTACTGGAAGCTGTACGGCCGTGGCGCCGACTGTTGACAGACGCGTGTTTACCGAGCGATTAATTGACACATCCGACACGTTGAAATATGTAAACGAATGCTTCATCATGGAAGACCACGAACAGGGAAGAAATAGCTGACACACTGTGTGATCCATTATAGATCGTGCATTTATATTCTATGCGGATGCATGTTTCAGAGGTGCAGGTGCGAAATTTGTAACTTTGCACTTTCGAAGCTGAGAAAATGATTTTTTAAACGGGAAATAAAGCGGATTGAAAAGCTTTATCATGTAATTCAAAGCCGTCTGTGGTAGTTTAAAATTGATAATAATCAGCTGTACTTAACGTTCGGAACGAAAACCGCTCGCTCATTTATTCAAATCTATTTTCAGCCTTCGATCCCGATATACATACATTAATATGAAAATTCTCACGGAATATATATAGTCCGCGACAGTGAAGTGACACGAGTGCAGGACAGCAAAAAGTTCTTTGAGCTCGGAGCTTCCGAAATCGCTTCTCTCGCCCTCTGTTTGCCCGGCGTATCGAATATTCACGATTTCGTTACTTTGCCGCCACACACACGCACCGGAGCTTAAACAAGCGCAGAGTTTAAAGTATCGCGCAGCTATACGACAGCGAGCGCTTCACTTCGCCTCCATCGGGCTGAATATTACACAAGCTGACTCAGAGCCGATCGAAGCGCTTTTGATCATCCATCCGCGCTTGCGTTAGCGGAATATATTTGAATTACTTTTAAGCTCGACGCCGCGAGGATTTTCGATATTTTGTTTCGACGAGATCATGTCCAAAAGTAATCAGAGAGCGCAGCGCGGTCGTCCCCATTGAAATTCTTAACAATGATCCCCGCCAACAAGCCTTTTGCGCGGCGCTTGATCAAAAAGAGTCGCCGCTGCGAAATTCACGAGAGCTTTCGCCAGTTTCAATAAGAGCCGCGCGCGCGCGAGCGTGCGAGCGCACTGCCGAATAATTAATTTTGAATAATCTGCATCAGCGCGGCCGACGCGTCGTTTATTAGAAAAGACACTATCAGACCTTCGACAATAACCCGCGGGCCGAGCGCGCGCATTTGTCGCGAAAATTTCAATGGGGCTGTTTAATTTGACGCGACGCTTGCAGCGCGCGTGTCGACCGATGCGTTATTATACCCGAGAGCTGCCTCTCTCTCTCTCTCTCTCTCTCTCTCTCTCTCTCTCTCTCTCTGTGCGTCTGAGTCTGCGATGTGCCGTCGAACCGCAATTTTCAGCGGACTTTTTGCACTGCGGAGGGAGAAGAGAGGGAAAAACACGCGCGCTTAAATAGAGCGCGAAACATTGCCGCCGTACGCGCGCGTTTCTATATGTATGAGCGCATACAAACGTTTGCGGGGATACTACGCGCGCAACAGCCGAGAGGGGAAGAACGATAGCTGTTTGCCGCTGGAATAATGAACTTTTCATTAGGGGACTTTTGTCTCGCGCGCGGCACGGGAAGATACGAGCCCGCGCCCCCGATGAAAGGCTATTTTGCGCGCCGCTCTGATGGCTTTATCCACGGATTAGCGCGAGATTTATAGAGGTACCATTGAGCCGCGCGGATTTTTTTATTCGGATAGACATCTTCTCATTCGGCTTTTGTCCCTCTCTTTTTTTTCAATCGCGAAATTATGAAACACGCGCTCTGCGTCGGTGCAGCAAAAGCCGATTTATTCAAAATTTTAATCACTCCGCAAAAGCGAGCTCGGCTGGAAAAAAAATGAAAAAGAAGAAAATTACTCGTTCGCATAAAACTACAGTTCGACTAATCCCCGGGAACGCTATGTGCGCGCACTCGAAAAGTTACGCGTGCAGCACTTCACTTTCGGCATTACACACGAGTCCGGCCCACACACGAACCGCATACTCTCTGATGCATCTGGGCTCTCCCTCCCTTCCTCTATACGTCTAACGAGTGAGTCGGTCTATCAAAAAAGAATATCCCTCTCTAGAGCTCGTACAGGCTTTTCATTGAAATTATCAAGAGAGCGGAGTCGGCCGACTCAAAAGCCGAGAACGCGCGATCCCTTTGAGGTGCCCGGAAGCCGTGCGGCCGCAAAGCGTTTTCCGCACTCGACTCGGAAACGCGCTGCATTGGCCCTCTCTGCAGCGGAATTCAACGATGCTTTGACGTATCCAGCGCTATGCGCGTATATGGTAGCCTCTTATCTTACCGCTGTGTACTCGCCGATGTTTTGTGTTTAATTAAACTATTGTAAAATGGCCCACTTACATTCGCGGTCGATGGTTATACGAACACACACACACACACGCGCGCGCACACGTACAGCTAGGCTTGCGATATCGGATCGGATCCATTTGGCCGGCATTTAGGGAATAATTTGTCGGGGCGGGCGCCAAAAAGAGCAAGCAAGGGGGGGGGGCTGACTCGTAAAAAGGAGGCGGCACCGCCTGGAACGGACGCGGAAGTTGTTAATCTTTAGCGAGTATGCAATTACACCAGCCCTTTCGAGCCCTCCTCACACACGCGCCGAATACGTAAACGCCTGCTTGGTCATAAGGCTGCGAGGGAGACTTGATCGCCGCCTCTATACACTAATACTGCTGTATCTAGTAGATTATTTGCTTCGGGTCGATGCTAACGTTGTTGCCTGCTGCATTTTTTTTAATCGAAAATCAAAAAGGGCCATTATAGGCGAGCCGGTGTATAAATATTGGCCTTTGGATGTAACGACGAGTTATATATTCACGGCAAGTTTACGGCGCTCTAACTAGCAGAGTAAATCGTTGATAGAGTTTGCTCATAAATTTACGTACCATAATAACTAAAAGGGGGCAATAAGAGGAGACAACGATCTAATTAATTTACGCTAAGAGAGCGCTTTATTTCCCTCTTGAAAATGCCCCGGCGCAGACTGGCTTTTTACCGAGTGAATAGTTCCGTGAACCGTTAACTAAATTTCTCGAGCCACGAAATTTCTCATCTAACCTTCGTTATGCAATCGATAAGTGTTTTCAAACTCACCCTTCCGTTATCGCCCGCGTCGAAGCTCCGGTAACCAGCGTCGTTGTCTCCTCGGAATCCCTGATTGTTGCCTTGGAATCCTTGGTATCCGGCGTTGCCCTGATAGCCCTGGTAACCCTGATTCCCCTGATATCCCGCGGGGAATCCAAAGCCAGCGGGCTGTCGGGAATTGAATCCACCGCCAAAACCGTCGGCTCCTCGTCCAGCTCCAGCAGTGGGTAACCTACCGAGAGCGTTGTTGCGCTGGCCGAAATCAGCGGCTCCGAAAGCTGGCCGGTCGTACTGATAGCCGTCACCCGGCAACAGCCCACCGCTGGCGGCACTGCAGAGCCCAATCAGGAGCGCGAACTGCGATAGAGAAAAGCTTTGTTGTTTGTTTTTTCATACGCACTATATACCGGAGTGTTTGCTCGGCGATCAAGCTCTTGTTGGCACGACATAGCGTTTACTTATAAATTTTCCGTTATGCACGTATGCGTGATTTTAGCGCCGAGCGACCCGTTCATTCCTTTACAAACGAGAATTAATTTTTTTATATTTCGCGGATACGGCCGACGCTGCAGCTACGCGCACTTTCGATCGGATATGAAATTTTTTATTTAAATTTGCATTTGGACGACTGGAAGTACGCTCGGGAGCTTTTTATGCATATATTGAAAAACAAACCGTAAAGCTTCCGCGAAGGTAAACGGTTGGTCTAATACAAGCGAGTTAAGCGGAGTCTGCTTGTAAAACATTCGAGTCGGTAACTCTCTTTGATCGAAAGCTTCGCGCAAATGAATTTGCATGTAAATCAATGCCGCACGAAGTTACCGCGTATAATCTCAGAAGTTTGATTCGAGCGTATTAAAGCACTTCACTGTCTCAATGCATAAATCCACGAACCGAAGCTACGTAGAACTGTCTTTTCTCGAAATAAAAAAAGTCCGAGGACACAAGCGATTAATGCACACGACGACGTCTCCGATGTGTCCAATTTCTTCCCTCACCTGAAGGCGGTTCATAGTGTGGCCTGAGAGTCTATAGCGAAGGGAGTCCAGGCGAGAACTGAGAGGACGATTCCCCATTGAAGCTTATATAGCGTGATTCTTTGCGTTACAGTTTATTACGTCGGGACGAAGCCCCTACTACGTGCGAGAGCAAGGCGACGAGACCAAAGGGGGAAGGCGGACTTTGAAATCGAGTTTTCGCCGATCAAGAGAGTGAGAAAGAGAGACCGACTGGGGGGGGGGGGGGCGCCAGTCGATCCCATCATTTTTCTCGGAAAGAACTTGGAAAACGTTCTTTACGTCCTGTTTCCCTTTCTATAGAGATCACTCGTTCGCAGCTCTGCGCAAACAAGTAATAAAGCTCGAGAGCATCGAAAAAACACCTGCGAAACGCATAAGTAAATCGCCAGTTACGGCATACGTCTGCGCACGCTCGGCTAATAAATAATCATCAGCATTTGACTTTCGTCCGCAGAAGGCACACGTGGCCGCTCGTCCCCCCTCCTTATGCATCCATTTGCCAGGAAAGTGAATCCTCTTCATTGAGAGAGAGAGAGAGAGAGAGAGAGAGAGAGAGAGAGAGAGAGAGAGAGAGAGAGAGAGAGAGAGAGAGATGATTGCCAGCACGTAACTCTCACGGCGTGCGAGGCATCTTCATGCGCAGTGGTGTATCGAGCTATCCCTTCACTCAGCGACGTCGATATTCGCGCCTATATAACTGATTGGCACCTTGCAGCGCAAATTGGTTCGACGTAAGTTACGTCGACGATAAATAACAATTAGAGCCGGATCATGCGTGCGCGAGGGTATTACGGATGGCTCGATGATAAATTATTCGCGGCGGTTGATGTAATTGATAAAAACGATCTTGCGAAATAAACAGATGCGCGAACTGTATTATCCAGTCGACGGATGGTCATTTAACGGCAGAATCGAATCATCGCTCATGATTCTCTCTCTCTCTCTCTCTCTCTCTCTCTCTCTCTCTCTCTCTCTCTCTCCCTCTGTCGCTCTCGTTACGCTCCCTCGCATTATTCACGCGTTATTTATGCATAATTTATATATCCGCGGCAGCGTACGCGTATGAATAATCCGCCTGCGGGGGTGGCGGTCAACGCGTGGCCGCGACCGCGACGTATATATAACAGCTCTATATTTTTCGCATTAGTCGGTCGCCAAAATGCAGCGCGCGCGGGAAATAATAGCGCTCAAGAACGTGATGCCGAGCAACGGCGTATACAGCCTATCGATTGCGCCGATTAAATTCTCGCGATCTCTGTGCGGCGGCTCGAAAAGTCAGGTAAAATATATGCGCAAACAGGATATCTAGCACGCTTGTATTCGTCGTTCGCTTATTATTTATGCATTATTTGCGCGCGGGGGCAGCGTATATGAATATCTGTATTTTCCATACACACCGATACACGGCCGTATAGAACCAAGCTCCCCGGCGCGCGCGAAAGATCGTCGCGCATATTTACGCGCTGCATAACGTCCTAGACTCTCCGCCGCCAATTATGCATGGGCACGCACGCTGCAGCGTTTACGAGAGCGAAAGGGCCTCCGACATCGAGTTTATGCCCGCGCGTGTAACGCCGCATTGCACGGGGCAATTGTATTTAGTGCCCCGCGCTATACTCTCTCTCTCTCTCTCTCTCTCTCTCTCTCTCTCTCTCACTCCGTGCTCCTGTGTGTGTGTGTGTGTGTGTGCTGGTATGCGAGGCTTGTTTGCCCGAGCTGTGTGTAGTAGTAAGGCTATATCGCACCTGCGAGTAGGGGGTCGAAAAAGCTGATTCGCCCCGATGGGGGATGAATATTTATGACGAAGAGTAGCTCGGCCGATAAATGCGCGCCCCGTGTTCCTCTCTTAACGTATTACGTGTGTGTGTGTGTGTGTGAGGGAAAAAAGAGAGAGCCGCTCGAAGATTGATGGAGAGTCGTTCTTATATTGGATTGCCGCGTGTGTCTTGCCGTGCTCGGCTGTTTCCACTTGCTATATTTTTCTCTCCGCCGCTTCGCAGTCCGTTTCGTGTATCGGCATTAATTAAATATAGCAGCGGGTGCATTGTTGGGTCGGAGTGAAAAATAGAATATATAAGAGGAAGTTGAAAGTTCCGGGAAAGTTGAAAAGAAACTTCATTTATCCAGCCGGCGGAACTTCCTCGGCGTGTCATTTATTATCAGCGCGCCGTGTAAATTTTCAGGACGAGTGACGCGCGACAATAAAGCTGTGTTGATATCGGGAAAATGTTCAACTTCTCCGCGATCGCTAGCCTGTCAGGAAATATCTTACGCAACAAGATGTGTGTTGCTCCGCGATGGATCATCTCTCGTGTGTGTATGACTCTTGAGCAACGTCTCTCGGCTAATAGTCGCGTTCGCGTGTAAGCGCGATGATGCACTACTGCGATCGACTTCCTCGACTGGAGAGGATTTTTTTACCGCCGCCTCTACTCCCCCGCATCGCTTGCGTAAGTCGATTTTCATCCCAAATCTCTTCTTTCCTCGTCGAGGCTGCATACCAGCCTCTCGATTCGGCCGAGACTTAGTGCCACGAGTGAGCCGTTCACAGAAAGTTGCGGCGGCTGTTTCAGTGCAGATAACACTTATAGAGTCGATAACGCCGTAAAATTTATACGCACACACGTATACTCTACGTGACGCTGTAAGCGCGCTCGCGAAGTCGATTCTTCGAAGATAATAAAGCCGACTTAATTTACTTACCTCTCGCTCTAAAGCTCATTTTTCGTTTATCGCGTACACGGAATTCGCGCGCGCGAGTAGGCCGTAAAAAAAGTAAGCGCGGCTACTCCCGGGAAAAACGAGCGGGTATTGCTTTTTAATATATTCATCGATCCGCAAGCGTGCAGCGTGATACTTTTACACTAAATCGCTTAATGGTCTGATCCATGCACGAGTGCTGCGAAGCCGATTATATTATACTACAGGTATCGATGACCCCCTCGTGCCTGTTCCTTTGAATGAGCCGTGTTGATATCACCGCAGGATAACATCGTGTGTGATGGAGTCGAACCTGCAAATGAATGGCGGTGAGAACCGAGAAGTCGCCGTAATATGCAATTACGGGAATTGCGTTGATTTTACAATTTGACGGATACGAAATTCTGCGGTGAAACTGCTTATACCTCACACTTTCCCGCTTTGATCTCCGTATTCCATATTGTGCAGTTTCCGCAGAATTATAATTTCAAAAATCGATCGTGAATATCGACTCTCCGTCGACGGTTCAGCTTTGCACATAATATAACGCGATGTACATCGCGTAAAGTTTGCCGATGAAAATTTATCGAGCTCACTCCTTGCGGAAGTTTCTTTAATATACCTACAAGCCAAGAGCAGCAAGTTAGCGAATTAACCTGGCCGACGAGTGTATAAACACAGGCCTAACCGCATTACACACTTTCATCCTCTATTAGATTCAAGCGGTAAGTAAAGATGCGACTTTCGCTTTCTCCGCGCGAACGACGACCGCGTAATAAGGTTAAACAATGAAGAGTCAACGAAGCAACCGTATCGTCATCAGCTCTCGGGTATTATACGTATGTTTTTTTGCAAACTCATAAGCCTTTACGCGGGAGATTTGAAAATTGATAAATAACTAATGAAAAAACTTCTAAAACCGGATAATATTAGCCGCGGCAGCTCGTGTCAAAGCATCGCTGTCGGAAGGGGGCGAAGCCGACGGAGCTTATTCAGAATAACGAAACGTCCTCTTTGACAGTCATGTATGCAGCTCGAGGAGCTGCATTATTCAGTGTTCACGGGTCACTTTTTGTCCGCGTTGTTGTAAACAGCGTAAAGCGGCTGCAAATGAAATGCTAAAATTATGTGAATTTTTAGATTCTCATCGGACTCGTGCTCGGCCCTAAAAGCCGCCACGCGTGTAAGCTCTCTATAACGCCTAGCACGGGCAATAAAGCTCTTGGCGTTGACATCTTTATTTTCGATTTATCGCACCTCGCGCGAAATTCCGGCACGCGTCGCTCTTTGAACATTTCTATAACAGCCGTGCGTTCCACTTCACGGCGTGAGTACATGAGCGCACGGGAAAAAGAGCGACGATCGAGCCTTGGCAAGGTGTAGTACGGAGGTGAGATTACGCAGTGAGGTAATAGCCCGTGATATGAATTTCGGGGCGACGGGCGCTTCATTAGAATAATCCAGTGGGAAAACAACGATTGCTTGTACAGGCTGTACGCTGCCGCGGGATCCCGCGCATGTAAGGTGGACCGTGATACCTCGAGCTGCGGGAAAGTATTTTCCCGCTGCTTCGGCTTTAACCATAACGGGATTGTGTCGGAGGAGAACGATATTGTGATTGATACACGAAACGTTGTAAAAAAAACACGCTCTACTTCTATTTTTTTCCATTATGCTATTTATGTTTTCAGATATTCGAGGAAGCGTATACCACTGTCTCGTATCTTGTTCGATCGACGTTCCGGCGAAGCTTTTCTTTCTTCGCCGGGGCTGCGCAGCAATTTCCTCGCTACTGTGTCGCTCTTTTTCTCGTCGTTTTATTTTTCATACTTTTAATAGCCAGAAATCGATTTAAAAGTCTCGGAGAGAAGAACAACGTCGCGTCCGCGGCAGAATAAAGCTCAAATATTTATAAGCGAGAAGTTTAATGGCGAGCAATTTTTTTTTACGACTCTCGCGCGCCTCAGAGCTTTCAGTACACGCGCGTATACGGGGACGTAATTTACTCAGCGGTATTACAGTTCTTGAAACTCGGCAAACGTCGGGGCTATATTGAAAAGGCGTTTTCGAGATTGCTACGACTTTCTTGGTACTTCAAGCGTCGAACGGAAAGAATAAATCAGATTTTCACCAGAAATATTTCCAAAGATAAGTTGCTCGCCAGTATTATTATTATTGTTATTATTATTACACTCGATCTAGCCCCGGCACAACGGGTACGCGAAAAAAAATTCAACACGCCTGTATAGCCGAGAGTCTCGGCGGGACACGCACCCGTAGCTTTACGATCGTTTGGCCCACTTTACAGCTTCCTTCCGCTCGGCGCTGCTGGCACGACATTCGTCAATCGGGTATCACGGCCGGCGCCGCCCAATTTTTTATTCCTCCCTTTTTCGTTTCGCCGACGCGGGCTCGCCCGCATTTTAGCCTGTCGTAAAGCAAGCTGCCTGCCGTTTTTTTTGTGCACACACGCATGCGGGGAGGTGCAAATGGGTTGACCTTCGTTCGAAGCTCGAAACGAGCGATCGAATCGCCGCTACGGCTCGTTAAGGCTCGCGTTTACGGCTGGACGTATTTTTTTCTCTCCCTCTATCGCCTGGCTTCGATCCTTCCTTGGCGATACGCTGAACGAAAGCCGCTTCTGTTTTGATGGACACTCGTTTAAAGCTTCGAGTAGTTTTCGGTATTAACCGATTCACCTTTCGGCAGGAAATTTTCCAGTCTGACACTTCCAACTCGAAGTCCCGTCGATCGTCGTGCTAAACCAGAGAGCTGGTGCGCACGTGCTCCCGATTGATTTTTCTCGACCGGCGGCGGGCATTTTAAAATTAAAAAACGGCCTGCCGCGCGCAGAGTTCTCGAGCGTCAGTCGGTGCACGCGCGCCCGCCGGCTAATTACAATTAGCTCTGCTCCACAGTTCATTAGTGAAAGTCCCTGGATAATTGGCAAGGGATTTGGCTCGCGTGTATGTATATAGCCGTCGCCCGTAAAGTGTTCACCGCTGCGCACACGACGTTCTCTCTCCCTCTCTCACTCAGTCTGGGTAGAGAATTGGAATATCGCGAGCGTCGATCGATATATTCGTTTGCGCCCGTCCTCCATGAGGGGGCGACTGTGATGGTTTAACGGCGGAGGGAGTCGAATCAGAAATTCTCGCCTCGGTATAACGTCGCGCTTCGCTGCGTTTTTCCTATGGGGAAAGAGGAAAGTGTATCACGAGGTCGCTTGCGACTATTGCAATGGATGGCGTTGGGACTTTGAAGAAGGTACGAAAATGTGGAGGATCTGAATATTTATTTAATCGTACAATTTTGAAACAACGGATTAACGCCATTTCCAGCGCAACAAACTATACTCGCTCTATTCGATCGCGCATGTGCAACGTTACCCGATACGACGACTGGTCCGATAATGATGATGGTTTATTCATTTACCAATCGCAACACGGTGCATTAACATCGGACGAAGACTGCGTGCGCATACATCTCCCGCGCACAGCAGCATCTGTGAAAGCAAAAGGGCGGGAGTACGAGAGGCCGAGCCACAAAGCAAAGTATCAGTGTGTGCATTTAAATTCTGTAAGCAGCTACAGCGCCACGAATGCAATCTAATTGCCGTTATAGAATATTGCCTACTTGCTGCTGCAACTGTTGGTATGCCCTCCGCGTCAAAAGCCCAGCTTTGCCAGCTGCCGTGTGATGTAATATGAATGTAAAACGCGCTATTTCTAGGTGAAAATAATAGAAGATGTCAGACGAAGAAAAATTCAGTTTGATTTTGGAGCATCTTGAATTATTTAAAAAACACACTCTACTATGACAATCATCAAATTTATTTGGGAAATGTCGTACAGAAGACATAGTTTGTCAGATGTTAATAATTAACAGGCGTCAAAGAAGACTTGCATCAATAATCCGGCGACTATTAATCCAATGAAATAACTGAAAATTATACAACGTCAAATCAGAGGCAACTTTTTCCAATAATAATTATATCGAGATACCAGAGATAAAGCAATCGCATTTTTAATCCCATTTTGTTAAAGGCATCGTTATTTTAAATCGAACCTAATGTCGATATATTGGATTATGCAACCGTAGCGCGACACGGATTCCAATTATTTCTTCAAAGGACGAGAAAATGCTTCGAATAATTCAAATCCAAAATTGGCTCGAATCATAAAACCATTATTCTCGGCTCAAACTCGAGCATCACGATTTCTCCGGTAATCCATCTAAAATTAGAAAAATAAGAAGATTGACAACAAACCCGAATAAAATGCAAAAAGCGGAAGCTTCCGCGTAACAAAACTGTCTCGAAAACTTCCGCGCGCCACGGCATCAGAAATGAAATCGTCGGATATTTCAGCGCGGAACGATCCACACCGTCCTCATTGGTACGAGGGACGCCATCGCCGCAGCGTCGAAAGAAATTCATGAGGATTCTCCTCCATCGCCTTAAAGCTCCCGCGATTTCCGCCGTTTGACTCTCGGCAGACGCTTTATATCTCCCTCCTCCCCACGGCCGCGCGCGGAATATGACTACGATTGCACTGTTTATCGCCGCGGGCGCTCGAATAATAAAAATGGAATTTCCTTCCGCCCGAAGTATAAGAAAAATCCCACACCCTTTTCCCTCATCTCCCTCTTTCCCTTCGGAGGTTAGCCTACTTTCCGACTTATTGCGCAGCGGCACTTGTACTTTTACGTCCGGTTGCGCGCATCGACGTCCCGAGGTCATCTGCGCGAGAGATTGAAGAATATCAAGGGAATTTCCAAGGGAGTCGGTGCAATATCTTTACGACGCGATTCGCGGCTAGGCACAATATAAATTCGGCGGGAGGAAGCCACTCGCTTATATTGGCAAGTAAACGAATATAATACGCGCAGAGTTCGAAGAATGGTGACGCCCGCGGGGAAGGAGATGAGACGAGTTTTACGAGACTAATATGTCTGGAAATTGATATACGCTGGATTTATTTGTTATTCGCAGCGAAGCTTTCATACCGGCAGCGCGTATTAAATTTATTCCTCGTCGATGTCTCTCCTTTTTGCGCGGTATTATCGGAGGTAAAACTCGGGATATAAAAGCGCGGGTAAATATCCCGCGCGTATACACAAACGCGAAATGATGAATCCTTCTGACAAAAAGAAAAAAACGCGTCGATAAAGCTTCGATGATTTTTCAAAAAAAAAAAAAAGAATAGCACGATTTTTCACCCGCGAATAATCCCGCCATAAAGAGCCGCGCACGCGTCGCCGTAAAAACGCCTCGGTCCCAGCACGGTGCAAACGAGCTTCCGAAGAACCAGCGAAATATAAACTTTCTCACCCTGCGCTCGCGCCTCTCCCCGAGATTCTACTCTCAGAGAATATAATACACCGCGGGGAAAATTGTTTCACGATCCTGCCCGTGTGTATAGCAGTCCGGCTTATATTACCGATGCAGTAAACAAAAATGCCGCGACCGAGTCGTCGTCGCGCATATTTCTTTGGATAACCGCGTGCGAGCGCGAGCCGCTTTACGACTTTGCTCCAGATCCACTCGCTTGCGCTTCTTCCTTTTCTTCGGCCACTCGCGCTTTCCATCCCAGCCTCCTCCGACGCTTTTATAAGTAGGTACGTGCATTTTGCGACCTTTTTGATTTACACGCTTATGCTAATTTCGCGCTAGCGCGCTTGGCTGCTTTTGTAAACGTTGTAAATCACGGAGCGGAGGCTGCGCGAGTGTGTGTGTGTGTGTGTGTGTGTGTGTGTGTGTGTCGGTGCTGGCTTAATGATTTCGTCGTAAAAAGAGTCCGGCATCGATTTTTCTCCGGCACTGGGTTTTCAGAGTGCTAGGGCTTTGTCTTTCGCTCTTGGAATTCATGGAGATTACGCGCGTATGTTATGCGAAAGGGGAGTTTTTTTTTTGTTCGATTTTGCGCATAATGGCACGAGATAGGGAATGAGGCGACGCATTCCGCGTGATTATAACGAGTGACGAGTCATGACGCGCGTCGAGCTTTGTACTTGAGCGACCGAAATAGCTTCATTTGCGACGTCGGCATGAATTTCGCACAAAACCGATTCTGACAGCTAAACGTTGCCTCATTGTTAATACAGGCGAGAGAGAGAGCGAGAGAGAGAGAGAGAGAGAGAGAGAGAGAGAGAGAGAGAGAGAGAGAGAGAGAGAGTGAACGTTAGGCAAAACAGAAAATGCTATTCTCTCTCGCTTTGAGCCATTGAAACGAAGGCTATAATGACTCCCTAGCTATAACGCGTGCATTATTAACGATCGGAATAATAACTCTGGGATTTCACAATTTTCCTAATAAATGAATGATTCGGTTAAATATTTTAACGATCTTGATTGTCCGCTATCTCCGCTCCATAAAGCCGAGAGACCACGTGAGAGTGACTATATACACTAGCCGGATATCAGCATCAGCGCGACGCGCGTTCCTCTCGTTACCGCATGCCGTAATACGGATCGTTGAACTCGTTGTCGCTGCGCAGCTCGACGGCTCTAGTATTATAAAACCACGCCACACACGTGGATTATGCACAAAGCTATAAAGCACAGGGAAAGCTTCATTAGTATAACGCAAGTGTACGCGCGTTACTGATAATATATGTTTTTCCAGGAAAATAAAAAAAAATGTCGTTTACACTTCTCTCCGATACTTTTCCCCTCTGTGTACACACGTTATGTGGAAAATAAAGGTAAATAATGCGTACGAAGCGTAATCGGCGGTGTGCGGAAAACACGTGTAGAGCTGCGTATGAAAGCACGTGTACACGCTTGTTTCTTCATTCGAACGTACATAGCACGGCTCGAGCGACTTTAACCGTTGAACTGCCTGCGCGGGAAACATGTTCCATATCCGTTCAGTTACACGCGCTGCGCGGCTACAACTATTTGCCTTGCCATTGGTACACTAATGTTCACTGCAGAACGCGCGCCAGGCTGATTCGCGTCACGTACACCGAAAGACGCTCATGTGTACGCGTACTTGAATTTAGACTGGTGGATTTCGCACCGCACGAGTATTTCGAGTAATAAAAAGTCGGAGATGCGTTTTTTAGAGGACGTTCCGCGAAAATCCACGGTTTTTCAAAAGCTCTGATATTCAGCGACGGGAGAACGCGCGTGGATTAAAAGCTTTTTTTTCACCCCTGCAATCTGTAGCCTTTTGATTTGACGGGACAACAAGTTTTCGATGCTGTCGGTTTTGCAACATATTATCTTCGCGCATGGGTATCGCGTGTCTCGCGGGAGAGAAAATTGAACGCGCAGAGCTTTTCAAAGCTTCTCGTTATTCCCGCCGAATCCGTCAAAGTGAAATATCTCTTTTACCATTATTTTTACATAGGCTGCATTGAACGAGGAATAACGTCGTCGTATTACTTTTTTTCAAATCAACGCGGTATCGCGAGGCAATTTTTCGAAATTCCCGCTTTGCCGCGTAAGAGGCGGAAGTCGGCATATCACACAGCGCCTCTCGCTTGCGCAAACGGTGCCCGCGCGAAGGAGAGAAAAATCGAAATAACCGTGTCAGAAAAAGGACGCAGTCTCGCGAAATTCCCATAAAAGCGATGAGCCGCACGCCGGGCGCGCAAATCATTTTCGACGGCGCAGCGGTGGTATGAATGCGTTTCTCTCTTATACTCGCGCGCCAGCGGAGATATTATGACGCAAGGCTTGCATTACGAGACTCGACGACGTGAGACCATTTGCCGAGCGTTATTCCCTGGCAGGAGGGAGAGCTCGCGGCGCGCTAACAAAGTGCAGCGGCCAAACGTTCAATTTGTTGTTGCGCGAAATCGATCGATCATCGGCGCGTGTATACGGATGATGCGCGCGCGAGCCAGCGAAATCTCGCTGTGGATGGTCTGCTTGGAAGTAGATGGGACGTATTGCGCGCATTGTTTTTTTTTATCTTTTTCTTATACTGCTTCTGGCTTTTTATTTGCAGCGGTGTAAATTGATATCGCGTCGTGTGTTTGGCAATACGTGCTCTACACTTGTGAAATTGGAGGATGGAGCTGCCGCTGTTGATTTCAGAAGTCGTCCTTGTGTATATAACGTGAAGTGTACTCATTACTCGCCGGGAGAAACTCTTTCCGATTTCCTAGTAATTTCCAATGAAAAAGAAAGCATTGAAATATAGTCCGTCTGCTCGGCGGCATCTTGTATATAACACGCGGTATAGTCGCGAAATAAGAAAGAAGCCGCAAAGACACAAGGCGAAAAATGAGGCGCGCGAGCTTCTCCTTCAGCGACGGAAAAGAAAGAGAGGCGGCTTTTCAAAATATTTTAATCTACCGGTCGGGAGATGGACGTGGCCAAAGGAAGAAAAGCTATGTAATACACCCTCTCGCGCGACTCGACGTGTATACATATTCGGTATAGACAGCGCATGACTAGTGGTAAAAAGTAAAGGGGATGAAAGGGACGGCGGTGAGAAGAGAAAGAGAAAGAGAGAGAAAGAGAAAAAAGGGAGAACAGCAGCGCAGCTTTGAAGTATATAGAGAGAAAGGTATATATCTATATGCGAAAGATACTCGAGAAGGACGTGGCTAATCTGCCTTCAATGGACGCGACGACGACGAATCGGACGTGTATACTGCGCTAGCTCTCGCGCTCGATCATTCATGTTGAGCAAGTTAAAGCCTCCCCTCTTCCTCTCTCTCTCTCTCTCTCTCTCTCTCTCTCTCTCTCTCTCTCTCTCTCTCTCCCTCTTTTCTGGCTTTTACGAGGTGCGCCGCCGCCGCCGTCGTCGTCGCTGCAGCTCACTCTCTACACCTATACACGCGACGAGGCATCTTTTGTTAAAGGCCGCACAAAAGCTCTACTCGCTCCGTAGTATATTTGCCTCGTCTCTTTCTCTCCCGTACAGTCGTTCTACTCGTCTATTTCCAGCGAGTGCACCGAAGCTCGGAAGTCGAGAACGCGCGCGCGGATGACGACGTAATTGCTGATGCGATGATCCACTTCACGAGGGCTTCTTCTATATTCGTTTTCTTTCTCTCTCTCCTCTCTCTCTCTCTCTCTCTCTCTCCTATAGTCTCTCTTTCTCGCTCGCTGGGTGTTCGACTTCTTTATTTGCGCCAGCTTCTTTTATTCGCACCTGGGCGCTTTTTTCTTGCTTTCAGACCATAGTCTCTTGCCTCATCGTGACGCCGCGCGGATGACTTCACGCTATCGGCACAATGCGGACCCTCCCGCGATGAATTTTTTTGTTATTGTAAACGAGGTGTTGATAACGATCCACGCGCTGATCTCGTGTACAGAGTTTTATCTTTATCTGTATACTTTATCTACTGCATTCGTAGTTTTTTCACGATACGCGGCTTTTTTCTATTTTCGATGACTTCATTACATTTGTATTGCATTGTACAATATAACGCAATTCATCTGCTGCATGTAGGTCAAGTTATTACATTACAAGTTCGTTTATTATTCACGATATCTCGTTACACTTAATCGAACACGAATTACAAGCGCCCGAAATAAAATCATGCTTTTACAAATTTGATTAACCTCAGCTAATAAAAAGAGTGCAAATACTGCTTCACCCTTACAATTCTCAAACAAGCGTACAGAATACCTCCCCACAATGCAAGGCCGATTTTCCCAAAGCCCGTTGTACCTACGTCCGCGTGCGCGCGCGCTAATATCTCATTTTTAACGCATACCGGTCCAGCCCAGATCGGCCTCTATAATTAAGCCCCTCTCGGTCGCGGGATTAATATAGCGCGAGCGGGCCGTAATTATTAAGTAATTACACGCGCGGGATTCGGCGTTCGCGGGCTTCCCGCCGCGCGTTAACGAATTCGCGCTCTGAGAAATAATTCGAGAGCGCTATACGCATGTCGAAGAGAATTCCAATCGCCGATCTACACGAGGGCTTGGCATTGCTGGAAGCGCATCTTGGCCGTGGTTGCGATTCCGCCCTGGCATCGCCGAGATAGCTGCTGTCCGCTGAAAACGCGGCTCGATTAGATTCCACCGGGCTGATTTACGCGCCTGTGTGTGTGTGTATAGTCGCGCGTTGGCTAATAATCGGAAGCCGGGCTGCGTGTGGTCCTTGAAAATGAAATTTTTCTTTGGTCGGCTTTAATACGTGCGCAAATTTTGACTCGACCGGGCAGTTCTCATATCGCGAGCGGTAATTAGTTTGCCAACTGCAACTGCGGCGCGTTTTAAAAGGCAGCTCGCGTGTTTTCCCACGCGGTGCATCTCGAGAGAGGTCCTTAGCCGTACACAGAGCGTATCGCTCGCGAGAGTTATTACTCCCACTACTGAGAACAGCTGATCGCGCTCGCGCTTGCGTGAGAGAGGGAACATCCTACTGCGGCAGCCTTGCCTCTCTCTCTCTCTCTCTCTCTCTCTCTCTCTCTCTCTCTCTCTCTCTCTCTCTCTCTCTCTCTGTTTTTCTCTTTCTCTCGCTGAGCGCTGGTACTCACGCTTTTTACGAGGCGAGCGAAAGGTATACATATACTGACTGCGGTGACTGAGTATATATAGATATGTATATAGCTTGCGCGATCGACAGCTACCGCGCGATGATTAGCAGCAAACGGGAGCATATGTATCGTCGATGCGACGACGCAGCCTTTACCGATACACGGCCGATTACGTCTGTACAAAGCGCTAACGACCTGTTATTACACACTTTTTTACATCGTTTACGACTGTCTCGAAGTCGTTAGCAGTCGTTGATCTCTTTTTTATACCTTCGTTAATCGCCGTTGCGAGATTGTGAATCTTCCCGCGAACGAAGAAGCTTGTATTACGTAGAGCGAATGTATCGCATATATATAGCGCTCATTCATAAATCGTTGTAAATGAAAGAGCGCAAGCAGAGAGCGTTACAGTGAGTTAGCCCGGCAAACGGGGCGATTCCGTCATTAAGAGCCTTCATAAAGTCGTCCCGAGAGCTATGATTTGGATACATAGCGGCTACCGGAAGAACGAGCGCACCTGGAACGTATCACTTATATCGGCGTCGGTGTGGTGGGCACTTTTAACGCCTGGTCGCGTGAGCGTTCTAGGAGCTTTTTTTTAAAGAGGCCGTTATTACGGATTACCCAAATTGCCTGCTCTTCAAGAAGGGGCATTGTGAGCTACGGGGGCTTTTGGGTATGCAGGCTTAATACACTGGCATTATAGGTACTTTGCTTTTGAGCTCCGACCGGGATAGAAGGCTGTTTATGTAATGCTTCTGTGTTCCGTACGGTCGGAATATTAGTGTGGATCTTTTGGAATGAATTCTGGCCGGTTTGTGCTAGATTTTGCAGTTTTAGTAGAGCATGGATTTTCGAAAAAAAGTGTAATCTCGATTGTGATGGTATACGACAAAAAAAAACGACTACAAAAGCTGTGGGCAATTGCGAGTGACGATGCATGATTTTTCATCAATATGAACTAGGTTTTTCTGTAAAGATAATTCCCGTAAAGCATAATATACAACGAGACCTTTTTCAGAACGTTTATAAAGTTCGCGTATACAACACATCCGACCACGGAATATAATGAAGGCGTTCGCCCGACCTACATTGGGCAACATCCACAGATGGTCTGCATTATGCAACAGTCACGTAAGCGAGGGTATACGAATGAAAATACAACTATGATTATTTTATTAAAAAATATATATATTCATACAAAATCACAAAGTCACATTTATTTTACAACCAGAAAAGTATATGCGCAAGAAAGCAAGATCTTGCGAAATTGTTGATCTTACAAATCTACGTGGTATATAAAAAAATATCAAAGTCTTACTCGAATCCTTGATCTCCTCGTCTATAAATACAATTAAATAATTTGCATGAACGTATGAGATTAAAAAATTATGGATATACGTTTAACGTATTTCCTAGCAGTCCCTGATCCCAGGTTCATTGACCAAACGAAGCTTGATATATTACCTTAATCTATTCCGTATAAAAATAAAGTGTGCTGGTAGTTGTACAATTCATAAAAATTGTACACTTCAACAATTTATACTTGTACTTATCAAATCCCCAAAAACGACTCGATAAGCTTTAACAATCGTGCTGTTGAATTCTAGTGTGTATGATAAATTCAGCCGATGCCGAATGAACACTGAGCTTGATGGTTGAGAAATAATTTCAAAACCACACATACGAGCTTACAATTTGTCTATCATGAGATGTCAATTCTTTTTTTCAAACGTCTCGACATGTACAGGTGAACCGATGAATAAGATACATCGCACCGTCAGAAATAAAATTAATCGGCGCATATAACACACCTTAGTGCAAAATGAATACGAGAGTGAAAATAGTCGCAGCTTCGTCATTAGTACACGACGTAATCAAAATCTATCCGTTACACATCGAGGTAAGATAGTAGTCAATAATATACACAGCATCTGGAAAGCAGACAAGTCCTCAGACGTATTGTGCTTACCTTTTAATGCTCCAAGATTGCGACTCTCCGTCCGCTGGCAAATCCATACTATTGCTGAATATCGAGAGGCAGAGACGTTTTCAATCCAATCGAGTGTTTGACAGAAGCAATTATCAGCAGACGAATTTGCAAATGAAACTCTCAAGCACGAAAAAAGATCTCATCCAACGCGAGAAGTGAATCTCGTCCGGAGAGAAGTGAAGAGACTAAAAAATTCACTCGTTCAGACATCAGAGGGATTCGCACAAAGCCAACAAAGAGCCGCAGCGTCGGCTTGAAAGCTCACGTGGAGTAAGTTCACTTTCATCGTCTCCGGAACCGACGATCCCCGACGAGTGGCAGCAGCTTAGTGGAAGGGCACACCGTACTGGGGCTGGGGTGCCGGTGGCGCGACGGACGGTCCGAAGTATCCACCCCCGTTGTTATTGCCCGAGTCGATAGAGTTCGAGCCGTACTGGTAATTGTTGTAGCCGGCGTTGTTGAAGCCCGAGTTGCCCTGGTAGTTGTTGTAGCCGCCTTGGTTGCCTGCAAATTCAATCGGATACATTAAACCTAACTCAAACGTAATTTTTTCTCCAGATCAATCGAACTAATCGTACCTCCATTGTTGTAGCCGCTGTCGATGCTGTTGCTGCCGGCGTAGTCATATCCACCGTTGTTGTTGTTGTTGTTAGCGTTGTTGTTGTATCCCTGGTTACCAGTGTTGTACTGGTCGGGATACTGAGCTTCTCCCTCGTACCTGACGTCCGCGTGGAAACCGGTGCGCCAATCGGCGGTGTAGGTAACGATCTGGGTACGACCGTCGGGCAGCTGGACGCGGTACTCGCCTCGTACCGTCTCACCGTCGCTAGTCTCCCTGCGGCCGAAATCGTTGCCCGAGGCCGCATCCTTGACCGCGTAACCGAACTCGTACGACTTGGGCTTCAACAAAGAGTACATAATTGTTATAGATCGTTGTACGAATACAATACCCGAGACAATTAATGGAGCGAGTAATAAATCGCGGAGGTGGTCATTAATAAATCATAAAATTATTTCCCCTCCTCCTCACGATTCAGCCTACTACTTAGAGCGGAAAGCACGCCGAGAGAGAGAGAGAGAGAGAGAGAGAGAGAGAGAGAGAGAGAGAGAGAGAGAGAGCGCGACAGAGGCAAAATAAACGACCTCATGAAAAATGCATTCGACCGCGCAGGAGGATAGAAGAATACAAATGTTACGCCAGTTTAACTTTCCGCCAAACGGGAATCCGCCATGAATCATCGGGGATTCGTAATTCGCTCTCTCCCTCGAATTTCAGATCGGGCTGGCGTAAGTCGACGATATACAAAACAAAGCTAATCGCGCAGGCGGATAAGTTTCGTATACACTTATAGCTTTTATGATACACATCTGACTATGAGCTCGTATCGCGCATTATCAGAGTTGCGAAAGGCCGAGAGACAACCTACGAAATTTTCGAGTCACGAGCTCGCGATTTGCGCTGCAGAGCCACACAGACACATACAGGCTTATAATAATAACGATGTAATGACGCCAAAGGCTGATGCAGCGATCGTGTGCAACGAGCGCGTTATTAAGATGAAAAGGAGAGCTATGCCAGCTCTTTTGTTCGCTCCATTTTAATCTCGTGACACTAATACGTGTGTGTGTGCGTGCGTGTAAGTATACTCCATTGCGTGTACAAGCGCAAGCGTGTGTGTGTAGCTGTCGAAATGCGGTGTGGGAAGGCTGTATAGGTGCATGTATACATATGGCGATCGTAAAAGTCGCTCGAGGATATTGCGGCTTCTCCGAGTGCAGTAATTACAGCTGCTCGCGCTTCTTTACGGATGTAAGCTTGACGTCGTGATGTAATAGCCTGGCGCGGCGTATTTTTGACGCCCGATTAAATAATCCAACACTGGTTGCTCAAAATACAGAATTCCAGCGTTTATAATAAAATCTTCTTAATCATTACAGCGAAGCGAAGTGATTGAAACATCCACTTTTAAAGCGTCTGGAGAGCAAAGTGGAACACGACAACGTATAGTGCTCGCAACGTTGTACATACTTCAGATGGGCTTTCGGTAACGAATGTGTTTTCTCAGCAGTACGAGGTGATTCGAGAATATAGTACACTCCGCGAATAGCTTTCTGCGGTTAGCTTTACGATCAACCTTGAGGCTTTTCATGATATGAATTTTATTCCGCGCACACAATGACGTCATCGCTCGGCGAATTATTGTAAAATATTAACTAAATAACGAGATTGGCCGTTGGAATATTTACTGCTTGTACGCGGCGGACGATGCCGGGGATTAATTTTTTACTCGATTTCGAGGCAGCGGACAGGGAAACTAATTCATGAAAGATATAAAGTGTATAGCGATATAGACCGCGGAGAGATGAGTCGGCAATAATCCCGCTTACTGTAATGCGATTGTTTTTTCTATCTCTCTCTCCGCCAATTCGAATCAGCCTTGAGGCTCGATGCTCGTACCCTCGTTTCTTTTTGCACATTAATCCCCGATTTGGATCGATTTTTCCGTGTTAACCGCCAACCATATCTTCTCAATCATTCAGTTCGCGGTTCGCGTACAAAGAGAGCTTGCAAATTAATTTTCAGTATCGAATCGCACGCTCGCGTCAGTCCAAAGTTCGAATGAAATGAGGGGCGAAATTAGCGCAAATTTTCAATTCATCGAAAGTTTGCTGCAGCGCGCGAACCGCAATCGCTAATCCCAAAGACACACATTCGAGTTTAATTTGCGAGCTTTATAGCAGAAGCCCAGCGGCGGGAAACTTTGAAAAAAAGCCGCAGCAGGTACTGAGCACACTCGTGATAAGCCTCAAGGGGGTTTAATCGCAAAACTTTCGGCCCCGAAAGGTAATTAAAATCTTTGTTCCTCGGTCGACGAAGCTCATAAAGTAGTTTACAATCCTTAAGGGTAACGAGCTCGAGCGCGCTATCGCACGCGAAAGAGAAAACCAGGAATCGTTTTTTTCGTTTGTTTATTTAATCAGCTCGCGAACAAAAAGAGTACTGCGCCGATTGTAAAGAGCGAGTGCGGGAGTCATATCCGCGATTGCTGGCAAAACTCCAAGATAATAAGCCCGAATGGGAGACAGAGAGAGAGAGAGAGAAAGAACGGGTCAACAATGCAGTTCCGAATGGGTTAATACGACCACAGAAACGCCTCGGCGCGTCCGCGAGAAAAAGTGTGAAGAGCCAGGCCGCAAATGCGGGTGCTTCCCATGATGCACAAGCTATGTACGCGCGCGACGCGAATCTTAATGACGCGACTCGTTGCTCAAGAATATTTCCCCCGTGGAAAACCTCTCTCGTCCTTTCCACGATCCCGCTCGCTTTATATTTCTCCTCTCCTGCGAGATAGTGTCGACACCGTTATTATAATACATCCATCTCCCGATCTCCCGACAAAACTACGCTCCCACTATAAAAATCACATAAGCACACGGACAGAGAGCGAGAGATAGAGATAGAGAAAAAGGGCCCAACTGCAGCAAACTTCATCTCTCCTTTACGAGTATACTTGTTAAACCGAGGCGAGCTTTCAATCTGCCGCGTAAATATCCGGCTCTTGTGTGTGTGTGCGCTGCAGTAGCGCTGGAGAGGCGGCCAATAAAGTTTTACGGCTTTTGCCTCACTCCTATGCACTGGCGTCGTTGTCGAGATCGCCCCCCGTGCTTAGCATCGTAAAGCGATGCAACGCTGCGCCCGCGCGCGACCATAAAGCGGCGACGTCGTCGTTCGGCCGCGCGTGAGGGATGGACGAAATCAAGAGCATTAGTAGAGCTCTCGAGTAGAAGAGAGAAAGTTGTTTTGTCTCCGTACGAGATCTATCTCTCGGATACACTGCGCAATAGCTCTTTGATACGAGAAGCGGGCTGGATGTGTATACGCGATCGTCGAGAAGGCTAATGGTGAGAAGATGGAAAGTGTATTATATTGTGTGTGCACACATTGCGCGACGTTGCTCCGGATTACGGCGGAGATTACGAAAACGTTGAGGTAATAACCTAACGAGCCGCGATATAAGAGCGCGAGAGTTAAGAACGAGTCGTCGAAAGGATAATCGATGGAAATCCAAAGCCGTTGCAAGCTCGCTCTCGCTTTATCGTAATGCTCGCGAGATAATGGCAAGCTCAAACAGCGCACTCCGCATCTCTGCGCAGAGCACAATGGCGCGCGAATGCGTCGAAGAATGCAAGTGTAAACATCGTTAATCCCGCAGCTGCTGCCGCTGCTGCTGCTTCCTTCGCCGAGACTCGCTCGCTCGCAATTTGATTGCTCGACTCTCGAGGTGGAACTTGCGCGCCCTCGGGAGGTAGCGAGAGAGAAGCTCGACGCGCGTAATTAAAGCGAAGCCAAGGCAGAGATCTAATCTTGCGAATTTAAATCACTCGAATGTGCGCTATGTATGCTCATCTCTTTTCGCGATGATTCTCCGAGAGTCTTTGTGATTCAGCTGTTGTGTGCGATGTGATAAACTACGTCGGTGGACAAGAAAAAAAATCTCGTATATTTATACGCGACCGCGAAACCTTGAAAGCGACAAAGAAAGCTCTAAACAAACGAAATATCGGACAACAGCGTGCGGCCTCGCGCATACGATTATTCCACTTTTGCGTCCCTCTCTCTCGAATACTCCCGGAAGAAATATCCAGCATACGTGCACGCATACTCGGGTTACGCAAGTTGCATTATAAATACGCGGGAATTTGAATTCTCTCGAGAGATAGAGAGGAATTAGGGAGTATAGAGGGAGAGTCGCGCTCGCGTCGTCGTATAGTCGGGAAAATTGCGAGGAGTTAATTGTCTTTCTCTCTGGGAGGAGCCGCGGCGTTAATCGAGCTCCGCTAAGCGCGCCCGCGCAGCCAGCGAATGTAATTGCTCTTTTACGACGATTGATGTACCGCCGCCTGAATCCCGTCGTCGTCTCGCGCATATAATTAGTTTAACCGCGCGTGTGCAGCGTCCGTTCGCTTTTGATACTGTAAGCGCCGAAAGTAGTTCACACCCGGAGAAATCCGAATTACTCGAGGACCGCAGAGTCATGTATATAATGTATAGCAGCAGAGGAGGCAGTTGAAAATTCCGTCAGCTGGAGGTTGTTTCGCGCGCTATAAATTCCTCCCTCTCTCTCTCTCTCTCTCTCTCTCTCTCTCTCTCCCTTTCTCTCTCTCTCTCTCGGCTCATCAGGCATGCATGTATCCTCATCGATTTTCGATGCCTCCGTACTCCCGAGTAAATATACGAAAATCATCTCTCTCGCGCGTGCCGTCCAAATATTTAACCAGGATACACACTACGCGGTCACCGGACGCAATTACACATACAGCCTAACACCTACCTGGTTATCGATGTAATCCTGATGCTCGTCGTGGCCGCCACCGCCGTGATGTCCTCCGCCGATGTCACCACCCCCCAGAGGTGCTCCGTAGCTGTTCGTCACGCCAGCTGAGTTGTACGGCTGCGGTTGCTGTTGCTGGTAGCCTTGGTTCCCTTGAGGTCCAGCGTAGTTCCCGGGTACGCCGTACTGGTTGTTCAAGACCGGCGGCTCACACCTCACCAGACTGACGCACAGCGCCGCGGCCACGATCATCTATAAGTCAGGACGGACGTGTATGCCGGGCATTGATTAAAACGGACTCGATTCCCCAAGTGAACTGCTGCTGCTGTCTCTTTTGAGGCGGTAACGAAGCGATTATCGCGTTAATTTACGGGCCTCTTCAAGAGCCGCTGTAACGACGACTTTACAGCGCGTTTAGCTCTTATGGTCGCTGTGTAATCGCTCGCGAAGACGAGTGATATCATTGTTACGAGATGACGTGCGCGTATATTGCGGTGGACTTGTGATTTACGGCGTCGTCACTCGTTGCGTCAGTGCGGTCTGCATAGCTAGCCGCTGATGCGCCAAATATGGAGATCCGAATTTTTTCCCCTCATCCCGCGTGAGCTCTACACTCGAGAGCGAGCCGAAACTCGCTGCCTCGGAATGACTTGAAAAATTCTCCATCGGGACTTTATTAATTCCACGGTGGAATGCAAAAAATTCACATAGAAGCAGACTTTTCACCCTGGCAACTCGCCATCCTGCCGAGAGGGCGGCCTTTAATTAACATTTTTATGAAATACCAGTAGTGCGCAGCGGAAACGAGCTTATTTAGAGATTGCATCACTGGACCAGAGAGTCGAGAGATTAGGCCCATAGAGGCTTTCTCTATGAGGAAACGAATAATCCGGAGCAGTTAAAATTTTCAAGCCCATTTGGAGCCCATCCATCTCCCGAGATATTTGCACGTCTTTGCAGTGTGCGCCGTTGCGGCACGTGAGCCGTTTCAATGAATAAGAACGAAAAAGTGCCGCAGCTCGCTCGGCTAATTAGAAAATAAATTGTACCTTATGAGGCGCTCTCCGCACCAGAGGCGCGCGCTGATATAGTCCCTCTCTCTCTCTAGCGCTGCACCGTGTGGTTAGCTAAATAATAGACTCGGCGTTCGCCCACTCTGCAGCGTATACATTGTGTCGTGTTAACGAATGCGCGCAGGAGCGAGTGTAAGAGGATCTCTGGAAACGGCTATGGGGAATACGAGTAAAACGCGCGGAAACATCGCATGTGGGAAGCTCGACTTTTTAACCTCGGCTCACAATGACACCTGACGAGCGCTCGGCTCTTCTTTAGGCTTGCGCAATTGCTTTCTTCGATTGTGCGCGCTGATTCTAATTGGCAGGAGTGAGAAGAGCTGCTCGCGTTTTTCACAATATATTGAGGAAGCATTGATATTCGTTGTTCGTTATTGGTAGCGAGCGAGATCTTCTCACGTTTTTCAAATTTTCATCCTCTCAAAGTAAAAGGTATCCACGTACTGGTGGTAATGTAGCTGCGCTTCCTCATTAAAGTCAAGCGAAGATTTCTCCTCGACAGCCGCACACGATGAATATCGGATCGATGGAGCAGACACGGCGAATCAAAATCCGTGATAAAAGCTGTCGAGAGACATCACGTATTAGCGCACGGGCGAGCGACTAGAACGCGCGCGTCAGCGGTCCTCTCTCTCTCTCTCTCTCTCTCTCTCTCTCTCTCTCTCTCTCTCTCTCTCTCTCTCTCTCTATCTCTCTGCTACTATCCCCTCGACTCCCGGACAAACGTACTCGAGGATAATTTTCCATTCATCCGGGATGCGCGGGAGCTTGATAGATATATATAGAGACGCAGACGTTTATAACGCGATTGCGATGAACTGACGTTCGATCGATAAGCTGCCGCACGGATTGGCAGCTCGTCCCTGCTAAATCGACTTAACGAGCAGCTTACTGCGCTCACACACACACACACTGGCTCGTCTTTCTAGCTATAGCCACCCCTACCCCTTTCCTTATAATGCGGCATTTGCAGCAACGCAGTTCCCGGTAGCCCCTTTATCTACCGAACCCTGTGTTCTCTTCATATGCGGCCTTGTGTATACACGTTAAAGGGGGATCGTGCGCAAAGTCGCCGATCATACGGTGATTCGTACCGGTCTTTCGGCACGAGTGGATTAGTTAGTCGATCGAGAGTTATCGCGCTATTCCGGGCGAGATGAGCTTTTACGACGCTATATCTATATTCCGAGTTGATGAGCGCGGAAGAATCGCGTTTCATTTCGCTTGTAAATACTGCGCGCTACTGCTGTTACGCAACGGTGTATAATACCCGTGCTCACAATCCCGCGTGTGCGAACGTAACACAGACTTAATTTATTAGGGTAAAAATCGTGGATGCCCCAGAAACGCCGATATTAAACGCTGCATGACGATTGTGTTTCGTTGTTTCAGCTTTTGATTATAGCCTTTGACTCGCAACGGTATATATAATGGCTTTATAGCGCTTGCGTAACTTGCGCGATTCGAAAAATTCATTTAAAAAAGTGTTCTCGATTTTTATAGAGTATACGTCGTGTTGTTCCTCGTGGATTCGCACACACCCCCGCCCCCGTCTTCCCAACCCTCTCGCGACGCGCAATCTCCAACTGTCGCTATTCCGCCCTCGCGGCGCAAAAGGATCGATGGAGCGTAAATCGTACGCGCAATCGAACGACGGATATTGAAAACAGTGTCTATCTGGAGTTAGACCGAGTCGCTCTTACCGTCCTTCTCTCGCCTGTATTTCATCGTCTGCGTGTGTTTGTGTATAGCGAAACTTCGCCGAACTGTATAACATGCGCAAAGAGCGGAAGAGACAGAGAGAGAGAGAGAGAGAGAGAGAGAGAGAGAGAGAGACGCGTATCGGAATTGCTGCTTAACCCGTCACCTTTTTTCCACCCCATCGGCACGTTTGATGAACGCGTGGGATGACTCGAGCGTCAAAGCTGGCGCGGCGGGAAAAAAATTTTTTAGAGGATAGACCGTTTGTTTGGCTGCTCTGATAACAGCTTGACCGTGAATTCCGACTGACAGGCAGCTCTCCCGATGCTTGATGAACGCGACGACTATATGTATATACCCGGGCTTTGCTCGGCTCGACAGAGTTGTAGCTTTGAAGTTAGCTCGCGGCTCAATTTCGGCGCGGATACGGCCAGAGGAGCGATATTATACTGAGCACGATTTTTCTACGAGGGGATTTCGAATTATGTGAGCGTGCTTCGTGCTTTCTTTTGTTATATTAGTTAACATTAATTCGGAATTGAACGAAATGCATACAGCGAATTTCGGTTGCGTAATTGATTTCTCGTTAATTAGTGGTTAACTTCGCTCTGCTCATGTGTTGATCGGTATATTATACGTGATTTAATTCGACGAAGTTAAACACGCAGGAATGAACTGCATTAATTAAAAATGTTATTAAAATGACTGAGGGTCGTTTGTCGAAGCCGTCGAAATTTTATACGCGTATGCATGTATATCAATTATTAATTACATGATTGCGGATATTATAAAAACGAATCGTGCATTCCAATTGTACATTTAATTGAATATGCTACAAAATCGTTAATTAATAAGAAATACTGAATCTCACTCGTCGTAAATCACAATAAAACTTCACGTCCATGGCAGAACAACAGATATACGATTGCACTAGTATTTTGTCTATTGTATACCTGATGTTTACGTCGATAACCAAACGAAATCGAAAAGCAAACCGTTAGATCCACAGCAGCAGCAATAGCACATCATCAGACTCGTCTTCCTCGTCTTACTCGCGTATACAGCACACTCGCGAAAGAAGAAGCGAAATTGCAAAACCGCGAATCTTATCTACCGGCGCACAGAGAGACGTTGCAGCAGCAACAGCTCTAACTCTTTTTATGTGTATGTGTACTATTTACCTTCCGCACAACGGTATCCATGTCTTGTAAGCTTGTCGAACTGTCTCGACTGGTCAGGGCGAAACGTTAAAGTGCGGAGGTGCCTGGGGCGCCGGTAGGCTTATATATGCGCGCCTGCTCTGCTCCTCACTTCCTGTGCGCTCTGTAGAGCGTAAGCGCAACGCCGAGCTGCGGAGAGGAGGGCATATCGGCGGAGGACGAATCTGGAGCCGAGGCTGCTATAGGTCGCCCGGGAGAGAGGGAGTAAGCTAAGATTCCCTGAGCTCCTGGTAAGTGCTAACTTTCGTCACCTTCTCGAACTCTGATGATGCCTTTTTTTTTCTCTCTCTCTCTCTCGCTTCTCAGCTCTCCTTCGAGTTTTTTCCTTTTTTTGGACCTCGACAGGCCGCGTTGCGAAAGCTTTTCCTCTCTGTCCGTCTCTCGTATTCACGCTGCAGTCTAGTAGATGTATTACGAGGATGAGTTGTTTACTGCCTACAAGCCATACGCCGGCGAAGAAATGGTTTCTGTTGTCTCATGCAAACGAAGGATCTCCGACGTTTTTTGGAAAACTTATCACTCGGAGCTATGGGGTATCTGGTTCACCAGCTCGTGTGTGTGTGTGTGTGTGTGTGTGTGTGTGTGTGTGTGAACAATGCGATGAGTAATGAAGCTCATCTTTTTGAAAAATGCGATGCTTAAAGGCAACATGCACGATCACGCGGTGAAACGCAATATTCTCGCGCGCAAAAATGCGTTGCTCAAGTTTTGCCGCAAAGTTATAAAACTGGCCGAGAGGAGCTGGAAATTAAACGTGGATCCTTCACGAAAATTACAGCTCTTCTTGTTTCTTGTAAATACATTACGCTGCAGATAAAATTGTTACAGAAGATGCTACGGGGGAGATCGTTACGGATTCCACTCGCTTCCATGTCACTTTCGTTTACAAGACGCTTCTTCCTGCGATTCATTAGAAGCGCGAGTATACAGCGTTTCTTCTCCGCGAGGAAGTTTTATACGTGCGAATTTCTTATTTAACCGAAAATTTAGAGCTCATGTGCTCTCATTGTTGCAGTCGGAGTACTTCGAGCTGTGTTGGGTAAGTGGATAAGGGCCGGATGTGGTGAGACCTGTGCACGGTATATCATTCCATTACAACAAAGTTTAACAAGGATGTAACATCGTCTGTAAACCGCAGGTAAAAGTGGAGCAGTTCAGGATCGACGTACTTGGAGAAAAAAAAGCGAAAAGCTTAATGTAAACAGTGAATTGAAGATCACCGATGAATAATTCAACGTCGAGAGTTCAGGAGTCCCACACTGAATGGTTAACCGAGAAAAATCGCCGGAAAAAATTGGGACTCGTTATACCCATCCGCGTTCAGCCAAATACGGTTTTCAGCACGTCTGTCATCTACCCCCTCCCCCCTTCTCTCTATACATACATGTACACGGGATGGTAATAGTGACTTTCTTCGAAACAGCTCCCCAATACTAATTGAAATCTCAGCTTTGATTAGCCTCAGCGCGGAAAACAAATTTTACCAACTACGTGACACTCATCCTAATGACGCTTTTGAATACAGTCAAACATGCTGTAACGTAAATTACCGCTGGTATAACGCTCCCGAAAGTTTAATCGTTGTTATCGTCGCTCCGCTATTTTACGTACACGTATAGAGCTTCCAAACTCGACTTATTGTTTTCGAGTGCACTCGCAATAATAGCTTCCACGCACAGAAGTTATACGGTATAATATTTGCTCGCAACTCCGCGAGCTGTACCTCGAATCTTTCGCGATCTCCCCGGCATGAAAATTAACCGTCGAACGCGTCTATTCCATCCGAAGTAGCGCAAAGAGTCTGAAAAAAAGAGCCGCATGCGAAACGAATCGGACCGAGAAATTCGCGCTCCTCGAGAGAGAGAGAGAGAGAGAGAGAGAGAGAGAGAGAGAGAGAGAGAGAGAGACGCATCCATTTTCACCGGTTGCCATACGTACCTATACAGCTATAGGCGCGTGTGCGCACGGGCATGTGTGGCAACCGCGAGCAGAGTTCGAATTCACGTCTGGCGAAGAAGCGCCGCCGAATCGACGGGGCACAAAAAAAATAGAGGAGGAAAAGCAGCAGGCCGTCTCTGTTGCACTCGCTGAGCCGTTTCCGGACGCGCGAATATGCGTCGTATACAGGTATATAGAAGCCACAGAGCGTCTGACTCTCCGAACCATATGATTTTCCACGGGGGAAGCCAGCCGCAGGATTAGAGAAAGCAGAAGCGCGCTCGCTGTTACTTCATCTCGTGGGATAATCCATAGTGTGCATGTGTCTGTGTGCGCGCGTCCGCGCGCCGCTGCTCCGCTTTATCCGAGAGAGAGAGACGACTAATTAGGTAATTGAGACTTCGTTAAAGCGAGCGCGGGCGTCTTTGTGTAGTATCCAGCTCCTCTTCTTCTTCGTCTTCGAGACGATGAGCAGTTGCCGAAATGCGTTCGCATTCTTCGGATGCTCCGCTTGTTCTGTAATCGATGCCATGGAGAGACAGGCATTTGTAACGTTTAGGAGTTCGTTTGTTGATGAGGATTTTTTTTTTTGCAGTAGGTCTTGCGTCGGATGAAGCGAACGTTGGGAAATATGAGTCGTCGGAATCTGGAGCAAGGATGATTTCTAGACAGTTATTGACTGTGCGCTATTCGTTATTCGGCTGTTTCGTCGTTTTATTTCAAACCGAATGGGAAGTGAGCTGATGAGAAATTTTTGTAGAGCGTGAAATATTGGATTTCCTGAAGAAAAAAAATTCGAAATCAAAGGATACGTTTTAACGACGCAACTTCGTCGACAAATTTTTAATTAACCCATTAAAATTAAATATTTCATTAGTTTACTCGGGCAAATAATACATCGGACGAGTTCGGAGAGCATACATATTTTAATTAGATCGCACCGTTAACTTTTACGGTATAAAGTTCGCAATTAAAAATTCATAATTTCACCCGATCAATATTGAATATGCATATAAATATTATAACATATGAATATTATAACATAGTTTTTCAAACGTAGGAAGTAATCAACGAGCAACTCTTTTTTATTTAAATTTTATTTCACGCACAGTTCATAGTACGCGTCGAGAATACGCCCCGACGCGGTGCTTAATTCTTCATGGGAATATCGTTCAAGCATCTACATATACACATTCTAAAAAAAAATTACAACCAAGTCCAGTCGCTTGTATACGTTTCGCGCACAAGGTACATTTCCGCTCTCGCTACGCATGGAATACCTTCGTTTCTTCATTTTCGCGAATATTTTGAAAACGTCGAAACACACAAACGCAAAAACGAAACGTAATATGGTATTCAAGAGAGATATGCTCTGCGGAATTCTGCATTACACGCATTTCTTCTGGACTGATGAAATTCGCCCGAAAATGTCCACGCTTCTGGCAACAAATGCTTCGGGATATGCGTTGCATTCTCGAAAATGGTATTTTGATTCTGCATCACGTCTCCCTTTTCTCCAAAGAATTGGCTTCCACGTGAATATCTCCTTTCGAATGTTTTCAAAAAAAAAAAAAAGTTTACCATTATATTATATTTGATACGCAAACTTTTTTATGCACGGCATTCAATGCCGCTGTCTTGGTTGCACCGAGCAAACTTTTTTATGAGCAAAATTTTATGACATTTTTTGGCGAACATGATTGCGCGTGGAACATTTGAGAGATTTGAGTTTGCAGGGCAAAGAATAATAAGTTTCACAACTTCGTTTTTGTTACGAGAGGAGAAACTTGTGCAAGCAAACTTTTCAGAAGAGAATATTAAAGTTGTATTCATTCTTTCTGGCCTTTATTTGTAAATTCAGCGTCGAACAGATAAGTTTTCAATACGCTGTCTGGCAGTAGCGCACAGCCATACACGCGCGCAGGTGCCGCGATTGCTTATGCGAAAAAAAAAGTATTTTCAGGGCAAGATTGCTCAAAATGAAGAGTTGCTTTAACAATATGCGGTTGTCTCATGAATATTAATTTCGATCTCATAAGCAGAGGCACGAGTTTCGCTTGTATGGCAGTGTTATACGATTATTTCTTAATCATACATTTCTTGTACTTTATTATTATTTCGGATATCATGTTACTTTTTGCCATAATTTAAGCCAATAATCAGAGTGTTTATTACCTCGAGTCATCCGCAAACATCCATCAAAGACACAATACCGCCATGTACTTCAAAATAATGCAAGGCCATTCCGTGGAGTCGAGCTATTATTGTACGCCCCTATTCTCTGGCAATTAGGAAATCCTATCATTTTCTTGAATGATGTATATAATTTTAATTGAGTCAAACGAGCCTCGCGCGCCAAGTACAACCTTCACGTGTCAGCCGCGAAGATGATTTGAAATTCCAATTCGGGAAGGTACCGGAACGACCCCGATCCGTTTTCTGTTTCTTTATTTCGCGATTGCATGACACGATAATACTCCCGTAAACAATGACCTATACGAACGCATTGTCCTGGATCGATAGAAAAAAACGCGGATTAAACTGGGCGGATGAATATTGTTTATCTGGAAAATTCGTCGCAGTGGGATTTTGTCCGAGCGTGCGAAACGAGTGACATTTATGAAATTATAAGCGATTTTCTCGGAATAACGCAGAGCGCCATCATCAATGATTCCGAGGTAAGCCGTGCGCCCATCAATCAATAAACATCAATTTTTCATTCGAAAGCGGTCTGATTTCGCGTATTTTCCTATACCTGCGCGCGATTCATCAAAATTTGATGTTTGATCGTCAGCGATGAATCGAGAGTTGATCGAACGAATAATCGTTATTTAACTCTGCCACAACCTCGAATAACGTCAATTACCGAATGTTCAAAAAGTGCCAGCTGCCACATACGTTTCACCGAAGAGGCTCGTAATATTTCAATTACGCCAAGAGTCGCATAATAACTCAGCCCTCTGTGCGCACAGAGAGATCCGCCAAAAAGATTCTGCGCAACAGCCAAGGTCCGCGACGATCATCAGATCGCGAAACAGCTGGAAGCCTTGACTCAGAAAGAAAAAGAAAGAAAAGAAGAGCAGCGGCGCGATAGCCGTCAAAACGCTCGAGACCCACCTCACACGAAGCCATAAGCTAATCAGAGAGAGAGAGAGAGAGAGAGAGAGAGAGAGAGAGAGAGAGAGAGAGAGAGAAAGAGAGAGCCGGTATACCTAACAACAACTAATGCTCACCACCGCACACGGAGAGTCTGGTACAACTACAGTATACAAGACTACTCGGTGTATACCGGGAGAGAAATGGCTGTCGTAACAGGCGCGCGTAATGTAATCTCTTTATAAAAGGACTCCCCGTAGGTGTTCTCCGCTCGCAGCTCTTCCTCTCCTCGTTCTCGCTGCTTCTTTTTTACGAAACAGCTTTGAGCAACGCACAACGCGCGCGCGGTAATTATCAAGCAAATAGAGTCAAATTTAAATGAGATCGTATCTCCAGGCCCGGCGCGCGTAAAACTCGAGCAGCTCACGTACTCGCGAGCGCGAGAGAGTGTAAGTGTATATTGTATAGTCTCCTTACGCACTCGACGCTGCTGCGCGCATGAAGTAAGCGCGTCTTAATTAGACAAAAGGCTTTCACTTTTTTGGAAGGCTTGCCGCGCGCGCGTCGATGCGGATGTGCCGCGCACGAGATGACGCGTCGGCGGACACACTCGTGAAGCACGAACGTGAACATTTTTTCACGTACCCATGGCGGCCGGAGAAAAGGAGAGAGATTTTACGGCTGAGATATAGGTAGACTGCTGGGTCGACGCCTCGCACGAGCTGATGGAAATGTAAAATAGGACGACGTTTTCGAATCTGTTTATTTATTAAAATAAAATACAAAAAGTTGCGTACAAAAAGTAAAAAACACTTACGAAACCTAAGGAAAAAAGAAGAAAACAATAGTTATTTACAAAAACTTAAAACTCAAGAGTGTACAACAGCTCGAAGCGGCTCCTCGCAAGTCAATAAGACCATTACGCGTCACGCCTCTAAGTTGATCCATAGCCGAAGCACAAAGACGCCTTGGTGTGCGCAGCTTTCGAAGCTTGTTTTTCTCTCCCTCCCTTCCAGCTGGGCGTTCGAGCGAGAATCTCAGCTGGCGCGAGAGAGCGGCACTGCACTCGGGCGCGCAAAATCCGAAATCCGCCCCGGCAAAACTGGCCAGCCAGCCGCGTGCCTTACGTAAGTTGCCGTCAATTAAAACTTTGCCAGGTAGAGCTTCGCTAGCTAGCGCCCCTCCCGACACTTTACAAATCGCGGAAGTTTTGCCGGCGGCAACGAGAGAGAGAGGGAGAGGGTGAGCAAAAGCTTAGCAGCAGCAGCAGCCGGGGACACGTCTACTTAACTAACAATAATTAACTTGGACGCTTAAGCTTTAATTAATCTTTCCTGCGACTCATAGATAACGTCAATTACAGGATAGCCCGGGCGCTTAGCGTCGATCGTGATTAAATTGTTTCCTGCTTACTTACGCGCCAGTCCGACGCGCTTCTAAACTCCTGGACTTTTGTCAACTTCGCGCGAGCGAGTATGTGTGTGTGGGGGGAGGGAGGGGGGGGGGGGACGATGATACGGGTTAATCGAGCGTTCCCAATCTTGTTCCATCTCGCTTCATCCGTACAAATCGAGACGCAAAGATGATCGTCTGGCCGAGAGGGACGGGAAATTGGACGTAAAGAGATGCAGCTCTCCGACTTCGTGACTGAGATAACGTCCGCGCTATCTTCTCACGCCGCCGCGCGTCTATGCTTGTATACTCAGGCCGATTATGAAAGGCAGGACGCTTTGTGTTTTTGCCGCGAGATCGGCGTCCCGACTACACACGATATGTGTGTTGTTCTGATGTCGCGCGCTTATGTCAGAGCAGCTTTGACGCCTGATGAGCATTTGATATCACGTTCTCCGACTGCCTCGAGTCTACACGATTTTAACGACTTTTTAACTAGCGCGTATGTATAATACGTATACGTTTGGCAATGTTCGCGTTTGTCCGCTAGCTGTATTATTATTATTACTATTCAACTTCCGAAAAGTATAACGCATTCAGTGCGAAATATTTCACAATATACCGAAAAACGTAAAAAGCCCGGCGCTCGCGTTAATTAAAGCCGACGGCGTTGATCACTCGTCGCCCTAATTACTTTTCGTAGCGGATAACGGTTGGGAGGGAAAAAATTTTAATTAGTCAAATCCAATATTAATCATCGTCAAAACTTAATCCCACAGCGTAAAAGGGTCCACTCTCCCTCTCTGCGGGTGAGATTTTCGCGTCCTTTCCCTCGAGCTCCACATACGCTAGTCCCTTATACCCGCGTATCAGATAATCTCGCGCGGCTATACGGCATCAGCCTCCGCCGCTCTCGTTCTAGGATATAGCCCAGGTTGGCGCGCGCGCGCGCGTGCTCGTTACACGTAGAAAATGAATTTGCCCGGCGCATAACGGCCGATCGTGCATCGCCTTGGAAATTGCAGCTGCCCTTAGCCTGCGCAGCGCGACTCTGTCTTATCCGCGCGTGAAATATACCGAGGCGTCAGTCGGGAAGACGCTTTTCGAATTTCAGCGAATATATACCTTCGTCTTACCCTATATGGGATGGATACACCGGGTGATCGGGAACTGACGAATGAAGCCTCATTCCCGATGCGGGACGCGAGCGCCGAGAGAGAAACGGATGCGTCGAATTCCTTGTTTTTTTTCGAATCTATGACTGCTTAACTTTCTCGGTGTTCGAGTTATTCAATAAGCGTCGTCGCAGCTGGATTTTTGCCTAATTTTATAAATACACGTTACGCGACGCTGCTCTCCCATAAGATTGAAAACGCCAGATCCCGTGAGAATTCTTGTTTCTCATTTGCTGTGCTAATCAGTCTAAAACTGCAATCATGAAGTTCATCTCCCCCACACACACACACACACACACACACACACGTGTATACACATTCAGCGTCTTCTGTGCTTCTTTTTACGTAACGCTCGCGAGCGCGTCTCCTCCATTCGGCGATGTCGAAATATCACCGCTGCCGCTCGCGCGCGTATCTCCTTCCGCGTCTTCTTATTGCCGCATACACACAGAGCGCGCACTTTTTGTGGGATAAGTTCTCGCGCGCGCGAGCAAAACCGTAATACGTTGTTAATTACTCGAGTCGCCGGGTTGCGAAAAATCGACGCGTTCGCGTGTGTACACGCGATGATTGATCGCCCGCGTAGACTGTAAATCGTACACACACGCACACACACATACACACACACACACACACATACATGACGAGAACTCGATGAAAAGTGCGATTTTTCGCTCAATTCACTGACGCTTCTGATGAGACTCCTCGTCGTCGCTTCTGGCGTAGCTGATGTCCGCGTGATAGCCGGTATCGTCGGCGTAGTACTCGACCCGCTGCACTCGGCCGTCTGGCAGCAGCACATGGTAGCGTCCGTTGGTCTCCCCCGGCACGCGGTGACTCTCCTCGTGTCCGAAGTCACTGCCCGCCCCGTGATCGATTACCCTGTAGCCGAACTCGTACCTGCTGTCCTGTGTGCGGCGAGAGGGGCATTCGTTAATTGTTGTATGCTGCTATGTGTGTGAGTGGTATGTATATATGGGAGCTTTTAAGGCTGGGAGAGGGGGAGGAAAGTTAAGCGGCGATTAGAAGTTCGGGGATTAGCGCGACGCGCCGTCCGGATGATGGATGCGACGAGAGAGGATATGCTGATGCGTATGGATTGGCCCGTGTTATCAGTGCTGAGGCATACGCGAGGCTGATGCTTTGTTCGATGGGGAGTGATTTGCCCGGCTCCGAAATCAATATCCTAGCCTCGTCTGCGCGTCGTTGTTGTTAACGCGATCGCGAGATTCTATATATTCGGATTTGATTGTCCGTCCAATTGGCGTGTAAAGAAAGTGCGAAAGTTTTGACACGCGATTCGACACGCCGGAATGAAGATGCTTTTAATGCTAATACATTTTTAAGCCAGTGCGCGTGCGTCTGAGAATTTAAAATTTCCGCCTTTCTCTCTCAATTTTGAAACTTTCATATTGACCGTTTCGAAGTTGAGAAGATCGCGCTATTTTCGTTGGTCCCGCGCGCGGTGCTGAAAAACTTTTTATGGAAAAGTTCGCCGGGCAGCGTCACTTTTCCTCTTTTTATTAGCTGTAAAAATTAAGTTCGTCCGCGACCTTTTTTTGCGAGTCACCGGCGCATCTGTCCGAAAAATTGCTTCGTAAAAAGAGGAACTTCGAGCGCATCAGCTCTGCGCGAGACGGGGAGACAGGAACTCGGGGATAAAACGAAGGAAGAATCATAAGCAAACATGGAACCTCCGATATCGCGTCGTCCTTGAAACGGTCGAACGTCTCCCCGGCATTGCTGTCGTACTCCTCGTAATTGGAAGACGCCTCTGCCTTAGGAGCAACTTCCACCTCCTCGTCCTCGTCGGCGACGGAGTTGACGTCGAAGCTCTGCGAGGGATCCACGGCACCTTCTTCGACGATTCTGTGGAACAGCGCGTAGCCTTCGTTCATCACCTCGTCGTTGATGACCTTCGTCGTCAGCGGAGTCAGAACCGACTGGTCCGTCAATTTCTCGCTCGACGAAGTTTCCTCGGCTGTGGGGCAAGGACGGGAGAGAGATGGTCTTTCATTAGTCTCGTTATTGTTTTCGGAGCTGAATAGCGATTTTTCGAGGATGTATTCCATCCCATTGTGCTGTTCTCGGTCTATTTCAGCCATTGAAAAGCCTCGATCGATGCGTCATTTTACCTATGTCCTTCGCGTCCTTCTGGAAGCCGAAGCTCCTGGGACTCATCGGTTCTCTGTTCTTCAGCAGGAAGTTGGCCAGCGCGAAAGCCCGTCCGCGCTCCTGCTGTCCTGCTCGTACGAACGGCGCGGGCAGTTGAGACGTCTCCCCGTAGACGATCTTGGGCGGCAGGAAAGCTCTGGAGTTCTTCGCGTCGGGAACCAGCGACTCCTCGTTCAGGCCGTTGATCTGGCCGGGAAGGAAGCTGCCCTGCGCCCTCTTCTCGTTCAACGCGTTCACGTCCCTGAGGCAAAAAGAAAAACAGCGTGATTTTGTTTATCGAGGCAAACTCCGGTAGAATAAAGAGCCTCTATAAAGCTCCGAAAGCGCTCACCGAACGATCATCGTCCTGTAGGAATCCCTGGCGCCTCGGGCCCGCCTGAGCTGCTTGTAGTGCAGGTCACGCTTGGCGGCCGCAGTGTTGGTGGACTGCTGGTGGGCCACCGCCGGCGACCTCGGCAACCTCGGCTTGTAATCAACGGCCGGCTGCTCTTCCTGCTGAGCAATTAGCGACGAGTCGATCGTCAATCCCCGGCCGGACTGCGCCAGTTTTTCCACGATCGAGGCTTCATTAACGGACCGCTGCTTAGAAACACGGCTAACGACGAGTGGCGGCAGCAAGACCAGCAGGAGCGCCAGGTAAGGCAGCGAGTGGCCCTTAGTCTGCGTCGTAATAAGCATTGTTATTTTTTGATTAATTTCGCGCGCGAATATCGATCGCAGCGCGAGACACGGAGGAGGGAAGCGTAATTATGCAGTAATGAGAGTTTTTCGATCGAAGGAGTATGTGCGCTCGCGGATAATGAGAAGGGAAAAAATCAGCGTTCGAGAGTCGTGCGTTTACACGAGCCATTAGAGCGGAGAGTCGAGCGAGAGAATTTGAGGACAATCGATTTATCGCGGACTGCGTTGAACAAACACTGGGTTCATAACGAACGCGTCTGCGGCGCTTGGTAAAAATAAATAAACGAGGTAGAGGCAGGGACAGCTGTAATTGGTAGCGCACGCTCGTATTGCGCAAAATCGTCACTGCTACGAGGGACGAAGAACGAAACTGTCCATCCTCGGCTTCGCTGCAAGCTCTGTGACCTCGTTATAGAGGTCTTCTACTTCCGCTTCTTTTTTGCGGACGCGCGCGACTTGATCGCCGGGGTGCCATCTCGTTACCATTACGGCCTCGCGCTAATAAGCTCAATCGGCGAAAAACCACGATGACCAGTATAGCGAGCGGCCATTACTATGCGGCTTACGCTCTCTTATCTCCCATTCCGTTATATACACGGAGCGACCTCGACGTCACTGCATACTTGTATATTATACGGATACAATATACGCGCGAATAATTAATCGGTCGAAGAAGCTCCCGCTGATCAAACTCGCGCTAGGCAATTAATTAGCAATACCAAGAGCTCTCTCAAACACGCAGAGCTCTGACCTTAATCCGCGCGCGGTTGATCGATAACCGGCCGGTCCATAATTCGATATTTCACCGAAGCCGTGTTATACACACGCCGCGGCGCGTATTTTTCAATCATGCGACTCGACAGCTATACGTAGCAGAAGCCTCATAGACCATTTGCCTAATCCGTAGCTGCGCTGCTCTCGCTGCCGGCCAAAACGCTCGGGGCAGATTTATCTGGCGCTATATGCGGAGCGACTGATCGCTGCACGCTATCGAAAAAAAGAGGGGGAAAATTGAGCCCGAGCTTTGACGCGCCCCAGACGTACCCGCTCGATTATACTCCGCTCGCTGCAGCGCATGTGGTATTTTCCGTGCGCGGCCGTTAGGTGTATTTGGGTTATATCGTATACGTTGCGAGATGGTGAAATCGCTTTGTTGCGGTCTCTGCGCAGGTGGTACAGTGCGGTTTCGGAGTGGATATGCTTCGTTTACAGAGAATAATCGTAAAAAGAAATCCTCAAGGATATCGAGGGAAAAATAGTCAAAGTACCTATACATACTTGCATACACACTTTACCGATGTCAAAGCTCGCTGTTCATTATATTGTCGATGCCGCAGCTCCGGGAGGGAGGAAACACACGGGGCAACGATACCGCGCGCGCAAAGTCGTACGCGAATATTACACATATCCGAGATGCACACTGCGAGTATAAGTGCCCGAGGGCGCACGATGAATAGTATTCGCGTTTGATGCGATATCACAAAGCCGAGGAGTCGAGCTGACTACTGTGCCAGCCACGGAAAACGTATATGTTTGTGCACGCATACATAGCTACAACTGAACATATTGGCCGAAAGGACGACCGCGTGATTGATGAGTACACTGCTGCAAGAACTGATATACTCATTAGTATATACAGCTCAGCTTTTGATGACAAGGCTGGAAATAAGCGAAATTCGAGGGTTACACTGTTCTATTCCAGAGCTTGCATCATAATGAGCTACTGATGAGATGCGCGGATTTGATTACTGGACGCTCACTGCGCGAGCTGTATACGGAATATTTTACCAGGTCCTTTTAGCGTGCATGCGATGCCACTGCTAGATATAACCAACGGTGAACGCGATGAGTCGAAGCCCCGAGCTATACGCGGCTGACTTTATTGTTTCGCCTTGCGCTGCAATCGCGAGCTCTGATTTTTAACAGATTCTCCGATATCGACGCGGGTTTTATTTTATCGTTATTTGTTACAAGTCAGATCGAGCGCAATGTATAGACTTTATTGCGTTTCGGAGTAATGCACTGCAGGCGATGAACTGCACTATTATCTAACAAATGCAATTTTAATTATACAGTGCATTATAGAAGCATAGGGTTATCCTATGCGCTTGCGCAATATAGAGATTATTAAATTATTAACGAACGTCGTTCGTAAAATTACGCGTAGGGTGGTTATAATAGCGAGTAATCGCGCACAACATAATCGCCGACTTTTGCTTCTTTCAGCAAACAGCTCTCGTATACACGGCAATGAAATATCGATCATTTCTTTACACAGTGTAATACTTTCATTGTCAACTTTCAAAGCTCAAAAGTTGTCGACTCGCGGATTAAATATGAATGTCGCGCATAGCAACTGTCATTATCTTATACCGCAATCTTCCCTCTCGTATACGCGATACACGAACGATTGATAAAAAGTTATTGCCCGTGTAATTGACCAATCGCAGTTTCGACTCTTCCGTGTAAAACTCAGCGGGTATATAGAACGGCGTATCGGCAGCTTTTTTTCGTTCGCTTGTTTCTTTTATCTTTATTGCAAATACTCGCGCTGCAACGGCGACAAATATTTGGCCGTTAAAATAAAAAAAAAAAAGAATTTCATCCATTGGTCGCAAACGTTGCGTTTAGTCGGATGTTTTTATCTCGCTTGTACACGCAGACCGAGTGCGAAATTCAAATGTTTAAATACCATTCGCAGCCGAAGCTCGAAATTCAAAATATATGAGAGCGCATACGAGTTTGTATAAATCTGAAATAACACTGATGTTGTGCCTTTCGAGAAATTGCGACGAGAAAACACGCGAGTATTTGCGCAAAGCGCGGAGCGCATCGCTAAAGAAAATATGAAATATTGCTTCTGGCTATTCGCATTATGCTCGAAATATTTTGATGCTTAGGTACAATCCGAATAACTACACGTTACACGTGTAAAAACAATAACACGCCGACGCGATCCTCATCAGCTGATTTAAAAATAGAAATTTCGACCTTTTTTTCGTCCGCGCGCTGCAAGCTCGGGTTAATCAATAGAGCGAGAAAAAGCTCGCTATAAAATACTGGACCCGTTCGAAACTGGAGTTCGAAATTTTCGAAATTCCCACGTCCACCGCACTGCAGCTTTGCGCAATTACTTTACTCGATGAATACGCATATAGTCGGCCGGTGAATCATTGTTGGGCATCTGCTCGCTATAACAGGAAGACAATATTACTTCGTTACCGCTGTATGTGTTTGCGGTGCTTTGTGCTTTAATGATCTTTCGCCGATCGATTACCCGCCAGGCGCGATGTGTGCGACTTTGAATTTCACATATACCAGTGCGCGCCGACGGCAGAGGGGGGAGGGGGGGACGTGTATCGGCCGAGAGCCATCGGGCTGCCGCATCAATATTGACGCTGGTGATTATGTGTTTAGAGCCGGCCGAATTCCGATGACGGAGGCGTCATTTTTATTGACTTTTTGAGCGATGTTGCTTTATCCTCGCGGAGATTAACGCTTGAAAGGCTGCATACAACGTTTATAAATGGAACTGAGATAACGGAGAGCAATTATACAGTTGATTATTTTTTTTGCAAAAATATCGTATAAAAATGACCAGCGTTCGAACGGTGATGAATGAAAGGCTCGCGCGAGATTCGAAGAGCACGTTACACATTTTTTTTACACGTGCCGGGCTCGCGCGAAATTTGGAATTCAATGCGTTGGATCCTCGACATTTCATTTCCAGTCTACCGATCCTCCCGCTGATTTATGGCCTTTCAAATTTTACCGCGGCAGCGTTTTCAGTCGGAGGAAATGGATTCGTCCGAAAAATGATTATTCACAACTTTGATATGCTAACCGACTGGAGATCGCCGTGTGATTTTGAATCGAACGGACACGGCTCGAGCGAGGCAATCTGTCGTCGTTGCACAATTCGAAAAATGGCAAATCGCTAGTTAAATAACGATTTTTTCTCTCTTTCTCTCACTACAGACAACTATTCGGAAGCGCGCGAATGTATACAAGTTTCGAGCAAACACTTTCACCTGCTGTTTTCGCTTTCTCAGGAACTCTGCGTGACCCACTTAAAATTTGTCGTAAACATAGACGAACGCGTGTGATTTATACGCGCGTAGATGTCACTGCAAAAAAGAGAGAGAAAATAAAGCAATATTTTTTTTAATCAAGCCGTTTTTACAACCGCTATCAAATACAGCGGTGTACAATTTCATCCGCTGCGTTTCGCAACCGAAAGAGCTCTCCACAATCATGTAACGGTGTACACAGCCAGAATAGGAAATCCACGGCTCGTTCGATTTTTCGAGACCCGCGGATGATCGGCAAAATACAATTAAAGTTAAAGCCCCCGCTATCTCTATCTCTCTCTCGCGAACCGATAGCTCCCGTCCGTTAATCCACTCTAGCGGAGAGCGGCTGCTCTTACCCTCCGCGTATATAGATCCGCAATTAGAAGTAGCAGCGACGTCGGTATATAAGAGCGCTGCGGGTGTAATAGGTGTTCAGGCGCAGGAGCTCTCTCGAGTAAAGAGCAGCAGCAGCGCTTGCAGTCACGCCGCTCGGGCTTGCCATCTTCGCGGGGCGTAGCGATAAATAAAGCGAGCGCTGCCGCGCGTAATTCAGGGAAATGACTTGGACTCGTCGGTCAATCGACGTTTCCTTCTGCTTATCCGGGGAAAGTCTTTTCCGAGCAGTCACGCCCTTTGCGCGAGCTTTTCCGGGGAAAAAAGAGAAGATATTCGAACTTTCGACGTTTGATAAACTTCCACTCGCTCTCTCCTGCATCAGCCGCCAGTCTCTCGGTGGTCACTTTTGCGCGCTTCGCCTTAGACTCGAGTGACATTTACAGGACGCGGCACACGATTCGCTACTTTCGAGCGTCTTGGGGGAGAAAAGTCCCTTCAACTGTACTTCCCGGGAAAATCACGAGACGACGCTCTCTCTAGAGCTCTCTTTTCCACTCTAAGCTCCGGGAATTATTAAGCGGCGAGACTCGGGAAAATTTCGCCCCGAATCAACACCGCACTCGCGGCAAAAAAAGAAATAAAAACCGCTGTCGAAATTCTCGCGTTTAATCGTAATCACACCACATACCGCGCGTAAACTGCACCCACTACAGTCCGATCAGGGCTGTGGCAACGGGAAACTCGCGTGAAATTCGCAGCGGAGCTTCGCATCGACATTCTGTCACTGGATACTCACGCGGTGTAACGCCATCGTTGCAGTGCCCTTTTTCCTTCCTCCCTCTATCTCTCGTCTCTGCAGCCGTAGTTCGCACAGGATCTTCCGCCGGTTCTCGTCTCCGTTATTCTATTTCAAAGCTGCAGTGACACTGATGCAGACACGGCCCGAGATCCGACAGTTCGCGAGCGCGCGGGACTATACTCTCGCGGAAGAGTCGGCTATCTGCGCGACACACCGAGTCGTTCGCAAATAAAGAGGAGAAGACGAGGCGAGGACGTTTTTACTTTCATCCTCATATGCCTGCGCTTTCGATTTCGACGATGGGCAGAGAGAAGAAGCAGCAGCGCCGGCGGAACAATCGCAGGCGACGACTTTCACACGCACGCGCGCGTGCGTTCGAGCAGTGACAAATGACGACTGCCCGATAACGGTTTATTTGAATTTCAGAGAGCGTCTCTCTCTCTCTCTCTCTCTCTCTCTCTCCCTCTCGGAATTTAATGACCATCCTGACGCGAAAGCGCTGCGTGTATATTACGTGAGAAACGTCTGAAATTTCGGAAGCGCTCGGATTGCTTCGATTTTAGAAAATTATACGCGATGCAAATGCGCCGGAACGAGAATAATGTGTAAATTAATTTAATAAAAAAATCCGAAAGTTCGCGATACGCTCGGTCTCTCTCTCTCTCTCTCTCTCTCTCTCTCTCTCGCACATCAAAGGTCCGAACTGCTCGAGAATTCTTAGATCGACTCGCGCAAAGTCGAAAATCACCGAGAAAGCCGAGGCTGTACTGGAAGCTCGGCGCAAGACGCTGATCCCCCTCGCACCCCCTATACATCGCGGAAAAGACTTAAGGCAAGGTTGAGGACCTTGGAGAGGAAACAGAGCTTCATTAATATTTATGCTACCGTCGCCGCCGTGGCGCTGCTTATTCCATTTGCAATGCTAATGATCGCCGGAAAGGAGTGCGCGAGTGTGTCCGTAATAATACGTACACTATATATGCAGATGTCTCGAGCCTGTTGTCCTTGTTTTACACAGCTCGGGCCCTTCGTTTCATTTGTCCTGATGAGACGACGAAGCTTTCTTCGCGCTGCTGAAGACCCGAACGCGAACGATTGTATATGCCTACGGCTCTTTACGAGCGAAGGCGCCGCCGCCTTCTTTTCTGCATCGTGTGCAGCGCCGCGCTGGAATCGAATGGAAACTGTCACACGGCGCTGCTCTCCTTTTTTAACTTGCAAATTCGGTTGTGAAAGCTCCGCGAGCATATAGCCGCGAACAAATCGAGGGTACAAGAGCCGCCCTTTGTGCGCGATCATCTCTGTGTTTATTCGACTACCTATCATCCGCGAGTAGCGATCGCGTTTCTCTCTTTTTATTAGCCCTGGCCGCGAGCCGATGTAATTTTCTTTTTAACCTCGCATTTGTGGGGCCTGCATAAACGCGGGGGTGCAAAAACAGATGGAATCCAGGGGAAGATTGATATTCTATCGTTATTTCCGTAAACGGCATTAATAACGCGGGACGCCCGACCGAGAGAGCGAACGGCGAGAGAAAAGAGAGGGCAACGCATCAGCCTATTATGTTTTCCTCTGCCCGGCTGTCGCGCTCATTCTCCGCTCGTAATTACGTCGCTTGATTGTTATTGACCCTCGACACTCGCACGCCGATAGACACACTCTCTCGGGCTTAATGTTTTTCAACTAAGTGGGAGCCGGCTGCGACGCGTATAAAATAATATTTGCATCCAATTAATTCTTGTCGCGCGACGACTCGTATAAAGCCGGAGTCAGAAGCGGCAATTTCCCGGATTGTTCGCCGGCAGGCCAAAAATGCGAGCGCGCACTCGCATGCCGTAAACAGCGTCGCTCGAGCTGACCATCGAGCTGCGAATATTTGTCGTCCGTCGTATATTAAATTTTTCTCCGCTCGTATATGAGCCGCGCGTGCATACACCGGATGCCGGGGTGCAGTCGCTTATCTCTTTTATCGTAATGCAGCGGACTGGGCGCGACGTTCTCTCTCATAAATACGTGTTTTATAGGCATTCGCTGTGTAATAAGCAATTTAAAAAATTCACCACTTCGCGCGAGCGTTGTAAAAAAAAGTACTTTGGAGAGCAGTATAGTAGCTTAATCACTTGCCAGCGGTCCGGATAGCATCTCTTGGCGGGAAAGAGGGTGACTATTTTGCTCGGCCGGTCTAATATCATTCGCTTACACGCGGAATCGCCGGCTCAGAGCTGGCGGCGGAGAAGTACTTAAGATTAAACGAATCGATCGCTATACCACCCGCAGTGGTAGAGTAGTAGTAGTCGCGCTCGTCGAATCAGTTCCTTCCTCTTATACACTTCTCTCTTTCGCTCGCCGCAGTTTCAATCTTATCTAAGACGGATAGTCAACGAAATTTAGCAGCCCCGCGCGCGCGCTGCTGGATGCGGCTTAATTTCGAGGAAGATCCTGGTGAAGCTAAGAGAGAGCTTTCGACGAAATTATCATAAATTCCGCATCAAGCCGCAGCGAGAAAGAGGACGGCGCAGCTCTTTATATTATACCTCTCCGCTCGATTTTACCACGCGCGACTACGCAGCTCTGGTATAAATTTCGTTGGACTTTGATTGCGGTCTTAGTCTCTCTGTATAACGTATATAGATATCCAACTCCGACTATCTATATCCTTTCTGCACTTTCTTCGAGCTAGCGGCGGCGGGGCCGAGTTCCAATCATATTTTTTCCTCAGCTCGCTCGAGTTCTCCTGGCTTTTCTTCCTTTCTCTCTTCCTCTTTCTTCGGATGGCGCCCAGTGGAAAGAGAGAGAGAGGATAGCCGGGAAATTCTGCAGCGACTACGCGCGGATCAAGCCGTCATAAAGGAGATGAGAAACTACGAGTTTTCTCGCTCGATCGGAGAAGATAATAATGCAGCCCCCCCCCCCCCCCGCGATAATAAAGAGGAGAGTCGCCGGAGAGCGAACTCTTTCTCCTCCCTCTGTTGACTTCTGCGAGTGCGTCGCGCCTCTGTGTGCGTGTGCAGTCCACGATAGAGAGGGAAAGAATATACGGAGGGAAGAAAGCTTTTAATACCGCGGCGGGTTATGAACTTCGGTATGATCGTTTTCGTTTCCCCGATAGCTCGTATTGCATTCGGAATTTCTAATGAACGCACATTTCCGAAGCGTCGATCGATCGGAATAGAAATAATTCATCGGTCCCGATGAATATAATATTGATAAGTACAAGTAGTAATGAGATTTTCATGCATTAGGATAATGTGCTCCTATTGTTAAATAACCGAAGAAAGAATCGCGAATGTACACATTCGAACACAATCATATGATGTAACCACGTCACTGACTTCAGCCAGAAGAAAAGTTATTAATGTCAGGAAAACACTCGCTGACGTTAGAGAAATCAGCTTGCCGCACGAAACTCGATGATGAAAATCGAATCTCCTCCATCTACAGTGCAGTAGCATTGTGTAGTGTCTTTTAATAATCCTAATGGCATTATTACGAAGAGCGAAACGAGATTATCCGCAGAGGGAGAGCCATTAAAAAGCGAACCCACCCGCCAAATCCTTGATATGCGCGTTCTATTTTCTCCGCTCCTTTACGGGCGCTTGTTTTCCAATTCAATTCAGGGCTAAATGGAAATACACTTTTTGGCCCAGTGCACACGCAGCGTCTCTGTTTTCGGAAAATGCATCGCTCTTGTCGCATTAGCGCCGAGATAAGTCGTTCGGGAAGATGTGGAAGAAGGATTTATAAGCGGAACGAAGCTCTCCATCGAATTTCGAGAATTAGAACCATTTAAATAGTGTACATGTCGGTACACGCGATCTATTTAGCGGTAATAAAATCAGAGCCTCGGTTAAAACAGTCGAGTCCCGGAACGCGAGTCTCAGAAATAAAGGCGCGGCGAGCCCACACAAAATAAGCGAAAACGCGCTGTTCGCTCCTCGTAAAAGCGTCACTTTCACCCTTGATTAAACACGTGGTTTCGCGCGCTCTACACGGCGCCGATATTCTCGCACTCTCTCGGCGCGAGTTTATCTTTGCACGCGTGAGCGGCTATTCTCCTCCTCCTCCTCCTCTTTGCTCTCCCGCGGCGTTTATACAGGCAGCAGATGCGCACGCGTCGCCGCTACTTTCTTTTGCCATAAAATCTGTCTAGTCGAGTGATGAACTCGGCGCTGAACGGTCGGAATTATTATATTGGTTCAAGACGTTTTGCTTTGGAGAAACTTTTATTTCCCCCGTTTCTGCGAGAACTCGCTTATTGGCTCAGGTGCGGTGTTTTTGTTTTCGAATTCGCTAATGGCTCGTTGTTGTCCAAACGAAATCATTTTCGAAATTCAAAACGATTTTAATTAAAATTTCAGAGCTGAAAGCAGCGCGAATAAATCACTGTATTATTCGTTCCTTTTACACTATACACGCGCAGTAGCACTGGAATTAATTATCCGCGCCATCATTGTCAATTATGAATTTCGCGGAATATGAGCATGAAAGGCGAATGAAAAAATCCTATTCGGGATTATAAAATTGAAAAAAAATCCTCCGGCCGTCTTATTTAATAAATATACCAGTCGCTTCGAATACCTCGAGTACAAAACAAGCCCGTCGCGAGTGAAAAGGATCTCTCCCCATGAATGGACAAGCTCCAGGCGGCGGCGAGCTATTTCTTAAGACCGAATACGTATAACCCGTATAGACTCGGTGCACGAGAAAGAGAGTAAACGAGCTGACGAGGGCAAAATAATGAAGACGTATGACGAGCCCCTCGATTTAATTAGTTTCATAAAATTGCTGGCAGCCTCTCTCTCTCTCTCTCTCTCCCGGCATAAATTATAAAAGTGTGCGGCCGTCTCGTCGCGCGCATTGTATTATAAGCGCGAGAAGACATTTGAAAAAGCCAATTGCAAAGCTGAGCGTGCCGGGCATTCGATGCTCTCTCTCTCTCTCTCTCTCTCTCTCTCTCTCTCTCTCTCTCTCTCTCTTTCTTTCACCTTCGTGCGGCTAGTATACAATGCTGGGGGCCGCAGTTGCCGCCGACTGGAAAATTTAATACCTCGAGCGGGAAAGGGAGAAAAGAGATTTCCTCCGCGGCATATTGAAGAAGCGTATATAAAGGGGCGGAGGAAAAGCACTTAGTCGGCGGGCTTTTGTTTTTTCATCGGTATAAACTTGCGCATTTATTTTAACGGGCCGAGACTTGGTCGGAGAGATTGGTGGAAAAATGAGCGCTTATGCTACGTACAATTTTGTAAAGGGCTGTGTAACCTTGTTGAAAGATTGAATATTGCTGGAGTACTGGGGTGGATTTCGTTAATTCATGTTATTAATGGAAGGCTAATTGACCTACTTTGCGCTACCGATCTCTATAGAATTTTCGCGATTATTCTCAGCTCGGTCTCTCTCTCTGCTGCGCAGCGATAACGAATTCTTCGCTGAAACGTTGCGCACGCTCAATGTGATTATAAGCCTGTGTTAAAAATTAATGCTGCGCTGGCTTCTCATTAATTCCGTTGGAAGATAGTCGATTCTAATGCCGTTCATTTTGAAATGAACGCCGTCTTTCATTCCGTTATAATAAAATATATGTGAAATCGCAAACTTCATCGTTGTAATTTCAAGCTCGCTGTGTGCTTCCTCGAACAAAAGACGGCTTTTCACGCGAAGCCATCCGATATATCCCATCCAATTATTTATCATAAACACCGGCCCACGCACGCGTATATATATCGAAAAAGTTAGCTGTTGAACGAGCCGCGAAAAACTTGGCCGCCGCATAGCAGCGTCGTATTCGCGCAGTATCCATAAAAGCTCGAGCGCACGCGAGTTATTTACGGTGCGCGGCTCGTAAATATGCGTCGTCGGCGTGCACACGTCCTCCGCAGTTACGCGCAAGTCGAACGCTTCTGTGCTTGCAGCGCGCGCTCGATTTGTTTTCGACCTTTTTCCAAGACTGGACTTGATTGACGGCGGGGGATAAAGTTTGCTCGCTGTATATTTTTTTTTTTTTTACTCTATCTTTCCCCGGCCGGAATTTATTTTCAATTTTCACGCCGGCGACAAACCCGAGTATATTTAATAAAAAGCAGGCGTGCTCGTGAAAGGCCATCGTCGAACTTTCAGGGAGGGAGAAGCTCTTCTCTTTTCCCGCGCTTCGGTCTATCAGCTCTTCCCATCGGCTGCAAGCGGTGGCGGTGGACTTTGTTAGAAAGGCAAATTGCGCTGAACGCGCGTGTGTACACGGGCGTGTGTGCGTTCGCGTATACTTATACATAGGGTCTTCCTTAGACACACTCTACACGTACGTAGAGCTTGTACAGCCTCTTCTTTCTTATTCATAGCGCTGGCTAACAAGCCGGGGCGTATTCTTCTCAAAGGCGAGTTTGGATTTTCCGTTTTCTTTTCCTGTTATCGCCGACTCGAATTCGAGTGTCGGGAAAGCACGACTTTGAGTCCTCGCAAGCTCCGCGGACGCGCGTAACTTTGTTAGCCGCGGGAGATTTGAATTCTCTCTCTCTCTCTCTCTCTCTCTCTCTCTCTCTCTCTCTCTCTCTCTCTCTCTCTCTCTCTCTCGACCCGTCTTCGAGTCCTTCGCGTCGGGCATCACGCACGTCTTATATACTCGCCATAAGTCTGAGAGAGCGTACGCGCAGGGAGGGAAGCCGGGCGACAGGCGCCGTAAGAAGAGCCGGAATATAACGGAGGTAATCCCCAGCAGACCGCGAGAACACAATTCCTCGATCATCCCCGCACGATGCAAGATTGATAACATCAGCGTCGGACCGCAGACATAAATCGAGCCTCCATTATCCCTCTTTCTGGCAATCCATATCGGCCAGCCCCGCAATACTCTATACGTGTAGCTATAGCGGACGTAAGCTCCAAGTCGCAAGCGCCTGCGAAACAATGAAAAATGGCCGTCGAGTAAAAGTAGTGCCTCGGCTATCGGTCATTGCCACGAGTGTATAGCTCTATCTATATACATATGCCGCACCGCGCGCGCGAGTCCTATCGATTTCGAGTAGAGAGCAGCATCGGCGGGTCCGCGCGCATCGCGAGATGAATCGACGCTGCGAACGTTGCAGTCACGCCGGCCGCACATTCAATTACGCGGCGGCGGCAGCTGGCACCTTTTGACCGGCTCGAATAAATCAAAGATCCGTCTTCCCTCCTTGTGTATGTATACCTATGTGTGTGAGCTACCTCTGCTTTTATTATATGCGCCGAGCGAATTTCGCGATATCGGCCTGGACTTTCAGCCATCGCTGGTATAATGTTATATACGATCGTTCGCGAAAGACTGGATTGATTGACTATCGACGGCGGCATTGTCCTATAGATATACGTATACCCACTCCTCTTCACGAGGTGGCGCATAGGTGGGCGAACTGTAAACTCCAATAACACGTCTTACTTTATGACCGACGCAGATGAAGTTTGATCGCCCAAGCGGCCGATATACACCCCTGGTATATACAGTCAGAGAGAGAGAGAGAGAGAGAGAGAGAGAGAGAGAGAGAGAGAGAGAGAGAGAGAGAGAGAGAGAGAGCGGTATCATCCGCAACGCCCCCGCGAGGCCTCTAAATAACTATCTCATGCGGGCGCTCTGCGGCCGATAAACCCAATCAATCGCTAAATACTTGAGGTGTCGTTTATTGCCCTCAGAACCCGCTCTCGCGGTATGCTATATACTTCATGAATTTACCAAGCTCTTCGGCAACTTCATGAACCGAGAGAGGAGCTTGAAGACCACTTAAAGCTCGGGAAATATAAAGCGGTAGTTTCTTTCCCCCCTCGGTGGCGGCACGTGACGTTAATTGTGTGCCACACTGGCGCACTGCCGGAGGAAATAAGAAGCCACGACTGCGTCGGGGCCGATTTGCATAGCCGCGTGAAGCTCGAATTCCACTTCGCCTCCTTGTCACCTGCGTTTATTTTTCTATAGCCGCTCTATGCAATATCATAACGAATCACTCGCGAAAATCACAATAAGTACCGGCAAATCTCGTTTGCTCATCCGCACGACGCAACAACCAGAAGCAGAAATCACTGCTTCCGGCACAACTCGCTCTTTATGCAAATCTCCGCGAATCAAGGATCGGGCAATATACACATACACGGACACACAAAGGCCGAATTTGCTAGAAATTCAATCAGCTTTGGCAATTATACTCGGAGCATCAACGTCCCATGGAAATCATGCGCGGCGTGTATAGCGCGCGAGCGAGCGAGTCCATTACAGTGGAAAGGCACGCGCGCGGTGCAATATAAGCTGATGATGCGTTCCGTGGAAAGAGTCCGCCAGCGGCGTAATGCAGCCCCGCGCGGCAGCAAGATTCGCTAATACACGCCCATCAGACTTCGTTGAACAGCGAGAGAGCCGTGCGCTCCGCGCATATATAGTGTGTCTACGTGGGTTTATACAGCTATGCGCAATTCGGCCGTGCGGCGCACACATTATAATCAGCCATCTGCGTAATTGTATCAGGGAGCATTAGGGAGCGCGGCCTCCACAGCTTCCCGTCTCGCTGATGTATACCTATAGGTATACATACACGCGTGGGGGTGGCATTGTGTGGGCGCTGCGTCTTCGGCGCACATGACCACTGTCATGTTAATCGAGAGATAGTCCTGGTCATTTCCTGTGACGTCTAAAAAAAATTGGCTACGCCGTCTCGAGAACTTCAATCCGCAGCACACCACAGCGCACATCGATCGACTCGTCGAATTAACGTAAGAGCTCGATTATTGGACGGAGGCCTCGCGTCGGGTTTGTTGTAAACCGCGGCTTTACACACTGCGCACTGTATACACGACCGTTGCGGCTTGTGCGACTGCGCTCTTTGATTGCTGCGGCTTCGCGTATACATATACAGACTCGCCGCAAAGCGCGTAACTGAGTCCTGCCTCTCTCTCTCTCTCTCTCTCTCTCTCTCTCTCTCTCTCTCTCTCTCTCTCTCTCACTATCTCTCTCTAATATAAACTAAAAGTTGATTCGAGATATATATACATCCAGTTTGCCGCGAAGCGAATTCCCGATAGCAAAGTGAACGTACAACACAGAAGTGCATTCGAGCCGATGAATTTAGAAAAGCGAAAATTCCGCTGACTTGACCGGACAGCTTTGAAAATTCATCAGGGCCGCAGGCGCGCTCACCTTTTTTCATAATAACAGACGCTGCCGCGATGGAAATTAGAATAATTGGAGGGGACGAGCGAGAGCCGGCTGAATATTTAACAACAAATTTAATGAATATTTTGTTAGCGCTGCAGGAGGTTGAATTGAAACAAAGGCGAAAAAACGTCGCTCCACGCAAAAGAAAGCGCCTTTCGAACGAAGGCGGAGCAAAGACAAATGAAGAAGCCCGCGCGTACTTATGCATTATTCAGGCGAGCGTAGTTTTTCTCATGAATTTTTAAAAACCAGCCGGAAAACTTGTTGGATTTTCGCATGACGCATCGCCCTCGCGCGCGCATGATTGTTTCGAGCTGTACACACGCGCGTCACTGCTGGACGCGTAAGTATATACAGCGATGCGGATTCGCAGCTGAGACGGAGCTACACGGACTAGACGTCTTCTCGCGCGGGGTCGAGGAAGCGAAAATTCAATTTCCAGAGCCCGCGCGGCTGAAATTGCCGACGTCCCTTTGCATTTCCTCGCTTTTTCCCGAGCACGAAACGTCCTTCGCTCTTTCTCGCCGCTAGTGTAGGGCAAACAGAGGGAAGCGCGTGTAAATACTTGATGACGCATTTAAATTTAGCGCTTCTTCGCTTCGGCCTTGTTTCGAAGCGGCGCTCGCGGAGCTTTTCGTATCCGATTATGATTTTCATTTAAATCATCCGCTGCCTCGTTAGCTCGTCCGTCTCCTCCGTCGAGTGAATTACGAAAGCTTTTTCTGAGCTAATTTCTGAATTCGCCGAACGAAACGAGCTTTTTACCTCCGTTTTTTCCCAGCTGTGAAATCGTCGTATACTACGGATCTAAACTGAAAAGGGAAAATCGCGTCAGGCAAGCTTCAGGGGATGCTTCTTTAATGCGAGCGGGAGGACAACTCGCATAGAGAGGAAGATTTTCACAAATCCCGGAAAGAAATAAGATACAACCCCACGGACCGTTTCACACACACGCACACATACACGTGAGACTAGAGCCGGCGGTTATGTAAATAGCTGTTTGCCTATATACCTCCGCACTCCTTTTTCCCTCTGCCACCTACCATCCCTCCCAGCATCTCTGCCCCCTTCCCTCTATCTCCGGAGCCACGTAACTTGGTAAACAACAATACACTTAGCCGGGACGAGACTTCCACTAAGTAAGCTCCATTCTTATCCCGCCACGACGGCGGCGACGCTTGCATACCGCATTCCATTTGAGCGTAGTGGGGAAGAGCCTTCTGGACCGCCGGAGAGAAAGCTAAGAGTTTTCCGTGCGGCTAGGTGCTTTATAAACATAAACACGCGTATACACAGGGTAGGGCGCGAGCTTGCGGTTAAGTCGAACGAAAGGCACGACGAGACAATGCGGGAGGGGAGGGATGTACCGACGGCCCGTTATTAACTAATCTAACTTTTGAGTTTATCGCACTTGTTTCGTCGGGTATATCTTTGGAAAAACAGAAAGAGAGAGAGAGAGAGAGAGAGAGAGAGAGAGAGAGACTCGCGAGCTTATTATAAAGTTTTGCCGTATGTCTTGGAAAAATTCAGCGGAGCGAGACGTGTTTTCTTTTCATCGGCGTGGTTATTCCGAATAAATTGATTGCCGCGCGACGATGAGGGTATCGATATAAATGCTCGTTACCAGCTATCTCTCCCCGGCCGTGAAAATTGCCTCTCGTTCGCGCGCTTTCCAAATATTTGCGCTCAGTCGAATATCAAACACACGTAAACACACGCGCAAAGGCGATGCTCGACGATTAATTGTATCAAAGCGGGCGGACATCAGGACACAAGGCAATATCGAGAGTTCGCCGCAATAACGCTTAGGCCGAAATTCGCGAGCGGTGCGAAAACACATCACAAGAGTAAAGTATGTGTATAGTCGGTGCAGCTGAGCTTCCAGATATCGCGTCGGCGCTGGCAAAGCCGACTACACAGCAAAATTCGCCTTTTCATTAAACTCTCAGCTATAGAGAGAAAGAGAGCGAAGAAAGAAAGCCGGGAGAAAAAGAGAAAGAGGATGAAGCATCGTCCGAGAGGCGACGAGCGATATTACGTCTCTAGTGGGCTGCCGGCTATACTGCAGCGCGCGAGAACCAATCGGATCGGAAGCTGCAGCGTATAAGGTCGTAAGTAGGGACATAAAGGTTACTGACGACTGTATTAGTCGACGACTTATATATAGCTCTCGCGCGAGATGAGATCCGTTTCCTCCCCTTCATACACCGACTCCTCCTCTCTCCACGTGTCTCGCGCACCCACGTACGTACACACTCTTCTATATACCTATATACCTATAAACCTATATACCTATATACACGGCTCCGTACGAGGGAAAGAGACGACCAAGCGGAAAGAAATAACGTCGGTATATTGCGTTATACTCCCGCGTGTGCACAGCTTCTAACACTCACCTCGGCGGGTTATAAGTGCGAATGAACTACGGCTGCAGCGGTGTCTCTATATATCTATCCGCCCTTGACTGCAGCGTCGCGCTGGAAAACTTCTTATACGAGCCTCGATGTGTGTGGGTACGTACGTGTGACCCCTTTATAGACTACGCCCGTCCCCGTTCGCGCTGCGCCGGCAGACGATTTCTTATCCGCGAGCGCAGCGACTAGACTCTCCGATGTTTCCGCAAATAAGGTCAGAACGAGCCAGTTTCCGTATACACGAGCGTGTACAAGAGGTTCGCTGTGGTAGTTCGGCTTTTTGCCCCTATATACACTGTAGGCGGCCCTCTTCAACAGGTGTAGATCTCGTGCGCTTTTTGGCGATCCATCTGCATCTCTGCTGTCTCGTATCGTCATAAACGCGATAATTCGCTCGCGCGTATGTTTACACATAATTATCAGAGTCGACCTCGTTAATTCGTCGAACCGCGCTGGGATCCATGTACATATCGGGTGAGAAACTCCACAGCCCGGCGGGAAAGCTGCAGTAGCGCGACGGGGAACAAGTTTCGTAATGCGAATGCATTGGTACACTTTTTCCGAGGCTGCTCGACAATCTAGTTCTACAAAATGCTAATGATCGTTTTTAATGGCTCCGCGCACTGACACGCTTCGACAGTTGTAAAATAATTAGTTAACGACGAGTCGAGAAGAACTCTCGTGTATATAATCTTAATTGGCGGAGAAAGTGTCGGGATCGAAAAGAATATGTCAGAGATAAATACAAGTGTTTTTTTTCATCGAGTTTCTTCTTTCTTTTTTCATACAGACGATACACAAATGTACACAGTACTTTATTATTGGAAAATCTTCGCGACCGAGCGTAGGTCACGCGAATTCTTATTATACTTGCACAGAATTACTAGTTATAGGAGAGTAAAAAAATGAGAATTAAATAATCACAAGGGGAAGTGAAGTGCCGACTCGCGATCAGCTCCCGCGAAAGCGCGTCCGCATTTCACATCCTCTTGCGGACGACACTACTCTTAAAAAGTACGACTTAAATACAATTTACAAAGATACTCTACGATCCTTCCTTTCGCTCTACATTCGACGGGGTAGCGGAACGACCCCTGTTTTTCTATACAAAAATCCCGTACAACGGACAGCGAGCTCAGCTCTCGACCTTGGAGGCCGTTTCCTCGTCGTACTGCACGGACGGCACCATCGGCGGCTTGAAGCCGTACTCGATCTTCGACTGGCGGAAGTTTCCCTTCTGGAATCTCTGGGGAGGCTCGTGATTCCGCGACTTGCGCGAGCCCGTCTGCAGCTGCGGCCTCTCGGGATACGATCCGTAAGACTGCTTCGACTGGAAGCCGAACTGACGCTGCACGTGCTGGAGCGGCGGCACGGGGCCGGAGTAGTCGTCGCGCTGGGGCTGCGTGTGTCGCCTGTGGAAGAGGCTGTTGGCGCCCGGCGACTGGTACGAGACCGGGATGTACGAGTTGTAGGGCAGCTTCTCGTACTCGAGGCTCTCCTTGCCCTCGTGGAACGGTATGGCCGGCTTGTCGTAGACGTAGCCCTGGAATGCTTGGCTGTGGTTCAGACTGTTGGCGATCGGCTCGTTCTTGTTCACGTAGTTGTGCAGGCCGAAAGTGGCCAGAGCCAAGTTGTTGTTGCCGCCGTAGAGTCCGTAGTTCTGCGGCTTCATTATCTGCTGGTAGCTCACGCCGTACTGGACTCCGTAGGGGGCGTGTACGATGACCGGCTTCTCGATGTACTTGGTCACCTCGATCGGGTAGGGCTGCGAGACCGGTATCTTCTTCTCGATTATCTTCTCCACGGGGATGGGGATGTGCACCGGCTTCTCCACGATCTTCTCGATCGGCACGGGAATGTGCACGGGCTTCTCCACCGGGTAGGGATGAGGGATGGGGATGTGCACCGGTACCGGCACCTTGCGCTCGATTACCTTCTCGATCGGTATCGGCACCGGCAGCACGGGGATCGGGTACGGGTGGGAGATTGGTATCTTCTTCTTCTCGAACGGCCGGTAGGGCTGTCGCTGCATCTTGATCCCGCTATCGTGCTGGTGTATTTTCTCCTGCAGCAGGCTGTTCCTCAGCACGGAGCTGTCCTCGAGCACGTAGGTGCCGGGCGGTACCACGTAGACCGGCTTGTCGGCCGACGAGTCCTTGGGGTAGCTGTCGCCGATCTCGTAGAGCTTAGTGAAGGTCTCGCTGCGCGTCCGAGTCGAGCCCTGCTTGGCGCCGATCTCCGCGAGGTTCGTCAGGTACTGCTGCTGGTCGATTGTCGCCGGCTGCTGCTGTTGCTCCTTCAGCTGAAGCTCCTGGCTACCGGCCGGTGAGCTGCTGTAGATCTCGATGGACTTCTGGACCTCCACTGCCTGGTCCTGTCTCTGGATCTGACTCGGCGCCGCCGACGATTGAAGCTGCGGCTGAGGCGTCGTCGAGCTGGCTCTGGCCTCGTCGTGCACGCCACCGAAGGCCGGGTTGACACCGACGTAATTGCCGGCCGACTGCTGCGCGACGATGCCGTTGTTGACGATCTGGCCCTGGTTTCCATTTGGAGGAGCGTCTTCCTCGATGTGCTCGTTGACGGGCGCCGGCGGAGGGCCCTCGCTGTCGCCGATGAGATGGGCCTCGCCCGCGTTGACGAGAGCCACTCCCGCCTGGATGGGGTTGAGTATGTGAGAGGAAGCCGAGTCCGAGGCCTGCAGCGGATTGGCCGTGATCGGCTGCTCGTCGTCCTCGCACTCGAAGGTCGTGCTGTACTGGAAAGGCCTCTGCTCGGGGCTCTGCACCTCCTGCACGACAATGGGTTTGGCGAAGGAGGCGCGCTGCTTCTCGATGGTCGCGACGAGCTCCTGGGCCGTCTTGCTCGAGAGCACGGCCTGCGGGGCGCCGTAATTGATCAGGAGTGGACTGGCCGTCGTGGCGGGAACGTCGCCGCTCTGATCGGTCTCGACGCCGCCGCCGACGCTATTATCCTGCACGGGCGGGAAGGCGCTGGAAGAATAGGCACTCAAGCCGGGTATTATGTCGGGCAGGTAGGTCTTGGAGGTCTTCTGGCGCGTTCGCCCGTGGAAATAGCGGCCGGCTCGAGTGCTCGTCGGCGGACTCGTCGTCGTCGTGCTATAGAGCTGATCCACGGCTCGCTGACCGTAGCTCCCGACGTTCTCGATGACCAGCTGCTCGTCCTCAAAGCTCAGCTTGTTATCCTGCTGCTGTATCGTGGGCGACTGGTGCCCGTTGGGGTAGGACAGCTCGTTATTTCCGGCCGATACGGGCTCGATGAGCTGAGCCAGCCCCGCGACGTAGTTAACGTTCAAGGGGTTCGCGCTGGGATCGGACTGGATGGAAACCTGAGCCAGGCCGTCGAAAGTTTCGTTCTCCACGTTGGGCTGGAAAAGCTTCCTCTGTTCGCCCTCGGGGCTGGATGGGCCGTTCTGAAATGAGAATCGTTTCGCGTTGAGCTAATTGAATTCATAACTCGTTGAATAAACGCCAACTTTTAAAACGTACCTTATTCTCGTTGAGCAGATCATTGACGGCTTTCTCGCCGAAGGCGAAGCTCGCCGAGGCGCTGCTGTGATCGTCGGCCGCCGCGTACCTGACGAGCGGATGATAGCCCCATTCATCGGCGATGTACTTGACGTCGGTGGAAGCTCGTCCGGAATTCACGTAGTATCGACCGCGGGCGTGCTCGCCCTCGCGGGCCTCCGCCTTGCCCTGGCCGTCGCCCAGTGTCTTGTCCTCGACCTCGTACTTGTACCGGTACGACGGTGGATTCTGCGCAAAAAGTGAAAGCACCGCCTTTATACATGTACATCGCTTGTATAACACAGGCTCTCCAGTATTAATCGCGAGCGTTCAGATGTTTTATATCGAGAGCCAGGTATATTTAAACGGTCGCGAGAGCTGGGCGTGAGACGGATCGAGGAGCGCGAGAAAGGAGAGTGTATATGTATACGCGAGAGCACAATGTCGATATGGACGCGGACTATACCCGCGAGAAAGTGTAACTCGAGGCGCGTGAACAATCATGCGTATATGCCGTATAACAAACGAGCGAGCCCGGGGCAGTTGTTTCTAGGGCACGCGTATACGCTTACACACACGCGCGCGTGCGCGGATAAATGGAAAGTCGAGCGCGTCGTAATCGTCGTCGCTGAGAGAGAGATGCTACGTGGCGGGAGATTCGCGACGATTCTTATTATACGGCCGGCGAGAAGATTGCAGGATGACGCCTTTTTCTCCCCTTTATACTCGTGCAGGCGTTCGAGGTATATAATATACGCAGGAAGATATAAGTATAATATTTGCTTTTTGAACGTAAATTTAACGACCGTCGATTTTTTCAGCGCACTTTCTACTTCTTGCATCTATAACTGTCGGCCTTGATTGGGGATATCGACGGGCGTAATTTGGCGAAAAATTGCCCGTCGGTTATTAAAAATTACGTGACCGCGTACACGCGCGATAATGTCTCGACATGCGTCAATCAGTATATCTATAGCCGCTGATACAACAGAGCTGGCTTGCGGGCGCTGTTGATTTAGCCATTAAAAAATCAGCACTCGCTTGATGATTTGTGTATACTTGAAAACTCTGCCCAGCCCCGATGTTTATCTCAAGCCGAGCGAATTTTCCGATTCCGAATAACGATTTAACGGTTCGGCAAATCCAAAACAGCCGTTCCCGCATCAACTGCTCGCAGCAGCAGCTCTTGACAATGAAAGCTTTTGAAAAGTACACTGCATACGCTGCGGAGTTAGAAAGAGTCCAGTGTCCCTTATCACTTATCATCGAAAGTTTTCACGAGAAGCTCGCGGAGGCTATTAAGACGCGCGGTCGAGAGCCAGAAGCAGACAGTAAGCGACCGTTAATAATATCTTATAAGTGCGCTATTAATCCTGCGTCGCTGTCGCTATAAATCTCGAAGGCGCTACGATGCTTCATAATGCTGCTGTAGCCAAGACCGCGCGGTTATACCCCCCCCCCCCTTCCCTCTCACCTCATCCCACCTTGTCGGGCTCACCGTCTCGGCTTCCATAGCCATTCTTGACCCCAGAGCGAGCGCGCGCGCACAGAGCCGTAATAAATGTCTCCATAATAAAAGTTCCGCAAACTTCTAATAGATAAAATTCAACGCTCTATACCTATATATACCGGGAGTGTACGGACCATTTAGCGATTTTCAACTCTATAGTTATATAGCTCGGTTGGGCGAGAATTTCTTCGATCGACTCGCGGTTTAAATGGGAGTCGTTCGGATTCTCCGAAAAGTGATCGGCGTCGAGCCATACCCGTCTGCTACTACTCGCTCGCACAGGTACACGCACTCGTTTCTCACGGTTCTGCACGAGCGTCGCGCGCTCTGGCATGTCGACGAAAATATTTCTGCGCGAAAAAGGCTTGAGGTAACTACCGATAATTTTTTTTTTTTCAATATACTCTACTCGTGTATATTATTAAAAAGCTACGAGCTGCTTGTTACGCGCGTGAGAGATCGCGTAATTACTGCGGCGAAAAAATACATATACTCGGGCCGAAAGAATGCAAGGAAGTTTTTCCATCCGCGCGCGCGAGAAACTGGTAAAACTAATTCGGCTCTGGAAAATCCTGTTAACTCCGTAGCGACGGAAAACACGATGTTGCCGGGCATAATACGCTTAATTTGCCTTTATAGAACAGAATCCCGTTTTCCGGCTCGGAATACACGCGCAACAGGGAGGGAGGGAGAAAAAAGCTCGCAAAATCGTAATTAAGTTTACCATACAGCCGCATACGTGTTCAGCGTTTCACTCTTCCAGTCGGATGAAGCCAGGCGTTCGCGCATTTCGAATTCTCAAAAATCCCCGACGAGAAATCCTCACGTGCGAGTCAAGGAAAATATGTAGGCGTGCCGCGTTTTCCCTCCGAAACTAGTCGCGAAGAAGCGACGCGAAGTAAAAAGGGAGGCGCACGAGTGAAAATGGGACGAGCTGCTGGTGGTGCTGCTGCCTGGAGAAAAACGAAGAGAGCTCGTATAAGGAGGTTACCGCCTAGTCGTAGCAGGTGCACCTCACGTGCATATGTATGACGTGCATATAGCGCCGCGGCAAGTTTCGCGGTCCGGACGTCACTTTCTACTTTTGCCGCTCTGGCTTTTTGATGCCGAACTTTTCGGCTGCAGCGAGCTCGCGCGATAAGTAATTGCTCTCGGGTGCTATGAATAGGTGTGGTAGACGCGAGCGGCTCGTAAACACTGGCTTTTTTCGTGCGTTAGCTGACTTTTACAATAACTCGTCGGCGAGAAAGTTCGACCGCTTGTGTGTTTGATTATCACCGACGCGGGCGTTGCTTTTCGCGTTAGTTTTTATTTTCCCGCAGCGCGGTTATATGGCTCGGCTCGCGAATTATGCTTATTACCTACTCGCCTGGGAATTTAGGTCCGGAGCGATGGGGCGTAGGCATACGTTTGTAGAAAGCCATTGTTCTGTGTGCGTACCCGCCGATATCATCTCGGCGAGTGTATTTTACTTTCACCCGAATTTATAAGTCCGGAGCTTGTTTATACAGCCGGGACGTTTTTAAGGAGTTGTTTTTCCAGGATATAATTGAACTTTCGTTAACCCAAATATATACACGCTTGGGAGTTTATCAACTCGCTGTTACGCAAAGCACGACCACGTTCCGTTCGGATCATTTGTCACGAGTCGCACGCGCATGCATAAATACGCGGCGGCGACGACGGGAAGGAGGAAAAAAAATTATTCAATTCCAGTTGACCGAATTCATTAATCTCACGCGCACGGCGAAACCAGTCCCGGCGAACGCAGATTCGTTTCCTTTATATGCTTGAGGTGTACACGAGGACGGAAAAAAGAAACACGCGTTACGATGATTACGCGGCGTATCTGCACCAGCGGGTTTATCTCGCGCCGACGTGGCTCGGACGTTCCTTGTATACACATATATACATATGACGTGCGAGCAGCGCGACGGTATAACCCTTGTGCACACGACGATAGCCCCATCGTCATTATGCACAGTGGCCCGAGAGATAATCGGGTTTTCGAACTCTGACACCGCGCGCAGCCTTCCATGCGCTCATTGTTTGACGAACTTGTGCCGACGAGCTTGCAAAGCGCTAATGGAGTCCGAGCCTCCGATAATAACCCTCGATCGACCATAATATATGCATACACGGATTCGCTGAATTTCCTCCAAGAATATATCGTCAATCCGGAAAATCCCATTTCGCTGCAGCAGCAGTAGCAGTGCTATACTGGTATACACGTTTTCCTAATCCGACAGCCCGCGTGCGCCTCTACACTTATACGACTCGATTCACTCAAGTCGTACATCAACGGCCCCGATAATCCCGTGAGCTATCGATACATCCAGGGGACGTATCGGCGATCGACATCCGTCGCCCGGGCGCCGAAAATAAATCCTGTACACATCGCGACGCTGCAAGACGGGCGGAATCGAATTTAACGAAAGCCGACACGAAGAGAGAGACAGAAAAGTCGCGCGCGCGGATGTAGAGTAAACGCGAAATCTCGCCGGTAAGACGTTCCCGGGAGGAATAGCGACTCATCTCGACGAGCTGCACAGGCGAAAAAAGAGGTAGGGAAAAAGAGGACACGCCGGCAGGAAGCGAAGAAAACCTGTCTTCGCTCGGCGTGAATTCTTATCAGCGGTCATCTGCGCGCGCGCGAGCAAGAGAGAAGCAAGACGTTACCCGGGAGCGGCAATTTGAATTCTCGCTCGTTTCGCGCCCCAGTTCGCGACCCGTTAAATAGACAACGGCAGCAGCAGCAGCCGAAGAAAGGAGTCGAGCTCGAGCTTATAAATATGGAAATTTCAGAGCGCGGGGGCTGCAAGCTCTCTCTCCCTCTCTCTCTCTCTCTCTCTCTCTCTCTCTCTCTCCCTCGGATCGATTAAAAGTTGCGCCGCCCTCGCTCGCTCTATACATATACCTACGTTTTCCTGGCTTCCTCCTCCTGACGCGTGATTGGCGTTCCCTGCGTGCGTCTTTTTTTTCCCTCTTTCTTACACTTTCTTTCTCGCTTTCTCTCCGCATGTAGGTCTACCGTGTGTGCGTGTACTCCCGACGCTTCTGCCAAGCTTGTTCCGCTTCTTCGCGCAGCTTTTTCTCATTTCAGGAAACGTCCGGGGAGATGCCGTGATAAAGTAAAACACCTGCCTCCCGAGCGCGCGCCCTCGCGCGTCACGATAGCGCCTCGCCGCTGACGAGGGAGGAACGCTAATCTCGATTTAGCCGTATTATATACGTCTCTCTGGCGTTATTTTCTACGATTGTACGAAATATCACGCCTGATGTGTACAGGGAGCAGCGGAGCTTTTTAATCGAGTTACATTAACACTCGTGCGAGTACGTAACGATTAATCGCGACGTTACATATCGCCTCGTTGTTCCTTCAATTTTCGCGCTTGATTAAATATCTCGCGAATCAGAATTGCTCGAACGCGCGGCTCCGAAAAAAGCTATAATTAAAAATCCGATAATTACATTTCGACGTTTATTAACGCTGTCACGTTCCGGTGAATGTATGCGCGAGCGGCTGGGCTGAGGGAGAGAAGAGAATCTTATTGGTTAATGGAAATAAGGATTCCGCGATTAATTGAAACGGAAAATTTAATTAAGAGTGCGCGCGCGCGTGGAGGGAAGCGCGCTGCATGGCAACTCTCTATGTTGTGTCCGCCCTCTCTTTCTCTCCTACCTGTCGAGCAAAAGCGTGCCACTGCGCGATATTCGCCGGCGGAATCTCCGTCACGCGCCGTGATTCTCCGCTCCTGCAGAGCTGCAGTTATGCCGCGAGCCAGACGTGCTTTCTCGTCTTCTTTTTCATTTATTCCGCCGGAGCTTTTTAGAGGCGGGATAAATGGAAAATCGTCACCGAAGCTCCTCTGCGTGCCAGCGGCTCTCGCGATCGATCGGCTCGCATAGTTTTAATTCCGGTTTCCCGTGCGCGAATTTACCTTGTCATTGTCGGGCTGCTTGACGTATCCGGCCGGTGGGGTCGCAGTCGTGGGTGCCAGCAGTACGGCCAGAACCACCTGGAAACAGAAAAGGCCGTTTATCGATCAAAATCCCGCAAAAGGTTACTGCGTTGTCTATAACGTATATTCGCCGAAGCTCGGTGGAAGTCTCGCTCCCGCGGAAAGTTCGCTCACGCCTGGATATCGCTTTCGCGCTTCCAGGAAGGTAAACAAGCGAGAGAAGCTTAATTAAGCCTCTCGCGAGCGACGCCGCCAGAATCGCGCCTTATCGCAGATAACCAGCGAGGCGCAAAGGCGGATAACCGCGGCGGTGCCGTCGCCGTCTACGAGCTTCTAATCAGAATCTCGGCGGCGGCGACGTCTATTCGCACAGAGAGCGTGTGTATGCATAAATAGCTTACGTCTTAATTCCTCCATTACAGGAGCTAAGCCTCGAGATGCACTCGAGAAGTTTGTTCCGCTGGAAAGTATATCGCCAGGAGGGAGGCGGAAGCGCGCCGTGACAAATGAAGTAGGAACAGCGAAAAAGGAAAGGAGAGAGAGAGAAAGAGAGGCGCAAAGTTGTTTTGTGGGGAAGAGCCAGCGTTAAGTCGCACAGCCGCTGTCTGTTGCAACAGCAGCGAAGTCTAACTTCCGCGGGACGATACTTGCCTCTCTTACCCTCTTTCTCTGTGTGTGCCGATGACAAAAGTTATCTTAGCTGACTTACTCCGCAAGGACTTTTCAGTTTCATCCCGCGCACTTCATCTTCGCTCCTCTTTCCGCGATGAGTTTTCTCCGACGAGAAACGCGCAGCTGCAGCGCAGACGGTCTATAATCCGCAGCGAATGTTTTTTCTCCCGCAGCTGCGCGCTGTCTCTCGGCCCTTCCGAGCCAAGTGTATAGAGATACTGCGGTGAGGAGCTGGCGCGCAAAGTGCGATTAGCCTCATTAAACGGTCGGAAATTTGCATTTTTTACGGCTCGAATTATGATCTACTAAAAGCGCCGCGGCGATGGATTTTCCTCGGGAGATCTAAAATCCCGCACGTCCCCGAGGCGCTCTCTCTCTCTCTCTCTCTCTCTCTCTCCCTTATACGAGACCCCGTAAACTTTTTCCCCCCAGCGGCGGCGGCCGCAGCCGTAACTCCTTCGCTGTGCCATAAGGGAAAATTCGTCCGTATATACCTTCGGGCTAGATTGCCGCTATCTCTTGTACAATGCTTTATAGCGCTTAACAAGGGACCGCGCCACCGCCAGCACCTTCCGCAAGTTTAGCTTCAAAGCCCTGAAAATCAGCGCTCGCGCGGACTTGAGCATATTTCAGCAACATTTTCCCGACACGACCACGACGCTGTACCTGATACTCGTACCGTATGTGTATACGTTCGTCTTTGAGGGATCTTGTAAGATCATATAGCTCTTGGAAAAGCTTCTGGGTAACGGCCGTCTGATGTAATCGCAGAGTCGATATAATACGCACAAGCTCGAAAGAGAGCTTCATAGAAGCTTGCGCGTGTGTACACTCTCGGCGGTGTGACGAGGTCACGACAGGATTCAGTTGGAAAGCTCGATGAGTTTTTCTTTGATGTTCGCTGCAGAGCTTTCCCGGCCATGTTTATTCGAAAACTCTGCTACATGTCCTACATGTCCTACCTTCGAGCCATTCGTATAAAGTATAATTGCTGAGGCTCTTTCGCGAGTATTATACACTCGTAGCAAAAGCAAAGACAAAGGCTGCTGCTGCTGGGAGAGGTGAGGGAATAAAGGTCTGCGGATCGTCGGCGGCCAAGCGAAGGAAATTGAGATTCTCCGCGAATTCGGTATATACGGGAAGGGCGGCTGCGCGCGATTTGCATAAGGCGCAGCCTTTGGCCGCCTCCCCCCTCAGTCGCCGCCGTCCTCGGGTCATAATCCGCTGCGCGGCGGTTTTGCTTTGTGGCCGCGGGCACGTACATCGGATATAATATTAGGCTGCCGGCTGCCGTGAGAGAGAGAGAGAGAGAGAGAGAGAGAGAGAGAGAGAGAGAGAGAGAGAGAGAGAGAGAGGGAGAGGGAGAGAAAGAGCACTGTTATGGAAATCTCGAAGCCGGGATATTCTTCCGGACGGATCGTTCCTTGGAATCCGCTCAAAGCGAGCCCCCGGGAAGACAGCTTGCGCGCGGATGGGCTCTACCTATACGTGTACACGCGCGGCTCCGTGTACACTTTTTGAATCGGGGAATTTTTTCCGGGGATTTCGAGCGGGATGAACCCGGGAATATGCGGGGACGACCGCGAGTGTATCGAACAGCGTTTTTCCGCGGGAATCAAAGCTTTCTTTTCTCGACCGGAGAGCCCTTTGCATTGAAATATAAATGTAGCAATGATCTGTCAAAGCTCCGGGACAGTATTATACCATACGGTACGGAGAGAGAAAAAAGCTCGGCTCTATTTACCGCAAAGTGTATCCACGCAGGGAAATCCTTTAATCACAAAAGGCTCGTTTGTCTGAACGAGCGAAGGGAGAGAGAGAGAGAGAAAAAGAGCGAACGACGACCAACGCGAATCAAGCCTCACGTCCGTCAGTACAGTGACGCTCGGCGGTTGAGGTACAAAGAGAGAAAATGGCAGAGAGAGGGAGGGAGAATGAAAGAAAGACACGCCGGGAAGAAGGAAGCAGCGCGCGTAAAGGCGCGTTCATTGCTAAGTACATGAGCTGAGTAGATTGAAGCTTGAATAATTGAGACAGCTGTAGGTATAAGGAGAGCTTGCGAGGGACCCCCGAGAGAGAGAGAGAGAGAGAGAGAGAGAGAGCGGCAAAGGCCTTGCGCGAGCGTGCAAGATGGAAAAGTCCACATGGGTGGGGGATATATGCTCGTAAAATATCCAACTAGAGGGAAAAGCTCCCGAGAGTTAGCCGCGTATACGTAAAAGGGTATGGGCCAGCCAGTATAGCTCTGCGCCACTAGCGCGCGATCAATCTCGGCTTATTTTCACCGGCTCCTTCTATATAACACCCGCTATATTACGCCGCGCGTTCTATTAGCGAACTATATAGGTACGCCGGACGATTTAGTTCGCCGGAGCTTTACGGATGGATTTCCGCGTTGCGCAACGATGATGATAATCCGGTGTAAAACGTGATGAATGATCTCGCTCGCTCGAGATACTCTTATATGTATCTTAAATCGTTTGTAAAATCTCTCAACTGTACGAAAATCGATCTATAGATCGTTGACAGCTGCTTTACTTTTTATTCCAAACTTTCATTTTTCACGGCGATCGCGACTTTCGTTTTTCTAAACGGGGCACCTATATAGGAACATTCCGTAGATCGATCGGTATATAACACACGCGGTCGAGTACAGCGCCTCCTCTCCTTCCTTTTGCCCGTAGTCCCATGTATGGCTATTCCATTGTTTTCTTTCGCTGCACATACACGAGGCTCGAGTTATCCGTAGCAACCGCGGCGGCGAGAGGTTATTAGGATCGACACTCGATTCATCCTTTCGCACTATCAGTGTGGCTTCTTTTTCGTTTCTGCACTGCCCATTGTTTGCGGAGCGTATAAAAGCATTGTTTCGGCCATGCTTTGATGAAAAGCGCGAGGGCTTTCGCGAACGTCATATCCTGTCCGAGAAAGATACCGCTGTAGTATTAACTGATTAATCTTGTTCGGCTGGAGCTGTTATAACGGTATATTCGGTTTTGTGTGTGCATCGGCGAAACGAAACTTCGGTCAGTTATCGAAATGAAGAGGAAATGCGACGGTTAATCACCGAGCTAAAAGTGCATCGTAACGGACCACGCGCTAATCAGAACAAGCCTGCAATTTTGTAACCGTAAATGTCATTCCTGCGCGCAGCGGACCAGCTGTTTCGCCAAAACTCACCGCGAGCTGCATACGCGAAGAAACCGAGCAGCGTATGAAGGTATACCTATATACAATTCGCCGCAGCTGTGAATGGAAGGATCGGCTGCGTTCACGGTCAGGCGCACACGAGACATTCACCTTGGCGAATTGTCGGCGCATATGTGTGTGTGTGTGTACTATACCATAGACACGCACCGGTCGGACGGGTTGCGTCGCGCCGTATAACTGTTTTAGCACCGCTGCGCTCGAACTATATCGCCGCCGCATCTCTCGCGTGGGCGTATACAGCAATATATACATACGAGTTTCTATCTGCTTCGATTTTAGATAGCGAGCCATGAGTCGCCGTTGTGTATCGATGCTGGGGAATCTCTCATTCGATTTAGACTCGGTGGGAGATATTAGGGGAATCATATGTGTACACGCTTACAGGAGATCGTCGATTAGAATTTCTGTTCCAGTCACTTTTAACTGTCAAGGATAACGTCTTTAGCTACCGTGTTGGTTTTGCGATCTCAATGCGCGGAAAGGAAAGTCGATTTGGTTCAATCTTGAGTAAACAAAATTACAGCCACTCGCGATATCCGTTGCGCAATCGCATATATGCAGTGCTATGATTGAAATCGCACCAGAACGCTTACGATTCTACAAAACCACAAGAGTGTTAGCTGGAAGATATTGATTACAGCAGCGTAGGATATCATTATCTTATTCATCATTTCATTCAAAACAATTTCCGACCCATTTTCCATTAATGCCGGCGCGGCATAATCCTAAATTACGAAACGCGCGCGTGTACAGCAGCTGAATTACGAGGTATTAACGAACCGTTACAAGACATTACAGCCTAATATACAACTCGGTTCCTCAGCGCGCAAAGTACCGCTTGGACAACCCTACTTAACATCGATTAGAGCAGTTCTCGGAACAGCAATTTCGCGGCAGCCGATCTCGATTACCCGCGAAATTACGAAAATCCAAGCCGCCGCGTCCCTTTTCGCGCATGAAAGATCGCAGCCGCGTATATACCTATATAAACATGCGCTCGGCTCCGCGACTATACGATATATCGGTCAGTCGGTCAGTGAAAATACCTATTGGCCTGAATAATATCGGCTTCACCCGCGGCTTGCGATGAAAGTGCAGAGTCTGCGGGTGCGGTATATACGAGCGTTTCTATGCGCGTCTCTCTCTCTCTCTCTCTCTCTCTCTCTCTCTCTCTCTCTCGCGGGCAAAATTGCGCAACAGTCCCGGCGACGACAAAAACAGCCTCTTTTCCGTCATAACGCTTACGCGCGCGAGTTACGCAAAAGACGACGCTATTTACTCTATGTACGCGTGCCGGAGCTCATTCGTTTGTAAATTTTAATTGCCGCGTTTTTCTCTCTTTATATAGCTCGCGGCGTTTGATCTCGTTTCTGGAAACGGCGAATTTCCCTTTGAAGATCGGGAAATCACTCGGAGGTGTGCGGTAGTTTCCGTATCAAAGCTCTGGGGTGATTTTTTTGTTCCTCGAAAATTAACAGGTTTTACGAGCTCGTTGAAAGGCTATGTTTGCGTCCTTCGGAAATGCTGTGCTCGAAGTGAGATAAATTAGCCGTTAAAGTGGAAATTAGAAATGAAGAAACGGAATCACGCGGGGTCTTTCACCGATAAATTCTTAAATTCGCTCGAGGGGATGCCATGTCATAGTAAAACGCATTGAGAGCGAGAGAGAGAGAGGGTATAAAGTCGACTCGTGAAATAAATTTACTGCCCAGACTTTTTATTTGTCCTCTCATCAGAGGCTCGAACGTCGGCTTTTATTGGCTTTCTTTCGCGAAACGTCGCAACATTGAATTCCGACAACAATAAAAGCCCGGCAATAATTGTCATTGAACTCTCACAAGAGATTTTATATAATTCGTTACGTTGAACTTTACGACGTCGTCGGAGCGTTGACATCGACCTGTAGTTTTCCTCGATTTAATTTTCCGAAAGAACAACCAAAGCTCCATCGAATCTTTCGGGTCCGTTTGGCCCAATCTCCGTCGCTGGAAAAATCGCGGATCCTATATATTGGAAATGTGATATAGCTGAAAGTCCGAGTCTCGCACACGCACACAGAGGCGCGCGCGAAAAGCTTGGACGTTATATGTAAGAAAATACTCGACTCGCTCGCGGATAGTGGTAGAGCCGGTGCGCGGACCACTTCTGTCTCTGTCGAGCTGCTGCAGCTCCGACCAGGAAAGTTAGAATAGTTCTCATTTCTGACATACTTTCCTGCGGGCGTTTCAAGTCGTTTGGGATGCCTCGCATCACTTTGTCGATCCACTTCGCAACGCGCGCAGAGCAACGTAAATCTTACGGCGCTGAGGGAAATTGTTTTCGCCGCACTGTAAACATTTCAGGAGCGCGAATTGTAAAAAGAAGTCGCCGGCGTTTATCCGATTAACTTACGATGGACTGCAATTATTTAATCATCCAATTTCGCTCAGGCTGATGTGCGACGTACGCGATGATTGCGCAGCTTCGCGAAAGCCATAACGCGGGATTTTTCGTTCCTAAAAGCGGCGGTAATCACTTAAATCATCCTCCGAACTCATTTCTGGCCCGACGACCATCTCCGTATACATATAGGAGTCCGCGGTGGCGAGTTTCTGCAGAGTCATCCGAAAAATGGCCATTTCCGTTTCCGCGACTTCGGTACGGAAGGGCCAAAGTAAGAAGTCGCCATTCTCCCAGAGAGAGGTGCAGGAGAGAAAAGAAAGGAGCGAGAAAAAGGAGTCGATCCTGCCGCGCAGAAGAAACCGGACGCTCGGCGTATTTGGCAGAGCTACGGGCGATTCGGGTTGTCGCGCGCCGGGGCGGGGATGAGACTTTCTCCGGCGGACGAGAGATGCACTCGGCGACGACAGGCCCTACTGCAGCGAGCGAGAGAGGAGGTAAACAAGCGCACGCGACGAAGAAAGTATCGCGAGAGTGGTACCAGCTCGATTTGAGTTTCAAGGTTGACGCGCGAGCGCGGATACGCAGGGGGAGAAAAAAGCTGCTCCTGCGCTGCTTGATCGTGCTTAGCCCCGCAAAAAAGTACTTTCCACGGGGGGCCGCTTTTCGATGGAACCGGATCGCCGGTTTTTTTAATCGTTCTTTCTCCTCTGTCGTTCTTTTGCATTTTCGCGTGTACGTGGGTCGAGCTATTTGGATTAATGGGATCAGGTGTCGCCGTTACGAGCAGGCTCTATTCCGGCGCAAGTGGGTCAAACGTGATGGTTAATTCGAGGATGAGAGTTAACCGAAATCAAGCCTTGCTCTCGACTCTTTTTTTCGCGAGCGCGCGGGGCATTACGTCTACGGCCGGTACCGTTCGCTCGACCGCGCGGCAAGATAAGGCACATACAAATTGGTACCAGCTTTTTATCTCGTCGGATAAGCGTTGTGAAAACATACTTTAAGAGATGCGATATTACATTGTTGATGAGGGTCGTTTAACCACCGATAACGAGCTGCGATTAGTTAAGTATCGAAAATAAAAAACAATAATTACCACTGTGCGGAGGATCAGCGTCATGTCCTTCTGCTTAACGCATGAACAGCGAGCTCCACTCCAGTCCGTTGTGTCGGCGGAACGTCTTCCCTCGGCTCCTCACTTCCTCTCTTCCCGTCGATCTTTTCCTCCCGCTGCTCCGGAGACGCGTTGTACGATCGGGCAAAAATGCGGACACACGAGTGCGGACCAACGAGAAAATCTCGAGATATCAAAGATCAGCGTCGTCCAACAGAGCTATCGCTATCGTTGTATACAAGATCGAAGCACGACTGCACCCGCGTGTGTCTATATATCTCAGCGCGAGTCTCTGTATGTACACGTCGTGTCGCCTCGACGAGAGCACTGGTCCTCGGCGACTTGCTCCGCTCGACTTAACTCGCCTCTCCTCTTGGAAGCTCGAGTTATCGTCTCTCCCACCAGTGCAGCACACCTCGCTCTCCACTCTGTGTACACGTCGCTTTGCTCTCGGACAATCACGGACGAGAGAGAGAGAGAGAGAGAGACAGACAGAGACAAGCCGCGGAGAGTACAGCCGTCTTTGCCGGAGGATCTTTGCGAAGTAAACGCTCGCACACACACGGCGGCGAGTGGAGCAGCGTGTGGAAAAGCCCCTCCAGTCTTTGGCATCGTGTGCCGCCGCGGGTGTAACCGGCTCTCTTCTCCCGGCGATCGTTTCTGCTGCCGCTGATGGTGGTGGCGCGGGTAAAAGGGGCGTTGCACGGAGAGCGTATTATATGTAGGTAGAAAGGAAAATAAAGGAGCGATAGCTGCGCGCGAAGGAGAAAGGAGAGAGAGAAAGGGATCGAGCGTAGGAGACACCGGAAAATCGCGAGAGAGTCGGCTGCTGCAGCGAGCGTCAAATAAGGATGCACCGAGAGAGAAATTTTCGTATACCTGCGCGTATATAGTTATATTTAGGTCGCGGATCATGAGAAATCACGCTCGATCGGCTTAATTGGCCTGCTCCGAATCCGAACGAGAGAATTAGCCGAGTGTGCATCTGGATGTATATTCGATGGAGATATAGAATCCGACAACGATTTCCGAGAAAAGAGCCGCATCTCTCGCCTACACACAGGCGGGAACCGAGAGGAGATTGAGTAGGACGAGGGAATCAGCTTGTTACACAGCGAGCGCTTTCCTATATATATATATATATATATATATATATATATATATATATATAAGTATACAGCGGCAGCGCCAAGGCGTGAGTTGAATTCGCCGAATGAAAATAAGGGTAGGAAGGAACTGTCGATCGGGCGAGCGTGATGAAAGAAGAAGCACTCGAATTTCCAGCGGCGCATTCAGACTACTCTGCTCGAGATAAACGACCCTTTTTCCGCGCGCGACGCGTTAAGATTTCGTACGAGTATTTGCGGAGCTACGACTAATACAGAAGTAATAGTACAGAAGCGGGATTTTCTTTGCGAGCCGACGACTCTTGATAAAGACACACGCAGGGAACGATAATAGTATCGAAAACACACGCTGCGCGCAGCCAGACCGATAACGAGCGCGAGGCCCTCTCTTTAACCGCCGGTCTAAGATTTTCGATATCCTAATTAGCTCTTTGGCGCGTGCCATTTACGGGCACGGCCGCACGCGTCTAATCGACGCGTACGTATATCGAAGGATGCCTGTTACCGGCGCGTGCGCCGCTATATCTCGCCGGCCCGATCTCTTTCCCGTAGCTCGCGTGCCAGCTGCCCTCTTTTAGCTATCGCCGCGGTGGAGCTTTCTTGCGGCCGCGAGATCGAATCTCAGACACGACGGAGGATTTTCCATAGGTGATCCGGTCGCTGTAGATTAGCGCTTTTGTGTTGGTGTATTGTTGATCGTATAGGAGGAGAAGGATTCGAACGTCGATTCGCGAAAATAAGTACGTTTCTCAGTTGAGCTGCGTGACACGCCCTCGAAACTCTGCGCGTAAGCTTGTGTGTATTCCCAGCGTCAAGCTCTGGACAAAGACGGAACCGCGGCGCCAACAGCCCTCTGAGTACACGCGCGGATCCGAAGCGCATTAGCGTAAGTTATGCGGGTCAATACTCGACGTCACGCGGGCGCTGCTCGCTTTCGAATTTTTTCCCCTCCGTCTTTTTGTCCCGTGGGTTCGGGGGCCCGTTATCGCCGCGTTTTCTGAGATATCCTCGCGAAAGTCCGCCGCGCGTGAAAGGCATTGTTATATGCGCGATGTACAGCTTGACGAATAAAATTAAAGTCGTATCTTATCGATTGTGTGCCATCGGATAATTCGAGCGATATCCCAAAAAGTAAATTTCCAGTGGTGATCCGAAAATATAAAACACAAAACGAGCATTAGCCAGCAGTGCCGTCGACGATGAATAATTGCCGGCCATTACAGTCGAAAATCGGGCTCTCCTACTCTAAAATATTATCCCACGCGTCTTTTTGTCTCGGCCTTTGTCCGCGGCGGCGCTTAAATTGAATAAACACGCTTGTGCTCTTACGCCTGCTACTCGTAAAAACAGCGCGCATACGTCGAGATCCCAAAACGGCGTCGCTGCGTCGAACGACCCAACGTGTGCAATACAGACGCACATACAATACGGGGGAGGGTAAAAAAGCGCGAGAATATATAAGGCAATCGCGGATTAATCGCGAATCCGAGAAGTGCTGCTCTTAACGACTGGACGCTCGTAAATCCGCGGGAGCGGCAAATAATCACAGGACGATTTCAATGCCCACGCGAGTACAGTGATCAGCGTTTACGATCGCCGCCGCGCGGATGGACATAATGCTGCGCGATATACGCCTAAAACGCAATAAACTCGTACACATACACGGGCCGCACAGCACTCGTAATTCCGTCTCAATTAAAGTGCAATATCTGCGCGCATTGTGCCGCCGGGGGCCGCGGCCGAAAGATTGAGATCTGCTTGCACAGGTGAAAGTGTAACGTCGTCGGAAGCAGGTTCTCGAGAGATGCCCCCCGGGCTCTCGGCTGCTGCTGACGAAAACTGGACGGACACTCGCGCGGCCCGATTCACGTATATGCTATACGCTCGCGATCCGCCGTGTCGCATAATCGGACAACGCCCGATAAAATCAAGAGTCTTTTCTTCCGAGAGCGAGCAAGAGACGTGCTGTATGTACGTGTATACTTTCGGCGGGAGAGGCTTTTTGGCAGAGGCGAGTTTCGCTGCGCACCAGCGAAAGGAAGGGAGAGTAAGAGAGAGGATTATGCTCGCGCGCGGAAGAAAAGAAGGATTTCGTACGAGAACGCGATATTATTATATTTGAATTTCGAAGCGGGTAATTTATGCGGGTCGAATCAATCATGCGTGTATTATATCTTTGGGTAGTATCGATCTCGCCGGGCCTACGCCTACGGTTTCGTTTTCTCTTATCCGCTTAACATTTTTTTACATCTACATCACAATCGAAAAATCGAATTCTTTGCGATATAATGACGCTAATAAAGGAACTGCTTCGCTACGACATTAGAACAACCCCATCCGAAATTCCCTTCCGATCGACGACTGCCGGCGCGACATCGAATTACACTCCGGGGATTCCTACGGCCGAGAATGTGCGGTGCGCAAATACTTTGCGCACTTGAGCGGTGAAATTTTTCAAGCGCGATTTTCGGAGACTCCGGAATTTCACGCGGCTTCCGGGATGGCCTTCCACATCAGCGAGGGAGGTGACTGTCGCCGGGGGATTTTTTCATTAAATCGGGCTATATCACACGCGACGACGAGTGAACAGTTTTCAGTCTTCCGGACGCAGTCGAGACCCCTCGCTTTCTATGCCGTGCGCATATATTATATGAATATGTTCCGCGGTTTAACGCGCGGCAATAAAATCCGCTCTATATTTCCGTAAAACCGACGATCATACGGCTCTCGACTGTAAACAAGTCTCGGCGATGAGATCTAGAAATTCCTATACACCTACATCACTCGTAGCGGTATTATCCTCCGCGTATACATTAGAGGCTGCGCGACGCCGACGAAAAAAAAGGGGGAAACGTCAAACGTCCAATGCGAGATTGAGTTGTTCTCCCGTTGGGCCCCGTTTCGTTTTCTCTCCGCGCCCAAGTCTCTCTCTCTCTCTCTCTCTCTCTCTCTCTCTCTCTCTCTCTCTCTCTCTCTCTCTCTCTCTCTAGCTCGATACTAAGTGGAGCGGTGAAAAGATAAATTCCGGAGTTTCTTAGAAATCAAGAGATTAGAGAGCCGAGTCCCCCACGAGTTATTCCGTACGTATACACACACGCGACGAGATATCACTTTTGCGCGCGCGATCCTGTTCCATTCGCGCGGAAAAATCGAGCGACTCATCCGTCAATCCGATGGAATGTCCTTAGGTCGTCGCGAACTATGCGCGGATCTAACGAGGTATTGCATAATTTTATATACACGGGGAGAGATCAGAGCTGATGCGCGCTAATTTCGCGCGCTGTATTGTCAAGTGAAGCTGCAGCGCGCGCGGATACACTATTAATTATGCATGTGGCAGTCTTCCGTTGAATTGATAATCGTCTTATCGCAATCTGCATAAACTAGTATGTATACGGCTGATTTTGGACCGGCGACTATACCGTGTGCTTGTGTGTTTACGTGTCTACCCCGAGAGCTCGATTCTCTCACAGACGCCCGATTATGCACTCCGCGTCTATCTATTATTCCATACCTCGTATATAGGCTCTTTTCCTGCTATTATTACAGTCTTCGTAACATCGTCGGCCACTTCCGCTCGACGCGCTTCACCGGATCAATGTTTATACATAGTCGCGCGGCCGTTAATATATCATCGATCGATCAATATAGCCTGCAAAAGCGTTCTCTCGCGAGAGCCTATAACGAAATCGATTATTCTTAAAGCCCCCGCGCCGTAAAAGCTGGCTTTTCGCGCGTAAAAGAGAGCCGCCGCGCCTGAAAAATCACGCCTGCAGGAGGAGAGAGAGAGAGAGAGAGAGAGAGAGAGAGAGAGAGAGAGAGAGAGAGAGAACGGGACTGCAGTATGGTGAATAATTTGATAACGCTTGCGCGAGCCTTTTACAGCTGTATTTTCCTATATACACTGCCTCGAAAACATTTATTCTCGGCAGTATTACGGCGGGAATTTTTCCTCCTCACTGATTTAATAACTCATGGGATCTTGCATTATCTCTCCGTACGTACGAGTTCCTCAACGATTCTCTTGTGCAATCGCCGCGATAAAACGTGAGCGATTCCCCGAAACGAGCCCGAAGACAGCTGACCATATACATACAACGACACATTGTTCGAGTGTTCGAGGCGCATTTCGCGAATTCCGTTTCATTGGTCTACACACACACACACACACACACACACACACGACGTTGCATAATTTGGCTCGGGTTACGCAAGTTAATTTATACCGGTAATCAAATACCATAACTCTGCGCGCAAAAAATTCCTCTAATAGATCTAATCGGCTGTGTGTATAGCCAAAGTGTCCCGAGCAGTTGAGTCTCTACTGAGAAACGCAATGCCGACTCTAGCCCTCGGGCCATTCGCACGATGAATCACTCCCTGCTTTCTTCCGCACACGCGTACGTGTATAACCCTTCAGCTCGCTCTGTTATATATTATTTTCCGTGATTAACGCGATCTCTCTGGAGCAGCCCCAAAACAAACTCTGAGCCAGTATTGAGGCAACTCTCCGGAATAGGGCTGACAGCACCAGCTGGAAATTCCATCATCTCTGACTAGTATACACACACTATGGAACCTCCGGGCTTCTAATAAACGTCTCTATGGGTATACACCCCCGGAGGCACGAAAACTTCGCCGTTCAAGCCTTGGAAAATCGTCTCCAACAAATAGACATACCAACAGTGGCTATAGTCGTTTCATCGAGCTTTCGGTGAGAAAAATTATGAGAAACAGCTGGGAAAGTCGATCTCGAGCGAGTGTACCGAGATTGACCGGCTGCACTTTCTTTTTTCTCCCGCGCGCAACTCGTGAGAGCGACGTTTCTTATTTCTCCGCGAGAGGACTTTTCTTTAATTGTTTTCGTCGACTCTTTGAGAACTCGATCCTTCTTACGCGGCTCCGTGGCGGCCGAAGACGTACACACACGCAGAGGGCAAGAAATAAGGAAAACTCTAATGATCAAAAGCTCTCAAGCTCAGAGCGCGTGAATAATACCTGCAGGGCGCAGTCCCCGGAGGAGTAACAGAGCGCTGTTGTGTATCGGAGCCATTCATCACCGGTTTCGCCGCGCAGAAGTCGTCACCCGCTCGCGTTATGGTGTGTATATACAGCACACACACACACACATACACACACAGAACAAGTTAGGCAACAGCGGGTTGAGCTGTATATACCCTACCATAATTCCGCGTTCGCTTCCGCAAACTCCGAACATATTTCCATCAGTTTCTTCGGACTTTTCCCCTATCCCCTGATATCTTCTCTTCTATCACTACTACTACAACTACCCCGAGTCGCTCGACTCAACTCGAAGACGCTCGTTGAAAGCTGCATATGTACGACATCGCAGTCTTCTAAACGGCGAGCGAAAGTTTTTTCCTTTGCGCGCTCGCTTTTTTCGCTCGCGGAAACGAGCTGCTGCTGCTCGGCGACGGAAAATAAAGTAAGCCGACTTTCGATTTGCCTCTCTCGGCCGGTCGCTCTCGGCGCGCAGTTGACCTACTTCCGCGTCGCTTTTCGAGTGGGATGAAGGATACCCTCGGGCAAAGGGCTGCTGCTGCTGCGATTTCTTACTACCCCGGCGTCGTTGCGGATATACGTGCAGTAATGCGTTTTCAGGACGACTTGCGCTGGATTAGAATATCCGGATACTTGTCTTATCTCCTCTGCACCACTGGATTTCCGGGCTTTACGGTGCGGCCGACGTATACTTGATTCCGAATCTCGAGATCGAGATTCGCTTATTTTCGACTTCGGCTTTTGTTTATGCAACGCTTCTGCTCGATTCGGGTATTGCGTCGCGTTCGACCTTCGGTAATAGGGACGCAATTAAATTTCTCGCCCGGAAGACAAAGGATAACAAAAGGATTTTCGAAAGTACCGGCGATGCAGGGATCGATAAGAATCGATACGCTGAGGAGGGGGCGTGAGATATGTCACGTTTTAATGAGCGCGCGCGGGTATGTATAATAGAGCCGACGGCTCGTAAAGCGAAAAAAAAGGTGCGAGTAGCCGGTGGCTCTTCGCCCGAAGACATAAAAATTCCCGACGCGCGCGACAACGTAATAATCGCGCGATGACGATCGTTACGCCCGGCGATTATTACATCAAAAGAGACCGGCCCCGTAACGGCACTCGAGGGTATGTATTTTGCATTTAATGATGCTGTAAGACGAAGCTGAGAGAGACGCCCGCGTTAATTAAGCCTTGCGACGTCCTCTTCGAGTATTATGCATTTACCTATTCTGAATTACGTCTTTATTTAACGAGCATTTATTGTTATACACAGTGTGTTTAACTACTTCGCTGCGCTTCGTTGTTACTACTACGAGCTGTTTGGGCCACTGTAATTAGCACTCGCGCAGTGTGCTCGTGCGTGTAATACACACTCGAGATCGTGTGATTCGGAGAATTAAACTTTCCTTTATAAACATATAGAGCTTTTACTATATAGAGAGCCATTTTACAGGATTAGCCCTTCCTGCAAGAAACAAGAGGCGTTAGCGTTTAATCCGTTCGGCGAGTTTTTAAAATAAGACGGCTTCTAAAGAGTTCTTTGCGCTTTCTGAATAGAGAACTTTCAGCGGATTTTCGAAAAACCCTTTCACGCGCATTTACAAAGAGCCGACGATGTTCCGCGTAAAAGTCCAAGTAAAAGAAAAACACACACACGCTTGGGTAAATAATCACGAGCTAAAAGCGTCGGCCATTTCCTCGAAGCTATTAGCATTGCTAAAACGAAGCTTCTCGCTTTATGTTATATCCGCCGTTTAGCCTCTATATCGATCTTCCTCAGCTCTTGACTCGGTGCATCATCGGGGCAAAGCCACTTACCTGTCGTCCATGGCATCGAGGTCAGGCCCGAGTCGAATAAAATCTGTCGCGCATCACCTCCTTCGCTCGTACATAGCTTCCGTACTGATCGTCCCTTGCACGCGATGATCCTCGCGCGCGCGTGTATAGGTGTACGTAGCGTATACAGATAAAGCCCCGAAACGTCTGCCCGATCTCTATCTCACGGGGACATTAATCCTGTCGCGCTGCTGCTGTTCCCATTTCGCTATCTCGCGCCTTTTGGCCTCCCGCTGCGCTGGACATAAATTAATTTGCGAGATGGATATGGGGCCGTGGATATGCACGGCTCGATCGCGTGGGAAAGGGACTGCAAGTCAAATTGCTACCGATCGCTCTCTCTCTCTCTCTCTCTCTCTCTCTCTCTCTCTCTCTCTCTCTCTCTCTCTCTCTCTCTCTCTCTCTCTCTCTCTCTCTCTCTCTCTCTCTCTCGGTTTGTTAGATACGCGCTCGGTCCGCGCTCGATGAGAATTAAGGGCTGGTAGGCTAACACGACACAGGGTATCACAGGAGTAGAATGGAGCTTTGTAGAAAACTTTGTAACTATTCTGGCGATCGAGGTTATTGTATAAAAAGAGCCCCGAGAATCAATTTAAACTATCGGGGATTAATTAATTGCTCTTACACTCCGACGTTTAAATCTTTCAATTTTATCGCGGGAATGCATGCGAGAATAGAGTTTTGCTTCGTCGAACCGTTAATAGCACAGCCGCAAAGAGTTAGCTATCGCAGCTGATGCTGTCAGCGTGTCATTCGAGCTCGAAGCGCGCCTAATTGCAAAGTATCAATTACATCGAGTGAACTCTTCTCTCTCTCTCTCTCTCTCTCTCTCTCTCTCTCTCTCTCTCTCTCTCGTGCTATAATATCTGGAATCCCTCAGTCATCCGATCCACGCGACCTTTTACCGCAGAAAAGTGCTCTCGAAGAGTTTAATCTTTTTTTTCTCCTCTCCACACAAATCGGTTGCCTTCAGCACTTTCCAGCCCTGCGGCGACGACTTGGCCGCTCGCGGAAGCGAACCTTTACTCGGCGACGAGAACTGAAGCGCCGTCGGGTATATTTTCGCTCGCTTCTGTCGCAGATTTTTATAACGTGCATACGCCTGCATTTTTCCAGAGGGAATAACGACCGACGGCTTTTAATTGACATTACGTAATTGCGCATTTTTACCGGGTAATCAAAACGTTGAAATGCTATAAATGCTCGCATGATGAATGCGGTCGTTATGCGAGACATTTGTGGATATGGTAATAGCGAAATGAAGTTTTTGTTGAAATTGTTTATCGGTGCAGCGAACTATTTCCGACCGAATAAAGCGTCGGAATTGAATTTTAGAAATTCGTTCGTTTCACACTATTAAGTGACAAAATCCGACTTTCTACGGTTAAAGCTCCACAAAAGAAATTACTCACATCAAGCGGGCTTCTTCGAAATCGATTACGTCGTCTCTTCGCTGCCGTCTTCATCGAAGAAAGTGCATCGCCTCGAGCCCCTGACACCGGCACCACAAGATGTCGTAGCTCGTCGCTGCGGTTGCCATCAATCAGGCGGGCCACGCTCGCCTCTTCCTCGCCGCCCACTGTACTCCTTCAACCTTTTAAAAGGCTGATGATAATGGGATAACGGCGCCTTTAATCGCGTCGCTCGACTAATTAAGCGGGTAAAACGTCGTGTCGCTGGAAAGGGACGAGGATTTTCGGATTAAAAATGCACGAAGCGACCGTGACGTAATTTTGCTTGATGACCGAATGGAGGGGAGGATTGGCAAAGAAAGGTATGGAAACAAGTAATTTCATGTAATAAATTTATTGTAATATTTATCAAATTGGCGTGATTTTGTTTCACAATATAATAAACTCGGAATCGAAGTGTACGCAATGCTTTTAAAATTCGAATATCGAATTTGACCAGTGTCGATTATGATGGTAACTGAATCAATGAAAAATAGGTTACATCATTTATCACAAAACGGTTTAAAGCAAAGTTCATATATTTCAGTCGATCTATATCAATTATATGAGAAGAACACAGCTGCGAATTACAAACGCAATGTTGTTTGTATATTTACATACTTTACATTGAAAATAGCTTCGTAAACGTTAGATTTTCACTACTGCACAAATCATAAGTATAATCACTACCCGGAAACGCGACGACTCGTATATTCGGATGAACAGAGTGTGGCTGATTCGACATTCAAATAACAATCAAATCATATATCATTTATATCTTCTTCAAACAAACGCTTATATACATACGTATATACACTGACTCACACTCATGAGTATTGTTTATCTAAACTTTTTTTTGTAAAACATGTACACACATATTATATGTTGTCCATTTAGACCTTAATTAACATTTATTTTTTAAACACAAGTTGGCAACACCTTAAACTTGCATAACTATATATTTCTCTCTCTCTCTCTCTCTCGCCTTTGTCGCGATCGAATCAGTCGTATTCTTTCATTATAATTTTTATAATTGCCCGGCACAACGATAAAGTTCTGTCTCTGTTTCCTTTTTTTTCTTAAATTCTCTTCCGTCTCCCTCTCTCCTCTCCCTCGATTTCAAATATTCGTCCACTTATATTGATTCCTAGTATAGGCACTTGGACATATTGTTGACAAGCAGTTTTGTCCTCACTAGTACCTCTTGAATACGATGAGGTTCAGAGCAAGTATCAGTAGCGATAGGCAGGGTACGTGGCTGCCTGAAATGAAAAACAAACCAGAATAGCACACGCGTCATTATACGGGAGAATATCTAGAACTAATTCATACACGCGGCAGTTTTTAAATCCCGCAGCCGCGAGCGCTAACGACAAAGCATTTGCCGGGTGATTAGGATCCCGCGAAACTTTTCGGCCTCGTCGCCATACTCTCGCGCGGACGTTTGTCCTTCGTGAAAGATAAAGCACCGGATCCTAATTTCCCTTGGGCTGCTGCTGCTGCAGCTGCGTTTCGTCATTGTAGTTAATGGCTTGTGGGAGACGAGCCTGCGCGTTTTCAACGCTGCAGCGCACAGAGGCAAACTTTTTTTTTCTCAAAGGCAGCTTATAATTAATTACCCCCTGCGTTATGGCGAAAAATATTTCCCAGCCGCCCGCTGCAACTTTAAAAACTTCTCCTGAAAGCTACTCACGAGCCGAGAGAACTTTAACGTGTATCCTCCTGGCGACTTTTTATTTAATAACGAGGGTATATAGCCGTTTCTTTTACATCTCGCAGCATTAAGACTAAACTAGACGTGTTGCGTGAGCGGAGTGAATAAATTAATAGTGACTGCATTACCGTTGTAGACGTACTCTCTGACAGACGTGTAGTTGGCCTCTGGGATGGAAACCTCGCATCTGAATATCGCCGGGAGTTCGACTTTGTCCGCCTCCAGGACAGCTATGGCCTCGGCTTTGAAGCGTCCGTCGGTGTTGTTTTTATATATTTCCTCTTGGAGCTTGATTGGTATTCTGGAGGGTAGCAACAGAGCGTGACAAAAGTAGATTCGATCAATCAATTCGATTTAATGTCAAAAATACGTTTTTAACCAACTCAAGATTTTCGTCAGTTCGTGAACTTATCGTTCCCGTCGTTTCTCCCCCCCCCCCCCCCCCGTGACAATACAGACAGTCCTAATATTTAACCGACATGGGAATTCGATTCAACGTGAAAAATATCTTCGAAAAAGCTCTGAATTCAGTTATACAGCAGTTCTTTTTTCTCATAATGTGCGCTACATACCCCGGCGGCGATGTACAGACGCACCGCAAAATAGACTCGTCTAGTTTCGAGAATAAGCCCTGTCAAGACTAAAGTGAAGCGAGGGAAAAAACCTGTGTAAAATCCGCGCGCGTATAGGTGTATGGCATGCTTATATACATATACAGCGGCCACGGAGTGGCCTGTCTCACCTGTCATGATGAATAATGATCTTAGGCCGTGGATAAAGGTCTTCAGCGAGACAAGTGACGGTGAGGCGGTTCGCAGTTTTATTCAGCACCGGCTGATGCAGCCGTAAGCTTTTTTCCGGCGCTGCAAAAGACAGAAAAAAAATAACAGGCAGTCCATTAGATCTTTCTTTCGCGCTCGAGTTTGTCCGTCAGTGTGACCCCTTTCCTCGAGAAACAAATTTATCTCCGTACTGTGTCTTTGCGCAATCTAAATGCCTACATCCCAGCGTTCATCCACGGAAAAAAATCCGAAATAACGTCCTCGAAAAAAACAGAAAACTCTAACGCACCGCATATATCCATTAGATTAAGCAAACCCCCGCGGAAAAAAGAGAAAAAAAACGCTGACGCCCGAGCGGCCGTCGAACAAAAAAGCCACGCGGCAGCACATCGAGGGGAGCCGTCCCGGGGAAAAATCCGCAAACACTCGTGGGAGCCGCAGAGTATTAATTTATTCGTCAAATCCTTGGCTTTTCGTCTTGTGCGTCGCCTCGCAAACACAGACACATACGAAGACCGGCCAGAAATACGCGTTGCAACGGTATCTCGAGGCTCGAGCTCTCGCGCTTTAATATGCGCGGCGCGTATTATGTTGCGCGCTGCATCCAGCGCCCCATATTCCCGCGGCCGTGTAATTCATGCATATTCATACGCGTGTGCGCAAGCCACAACGACTACGACGACGTTGCACTGCGCAGTGATATATATATATATATATATATATATATATATATATATATATATATATATATATATATATATATATATATATATATATATATATATATATATATATATATATATATATACACGTATACAGTAGGATGCGCCACCGCTCCACTTCAGTTTCCTTCCTTCTTTTTGTCCGTTTTAAATTTTTTCCTGCGCGCTCGGGGCTTTTGCTCGTTTGTTGCTTTTCAGCGCTGCCGCGGAAGAAAGAGAGACAGCCTGATGCGCTTAAAGTTTGCGCGCGTGTATGCGCTTATTACGGAATGCCGAAAGAAAAATCACGGTGAATCGTTATTTTTCGCGCGAGTGTGTACGAAGATGAGCTTCTTGGCTTTTGATAAGGCTCGTTTTCGATGCAGTGAGTGGCTGCGTTAGGAGAGCGCTTGATCACCAGAAGACGCTTTTCTTGCGGGAATTAGCCGACACTTTACTCGACTCTGGCCTGCATTAACCATGCGCCGTAGATGCGCTCGCGCAACCCCTGGCAAAGTGCTTTTAGCGGGCTGGTTTCGCTCAACCTACACAGCTCCTCGCGCTAAAGTGCTTAAGAATCCGTTTCGGCGCATCAACATACCCTCTCACACACACGTATACACTAAACTTCTAAAGTGTGTCGCACGCAATTCTGCAAGGTATTTACGTACACACGGATTTACATTCGATTACTGTATATTTTCCCTGACTCGTGAACGGAGCATTTCGATGAAAGGAGAGTGCCCAAGTGTAAAAGAGAGAGACGGAAACGATAGGTAATTTGCTCCATCGATTTTCGAAACACGCCGCGGATAATAATGGCGAGCTTTTTCATTAGCGCCGGCTAAGTGCGCTGCTCTCTGTGGCTAAGTGCCCCCCGAGGAAACAACGTCCAAAGTCAGAGATATTATGCGGCCCACTTTGAATCGTATATATACACATTCCAATGGTATACATCGAGAATAAGTTTCGAAACTTCAACGGCAGTCGATCGATCGATCGCGTTTTATTATTTAATGCATACAGAGGAAGCCTAATGGCGTGTCCATCACGGCTGATTGGAAATCGATTCCTTTTTTCTCCAAGTTTTTTCACTCCGTTATCGTATATGGAGAGTCGAATCGATATTACCTATACAGACGATGAAAAAGACTTACGAGAATCGTCGGCTTTAATTTATCGCGCTAAAACTGTATAGGGAAAAACGCTCACTCTCACGCGGAAGAAATTCGTAAGTGCATTTTATCAAGCGGTATTATTCCGCCCCTTAAATCATGAAACATCAGTCTCACGCTCGGCACGGAGAGAGAGAGAGAGAGAGAGAGAGAGAGAGAGAGAGAGAGCCGTCGAACTCGTAGGTGTGTATAGTAGACATGAGAAACGATCAGCAAAGCCAAGAAAGAAGCCCTAGACATGATTTTTCTCACAGTCTCATATCATGTTGTATATATAGGCCGGTAGGCGTCCATAAAGAAGAAAAGTCACCCCTGCGCGGCTCGCTCTCTCGCGAAATCGCTCTCAGCTTGATCGATGGGAATCTTTTAGGGCTATGGCATACGCAGCGAAACATCCATCGTTTCCCAATGCCAGACCGAGTAAGCTCGACCACGTCATTTGGCCGAGAGGGAGGTCAGCTTAGCCCGATGTGCCCGGGACATTCGTCTCTTCCGTGTGCTGGGCTGTGCTCTGGTGCGCGTGTTAGTGCCAAAGACAAAGTGATTGATCGCCCTCGTTTACTCGTTATAAATATACGATAAAAGTGGCACTCTCACTCTCTCTCTCTCTCTCTCTCTCTCTCTCTCTCTCTCTCTCTCTCTCTCTCTCTCTCTCTCTCTCTGACTTCGTTTATTTTTCGATGATTAAAAAATAATTCCGGCCCCGGTAGCGTTCAATGAAAGCTCATCGATTAGCCGGTAAAATTGACGCCGCGCGAATTTCGAGGCACTTTTATATAACCGCGTTCGGCTCGTTATCGCGCGAGATGCTCCGAACAACAAATACGCACTCAAAACTTCCTTCCGCCGATACACGAGTGCGCGAGCGGCTGGATATAGACAACTGCTGAGAGATGGATCGTGGGAGTGAGAGAGAAAACGAGGGAAACTGCAAGCTAAATCGTGCTCCTGATTGACGGCCGCGAAATATCGTTCGTGTCTCGCGAAGCGATTGCCGCATCTGTCGGCTGCATTCGAGGCCCGCTGCTGCGGTCGCCGTTTGCGCACGCAACCGAAGCTCCGCAGCTATATGTATGTATATGTGGCCTGAAAAGTTACTCTGCGCACGTGGAACTTGCCGGGTTAGCTGGATTTTGATGGAAATCGGATCGAGACTTTTATTTTTTCCCCCTTCGACCGATGTTGAATTCGCGCTTATATCGGTTTGTTTCTCCGTCGCTTAAGCTCTCGTGCGCAAGCTTGAAATGCCGATGGTTCGTTGAGCGGTCGATAGTTCGAACGCGAATTGTTCGACTTGCCCGATATATCGAATGCTCTCGATGCGCCGTCGCTGCAGTGCGACTATTTCGAGCAGAGCCGAGTGTTGTGTGCGCGAGGTAATCAGGTTTCGGTTTATTTTTTAACGAGCTACGCGACGGATACAGACAGTTTCATCAATTGCATAAATACTATTGTCGATACACCGACGCCGGCTTCTGTCCATAATGCATGATTGTTGTTCTCAAAATAAATTCGTTCCCTTACGCGATCCTGTTTCCTGTATTCAAAATTAAACATAACTCGACGAGCAGTTTGTAAAATTGACAGCTGCTATACGCATACACGAATAACAAGAAATGAAGTATATACAACTCACAGTAAACGAGCATCTTCCTGACGGCCTCGGCCTCGTCGTAGATAGTCGATATGAGACACTTGACGTTACCGCTGAGCTCGTGGCTGGGCTTGACCAGCTTGACCGCCCGGTACATTGTGCGCGGGTCGTCGCTCGCCTTGAACGAGACGTCGATGTACTTCCGAAACTCGTCGCTGCCCGATGGCTGCATGCCGTGAATCCACTGATACAGCACATCCTGATTGACGAACCACTTGATGACGAGGCCGTCCGTGGCTGAACTGCCCAGCTCGTAATTGCAGTCGAGGACAATCGGCTCGGAGCTGCCTGCTTTTATCAGGTACGGGATGTCCACTGTCGTTATGTTGATGGACAGCACTCCTGTGGACAGGCCATAAGCGCAGGAGAGAGAGAGAGTTAGACAGAGATCGGACTTGATTTTCCATTGAATTGAATGAGTTCGAAGCAGCGAGGAGGTCGATTTCTAACTCGAATTATACTCCCGGGGTGTTTGAACGACGAGTAATTTTCTTGTTTAAACTAAAGCGAGCGGTGGAGGAAATTTCGGGTCGTGCAGCGCTTTCCTAGAATGTCGGGTCAAAATGATTTTGTGTAATTTCTGGGATTTTGCAGAGTGCACGATCGGAATTAGTCAAATTTTAATTCCGACGTGCTTTTCGCCCGAAAATAATTCGAAGAATATGGAAATATAAAATAAAAAACTTCGAAGTTAAATCAAAAGCCCCCAAGCTTTTTTTAACGCGGAAAACACGTTGAAATTCAGATTTCACCGATTTCAAGCGTATGCATTAATTCTGCAAAATTATTTCAGAAATGAAATACCGTTAATTCTGCTCCCTACCACGCCTAGAATCGATCACAAGCTCAACGCGCGAAAAGCCTCAAGCATCGCACGCCGAGGAAAAAACCGATACAGCTCTTCCCGCAACAGCAACACATAACCATCGCGCGATATATCCTCGACAACCGCATCCCTCCGTTATCGCTGCATCAAGCTCTCGCGACTTTTGATTCTCGATCGAAGCTTTCAAGCCACACGCATGAACGGACTCTGCTTTGAAAATCCCGCCGTAATAGCTCATACGCGACAAAGGCAGCGAGCCGGCCTAATCGATCATCGACCGGTGCAGCTCACTTGCGCGCGCTCATGAGGAAGTCCGAGAGTATGTACACACACAAAACCGCGACGCTTAAAGCGATTATAATAACGCACACGGCCAAGTCAAAGCTCATTCGATCCCGCGGCATAGAATAACGAAAGGCCGTCGAAAGCCACTCGAAAGCTCGGCGGCTGCAAATGAATGCGAGTCCCTCCCCCGCGCTACTCTCGAGCGGGAATCGACGCGACGACGACAGGCGATCCGAAACACGCGAAACGTTTATACGCGCAGGGCTTAATAAGCGAGCGAACGACACTTTACGATGACGATGGCGTGTGTATAACGTCTGCAGCGCGGCGCACACAACAATCACGCGCTGCACGCACGCGCCGTCGGAGTTGATAGCTATCGCGAGAGAGATCGCATGGGCCTGTGCATACAACAAACCTTTTCCACCCTCTCCCCGCGCGTATGCAGCGCTAAAGCTCTATACTCTTCCCTCCCGATCGATACGCGCCTGCCAAATTAAGCTATTAAATACCCACTCCCGCGTGAAAGCTCTTTTTCTAGACGGAACGCCCTTTGTTGTCGCTCGAGTGCGGCTGTTTTTTTGTTTATGCGCGCCAACAGCGCTACAATTCAGTAGCTGGTAGTACACCAGGTTGCTTTCTCTTTGTCGATCGCGATTTTTAATTGCACCGCGGGCTCTATTACACCTGGCCTTTCGCGCGCAATCTCTCGCGTACAATCAGCCTCGAGCGGCTCTTTCTTATCGGAAACGAGGAAAATTCACACAGAGTACCTCGAGAAAATTTGAAGTTTACTTATTTACGGCCCGCGGAATATTCAAAGAAAAAGCGCCTCGCTGCGCAGCGAACGCTGTTAAAAAAGCACACGAAGGCCAGTCGCACGCGGTAATTACACAAAGAAAAATAACCCGCCGCGCATGGAGGCGCGAGGAAAAAAATTTCGTTCTCTCTGCGCGGGGTGGGGGGGGGGAGAACGATGAGGAGAGAGAAGAAAAAAAGTTCCCGGAGAAACTGCAGTACTTTGACTGCTGGCAGCACTCGTCCGCAAAGCTTCGACGCACCCTCCGCTCTCCATTGTCGCCGCGGCGCGCACATCAAAGGCCGCCGCCGACGAGAGGGCGTTCGTCAAAGCGGAGACGTTGAAACTCGAGAGCGAACGAGTTTTGCCTGGACCTCAGACGACGCTAAGCTCGGTACGCAGAAGAGCCTCGAGAGCCAAGCGCGCTTGCAAGTGGACCGCGACGCGCGAAGATTCTCGCTGCGCGTGGATTCGAGGGGTCGAGCGACGAAGAGGGCGGGAGAGAGAGAGAGAGAGAGAGAGAGAGAGAGAGAGAGACGTGCTCGACGCTTTTGTCGAATTTCACGCCGCCAGGGGGTTACACGTATACACACTCGCGCATCGAGTTGCATCGCCGAGTGCATACGGGGAGAGGTGACGCGAAGTACCGCCGCTCAAGTATTTGACGGGGGATCGCGCGCCGAGGGACTGTATGGTAAACATTTCCAGCGGCGGGTGCTTTGGATCTTTGACGCTGGATAGTTCAAAAAGGATGGAAATGGAATTCGAAATGACTGGGCTGAAGGAGGTTCATGTTGGAAGTCCAATTAAAGTTAATTTTTTTATATACAGAATCTAAACAAAGTGACGACAGCTCTCGCATAATATAAATCTCATTATCTCACTCTCACGCAGGCACGCACGCGGCTCATTCTTCATTCCAGCATATCTCAACGAAGAGAAATTTCACTCTCAAACGAATGTATTCGCCAAGAGCGCGCGCACTCCCTTTGACTCTCTTTCGCGCTTTCTTCCGCGGCGCTAAAAAGAAATAATAACGACGCATGGAAATGCAGCGCGGCTCCCCCTTTCTCCAGCCGGAGATCAAAAGCGCGTCAAGTGCGAAGCGAGAGAGACCGATTCGCATCGGAGTTGGCGCAGGCATGGGGAGCGCGTTTTCTTTCTTCGGCCCCGTTGTTAACCTTCTCTCACGGCGTGCTGCTTTTTTCCCCGCTTCTTTTGACGGTTCCGTTCTCCTTGTTTTCGCGCGCCAGAGATATTTTGCCGGAGAAGCGCACGTGATTACACGACGTAGTAATCCGTTCGGCGGAGAGCTCGATGTTTTTCTTTTGTTTAAAAAAAAAGTAAGCTTGAAAATAGTCGACGCAAACTTTCACGACGCTCGCGAGTAGAGAGACAAATATTTCATGAGAGAGAAAAGAAAACGGACTGGCTTCCTTCAACGGTAGGAGTATTAAATATTACGCGGCAAAGGGCTTCTCTCTTTGACAATTTTCGCACTTTGCGGTGCCGTGAAATTAGCGAGGACAGAGCGCGGGAAAGAGGAAAGTCGTGTGCGAGCCGCGGCGTCTGACGAAAGAACGTCCTATTCCACTAGTTTAGCCGCAGCCTGGGGAACTCCGTTATTTGCACTTACCCTACATTTCGCGCGCTCTGCTTTCTTAGAGTAAAACTTCCCGTATATAGTCGCGCTCTGTTTGAACATTTTCTCTCTTCGGTGAAATTCCATTTTACACTTTCGAAACAATATTCCCCGCGACTTGCCGCACAAGAAGAAAAAGCTCTCTGGATTTTTGCTCCTTACGCCACAAAGCCGCCATCCAATAAAAACTATGCGCGAGAGAAGCCTACAATTATTTTTTCCGGTTTTTCGGTACACCTCGCTCTCATAACGCGCACTACAACGCGCGTGGCCGTAATAAAATTCTCTCTCTCTCATTCTCTCGTTCTTCCCCGTATAATATGGCGTGCGTGCAGCTCGACTCGCTGCGTTGAGAAAAAAAAACTGCTTAATATCCGCTGGCTCGCGTGCACGAGAAGGCCATTTACTCAATAAAAATTATGCCCCCTGGCATAATAAAATTCCCTCTGTCTTTCTCCCCTTTGCCCGCGCGCCACGTGCCGCGTTGTTCTCAATTACTCCGTAATGCACTGCGCGCGGAGAGAGCCGTTTTACGCGTTTTACCTCGCTTTTCGGAAAAAGTTTTCCCAGTCAGCGGACGCGTCTGGCCCGAGCCCGGGTGTGACTACTGAATCGACAATAAGTCGGTAAAGCTGAAAAACCGAGTCGATTCCCCAGGCAGATCAGAAATTATACAGAAGAAAAAGAGCCCGACGGATCGCTCGTTTTATTACATCAGAGCCGCACGACTCCCATCGATGCGCGCATTCATATTCATGATTTCCATCCCAGGCGAAGCTTGCGGCTGTCGCTCTCTTCGAGCGACACGAGCCATCGAAAATTCGCGGATCATCGATCGCAGGGCCGTCGAGTCACCGCCGCGAAAATCCGGACGCCCGAAATTCCGATATGCGACTTCCACACACACACACACACACACACACACACTGAGCGCAAGAGAAATTCTGATCTCGACGAGTCGTCGGCGCGTAATGAAGCCATTCAACGGCCTGCGTACGTATACGTAATTTATATATACGGACGGGGTCGACGTATGGCCTCTTAAAGCGGGCGAACCGGTGCGGGGATCAAATGGCGAGAAGGGGCGGCGACGTAACACCCCGGCATATCGTCTCTGTATATGATACTCTGTATGTGGTGCGCGTGGCTCTTTATATACCTTCCTCGAAGAGAGCGCGTGCCCGGTGTACGTATGCGCGCAGGAGAAAGGAACGAGTTTAGCCAGCGAGAGATGGCCCGTGACGCGAGGGGAGAAATGGATGGATGAATGTCGGGTAATAAGATCGGCACCGCGAGAATCGAGCTTCTGATTATCGCGTATGTGTATATAGGAGAGCTGCGCCGTGCGGTCGGAATAAATTTCCACGGTTTTCCCGCAAGCTCGCGGTGGAACACTGGGGGGGGCGATAATAGCCGCGCGGCCGTGTGATTCGCGTGCGCGCACCCCGCGAGCGATGATGCAAAGTGATATGTTCCGTATATAAAGGATGATTCAAATTTGGTATTAATCAGCGGCGAAGAGGAAAAGAGTTTGATGGATGGACGAGTTGATTGATTGTGTTTGTCGGACAAAGCAGGAATAATCAATCAAACCCAGAGGCTGAATCTTTGATGGCGTTATTCGGTCGCGAATTAAAAAGTCATTTTGCATGAGCTGATGCGCGTATGGCTTTTCGAAGCTGCAGAAATTATCATTATAATAAGCCAATGAAAGCTCGTCGGGTATAATGAAGCCGCAACGTTTCGCGCACCGAATTTTATACGCCTGTATGAATTCGCTAATTAACGAGATTCTTTGCTCCCTTCACCGTTCATCGAACAGAATATAAAGGCTCGATTCATTAGTCCCATATCCCTTATGGACGTTTATTGATAAAAGGTGTATCGCGAATTGTAAACATCTCGAACCGTGATATTTCGCGTACGTCATTCAACTTGTCGTTTACCCGACGATGGCAACCTTCCACGGTTGATTCTAGAAATAGCCCATTAAACATACCAGAAATAGCGACCGAGTATCCTGACGTTTTGATGAATTCAAGCTCGATTATAAACTCTTCTCTCGCGTATACTTAACAATTTACATTACCTTCGCTATTTCAATCCCGCGAGTACTCGATAAATAATTCACACTACACTATCTGGCCCGCATACAAGTAGTCGCGCGCGTACATCCAGCATAGAGTCGCGCACGAAAATAGCTCGTAATTCGAAGTAACCCAGATTCACGGACACTTATCCGGCATCAATTTTCATCCATCGCCACCCAGCTTTAAAGTTTCGACGAACACAGTGTGCACACTAGCTACTATATACTTCCTCTTGGAAGCTCCCGGAGGAGAGAAATAAGTGCAACAAGCCCGATACAAAATGTATAAACAAGCGGTGCGCCGCAGCGGCGTGGAAAAGTTGCCGTAGTCTCGGGCGCGCGCGCGCGCGCACTAGGCGGCAATAAGATTGGGCTGCTTATCTAGATTAACTCCGGAGCTTTCTCTTGCTTGCACTACAATAAAGTACGTAACTCTAGCGTACTTTTCGACTCGGCTCCCGTTTTCAGCGCCTCTCGCTCTGTATTCATGTACATGGCTACACACATACACAGAGAGAGAGAGAGAGAGAGAGAGAGAGAGAGAGAGAGAGAGAGAGCGCTGCGTCTCTTATAATACTAATGAAGATTCGTGGCTGCGCGGAGCGTTTACCAAATAAAGATCTACGACGCGGACACTAAGTTTCACTCAGCGGCAGCTGCGTAGAATACAAATGGAAATCACGCATCGCGCGTCCCGCCGTTCCTCATTCCCCGCGAGACCGTTCCCCTTTAACGATCTATCTCTCCTACGCGCTCGCTCGCATGTTTTTTAATAAAAATACGAGTCCCGTAACCGATGCTCAAGCGTAAATCGTACTGGTCTACATAATTTGATTCCCCGTCGCCGTCGTGCTACTGAAAAACTCGTCGCGCGTGTATAATCAGACTTGGATTTATTAAACAAGTTTCACTCACTCGCGCTGGCGAATTAAGGCCGAAAGAAAATTGCGAGCGCCGGGGCTACGTGTATAGAGCTCGCTGCACAATGAGCCGGAAAAGTTAGTTTTAATCTCCAGCGCGTATTATACGCCGCGCGCTACAATCAATTTGAGCGCACGCTGCAGAGACGCTTGTAATTCTTCACTGTCGCGCGCACACTGTCAAACGCGAAATTCCGTTGCTGTTAATAAAGCGCCCGGCAAGCTCTTGGGACGAAGCTTTGTGTCTCGGCGAGAGGGTAACGAATGCAACTAGGGTTTATTTCTCGTTCGCTCTGGTTTCGGGGAAAAGGCTGTATCGCGGTATTACCGATTAGAGCCGGCCTATGCGCGAGACAATAATAGTACAGCGTTATTGCGCGCTCCAAACCCTATATATGGCCCAGCCGGTCTCCGCGGATATCTCTATCTCTCTGTACACATGACATATACGCGGGGCGGATCGCACCGCATGGTTTGAATTTGCCTCCGGAATCGCGGAAATTAGCGTGGTTTTGCTAATAATTGGATGCGTCAATATTACATGCTCCCTCGCGAGTCGGTGAGATTCGCCGACCGCCAGCACGCTTATGTATACGTCCCATTCAATTTCAACGTGTCGAATATAGTATTACCTGTATCGTGTACGAGCTATTCCTTTGCGCAACGGCGGTTCTCTCTATTTTCGCTCGGAAACCGAGTGCGCATCGAGAGAAGGAAAAAATTAATTAAAGGTGTCAGGAACAATTTGTACGAGAGGAGAGTAGTAGTACGCGAAAGCGAAACACGCGCGCGCGGGAAAAAAATTTCCTTTCAGCTTTCCTGTCTGAGATGTCTGAGATATACCCCGGAGGTTCGGAGAGTCAACGGAGAGCTTTTTTCAGCGCGCGGCAGGAAAAAGCTCGCTTTAATCTCGTACGAGGGAAACATTTTTTCTCCTCTATAATTATGCAGTTTAAATGTATATATGGAATTGGAGAAAAAACTTTGGGAGAATATTTCGAGAAGTCTGTGCAGGGTATTAACGAAGCAAAAGTCCTAAAGCTCGAGATAACGGAAAATCATTACAAAAGAGCGTATCGAGCGACTAATTTCCGCATGCGTTTAAGCTTCGCTCTGGCTCGGCTTTCTCGACTTGCCACGTCTACTTTAATAGCCCGAGAGCTGTAGCAGTATGTAACAATAGGAAAATCGCTTCCATCTCCCGAGGGAGACTCGAGCTTGCAGCTTGCAGCGGCAGCAGCAGCGCGAAAGTGCATAGATGCTCGCAGAAGACGGAAGATCGGCGAATGGTGCAACAGGGAGACGAGCTGCAAGATGCCGTTCTCGCGGGTTAAGTACAAGTCCCCCCGGGATCTTTAAGCCCGGCGATCTTGAGGTTCGGGCTGCAGCGGCGCAAGAGACGCGATAGTATAGCTGGCTGCTGCCGCTCGGCTCTTCCTCACGGGAGTGCTTGTCCGGAAAGCGATAACTGCGGCCCCTCAACTTTTCCAATAATAATACGGGGGAGTGGCTTGCTCCTCCTGCGGATATGATAATCGGACGAAATGGACGAGAAAAGTTGCGGCCGACAGCAGAGCTTGTCTCTTGTGGCTAAAAAATCTCGAGGACTTTTCCTCGCGGCTTTTTTCCGCTGATGCCTTTGTTTTGCCACTCCGCAAGCTCTGGGAGGGAAGTTTTGTTTTGGCTCGTTTTTCACCGCGGCTGAAATCAATTATTCGACGGAGCCCTCGGATCTGTTATATTAGGGATCAGCGCGGCTATTCGATTTGGGAACGAGCTGCAAGGCTTTTTATCAGGGCGGAAGTGGCTTCGTAAAGTCTCGTCAGTATTCAAGGGAAAGTCAGCTCCGCCAAAAGCGTTTGCTCTCGCGACTAAGGGTTCGCCAGTGCAAAGAGAAAGCTGCTTGCTCGCAAAAAGCAAACAGTTTGCGCGCGAGCTTTTCGTGCTTTAATTTATGTTCGCGGGAAAAAAGTATGCGTAATCGAGCTCCGTAATCCCAGCTGTAAACCCAAACTCCACTCAATCACGTATGGACGTGTATCGCGTTGCTCAATGAGGCGAATCGTTGCATATCCAGCCGCATATGCACACGGGCAAACAGATAGACAGACAGATACACAGACTGGCTTCGGAAATCCTCCTCCGATAAACAATCGCGCCTCGTTTCCCGCGAGCGCGCGGCTCGTCGTCATACGGACAAAAGGCAAACATTGACCGAAATTCCGCTGGCGCTGCGGAATGGGGGGAGAGGTTCGATTTGCCTTGTTCAAAGTTCACTCACCTGACGTCAAAGCGACGATCAACAGAAAGCTCCGTGGTACAGCGAGTATCGTCGGGCTGCGCGAAGATCGCATATTGACTGGCTGCTTACTGCTGCTGTACTCGGCTCTGCTCTTCCTGTAACGACTGTCGGCGGTATACCCCGACCGCTTGTGCACTACTGATCAAGCTGTCGACTAGTCGTCGTCTTCGTCTTCTTCTTCTCGTTCACGAGGAAAGTTTGTCGCGCTTCATTGCCTCTGCTTAACAGGTCGTATCGCACTGCTTCGCGCATCATTTTCAGCGCGTTACTTGCTCACACTGCTGAAAATTGAGGGTCGAGAGAGAGTTTTATAAGAGAGTGAGGGAGGAAAGACCGATCGAGGCGTTCCGTTCATTAGCGTAATTTAAACATTAATTACGCCAATGGGCCGGAATTTCGATAACAATGATCGGGTGACAATGGCTTTAGAGAGAGCGTCGCCTGGTCCCGTTCGCTGTAACGCGATACAATGGCCGCAAATGAGCCCGAGTGAAAAAGAGGCCAATCGAATATTATCGGAGCGCGAGCTCGAAACCGATTGTTCCACCCACGCACACACTGGCAGTAGATCGAGTTTACGAAATTGCTCCGACCATCCGTTCCTCTCTCGCTCTCGACCGCATAGGCAGGGCTATACAGGAGGAAGCACAGGAGTATAACGCTGTACGCGTGTGCGGTAAACCCCGAGCGAAAACTCACCGCGTGCACACGTCAGCCGAAATCACACAGCCGATCGCGGCTACAGCCAATCCGGGCCACTTGTGCGAGCGCATGCCACACGATTCCCCGAGACAGCGCAGCGACGACGAACCGACGCAAGGACGTCGCCGAGTCGGACTAAAGCTCTCGCTCCCCTTGTCCAGCGCGAAAGCAGCCCTCCGAGAGAGCTAGTCTCTCGGCGCCGTCGCGAGAGAGCGCGCAACCCCCTCCACAACGCCGCGCAGCCACCTCGAGTTTGCGCGCGCGCACACCTGTGGTCTAGCGGGTGTGCTGTATATATATATATATATATATATATATATATATATATATATATATATATATATATATATATATATATATATATATATATATATATAACGCCAACGGCACGACCCGCGATGCTGCAGCCTTATAATTTGCCGGGCCTATATGTGTATGCTCTGACACCCGCCGAGAGATAAAAGAGAATCGCTCGATTAACACGAATGATTTTTCCGGGGATTGTACTCGAATCATTAGCCGGAATATCGAATCGCTCGAGTGCGCGCAAGCTGCTGCCTTGTATGAACATAAAAGGAGAGTAAAAAAAGTTTTTGTCGGGCTCGCGGATCTTAATGGAGACGAAAGTTGACAGAATGAGGCGCAATTTGCAAGAAAATGACAATGCGGGCCATTGCTTATCTTCGCTCGTAAAGCATAAAATAACGCCGTCGTTCTTCCGCTCGCTTCGCGGCCCTAGTGTACGCTATTGTCGGATTTACGGCGTCTGACGTGCGCAGCTATGTAAGACTGCGCGGGAGCTTCTGACGAATTCGGATGTACGGGCGCACTCGCGCGTTAATGACTCTCGAGACGAAATTCGTCACGCGCTTGATAAGACTCGTTTGATCAATCTTCCAAGATCTACAGCGCAGCTACAAAGCTGCGGAGATTCGTGAATAATTGCGTCGGACTTCCAAGTGGATTATGGCTCGAAAATATCGACCGAATCGGATCAGTGCAAAAAGAAAGAGTGAATTTATCGACGTTACTCGATCGTTCGGGGTATTTTTATAAATACCCATGCGGAAATTTTTCATCGATTCAGTTTTAACGAATGAGATGCCAATCTATGCTAAAAGCTTCAAAGCGATTGTTTGTTTATAATGAAGATTCTTCGGATGCGCAGCGGGAGTGGAAGTGATGGAGGTGACTAAACGAAACGAACGAGCTTGTTTCGCAAACCACAAAGTGGCAATTTATTAAAAAAGTGTAACCTTTTATTTCTTTGTATCATGTAACGTACGTTCGACGTAAGCTAACACATCAATAGATATATACTCCTTATTTTCGTGATAATATTAATTTCGTCTCTAGACGCATCGGCTTTTTTCTCGATATTTTACACGTAAAACTTATTTTCTTTCCCCCCACGTTCTCGCACGCAGACGATGATTAAAGCTAGCGTCGACGTTCTGTGATTATACCTTATACGACCGAGAACGATAATTTGATAATTTTATACAGGATCTTCATATTTACACGAATTTATTTAAGTTACAATACATATTTAATACAAATCTGTGGCATACGTACTTTGGTGATTTTTCATTTGGAATAATTCAAAACGTGATTCGGTGTAAGAAATATCAACGTGCATTCTTTGTGATATAGTATATGCGTTACGTATTGTTGAATATCATTGGTCTTAATTCCCATTCCTTTGATTACATTAAATCGATGAAAATAAAAGAAAATGTAAATAGCTTATTCTTGCGTTCCACAAATTCTTTGTCATTTCGCATATAATATAATATCGTGTGTATAATATTTTACTGTACAATTTTTTTGCAACGTGTACGTGTCCGTGTGTATAGTACAATGCACGCGTTTCCTCGAATCATAAAATTCCTTATTCTTCAAACGTAATAATAAACTTAATACTATATAATATATACGTGAAATTAAATTCAGTAGTAGTGATCGTTATTTTGGTACAGTAATTATCGTGATTAGCTGCAAGACTAGGAAAAATTATCATTATCAACTTATGCTCAACGTTTTTGGTACAGCGGTGATGAACATGGATCGTATAACAAAAGCAATAATAGAAAAAGAAGATATTTCTCGCTGCGAAAGCGTGGAAAGGTATTTTGCGGCGTTAAAAAACAGTTTTCATGTCCGCACACTTAAACCCGCGTGCTTCAGTTGGTGCTGTGCGCGATGCGGAAATGAAACTCGCGGCTATATTGCTTTCTGGCTATTTTCGAAGTGCACACGCCACTAACAATAGGAAACGGAGTAAACATTTCCACCTCTTGTTTATACCGTCGAGCTACGTCAGTCTAACGACGTCTTCCGTTAGTATTGTCGCATCGCGCTGTATATAGAAGAATAACCTGGCTACTCTTTCTCTCTCTCTCTCTCTCTCTCTCTCTCTCTCTCTCTCTCTCTCTTTCTCTCGCTTGTCTATCTATATATCCCCTCACTCTTGCGTTGCGCGCCATAATTCTCGTGTGCTCCTTGGCATACCTTCATATCGATCTAATATAATATATAATATACGTAGATAATCGAATCGCAGTTAATTGTTTACATATTCACACGCGCTTCTAGCTATTTATATGTACAATTTATAAATACAACTCGACCAGCAAATCGTTACAATTCCCTGCCCTCTCCGTAGATGATTCGGTAGATCCTTTCTTCTTTTTGGTTTAGGTGCATAATTGGTTAGCTAGAGGTACGCTGCTAATATTAACGGTCGACTCGAAGTTCCTTCCCTTCGAACACTCCTTGGTGTGATGCTGATAGTCGAGTCCTGGAACAGAAATCGATGCGAAAATTCAAGCAAACTTGTATAGTAAAAGCTAATCATCGTTTCGCGTGTGTGTTCGATTCACCACAAAGATATAAAGAATCTTGAGCACGCCGAATCGGACACCCGCGCGCCGATAAAAAATCGACTCGAAAATTGATCGTCGAACTTACCAAACTGCGAAAGCGCTTTAATATCCGAGGAGGATGAAAACGGCGGCATTCATCAGAATAACGAATACGCTCGTCCTCATTCCGCCGGCCGAGTTACCTGAAAAATGAAACATCGCGCATATTAATTGGATGGCTATATAAAAACGTGGAATGGGGAAAAAAACAATGAAGCATTGGAAGACAGGTAAGTTCGTCGAAAAACTAATAAAAAGGATTTGGTATTGAAACGATTCTTCTCTCAACAGTGCATCACGCTCGATGAAAAATCCGGAAAGCTACGAACCGGTCAGCGCGCAAACAATTCGGGGAAAAAAGTATTTAAAAAAGCCCCGCTTTCAATAACTCGATCTCTAAAAATATGCACCGCGCGAGAGAATAGGTATACGAATTGTTTACGTTCGAGCGAACTTTCTCTTTCCCAAAGCATCGAAATTCGGTTCATTAGGTGCGAACATAAGGGCCGCCTGGGGAGCAAAGAGAAAATAGCGGATGTCTGAGAAGAGTGAGAGGGCGGTTTGCGAGGCGATGACTGAGCTTAAATTTTTAATTAGTACACGAATCGTATACGTGCGAGGATATTTCCCCGGCGTTATTATTCCGGAGAGCGATAGGAGAGCGAAGAAGCGGAGGACGTTTTTCGTATCGATCGGGTAGGTGTACTTCCTTCGAGTCGGCGTTATATAGACAAGATGTCGGAGGAAGGGTAATCTCCGGGAGAATTTCTTGGGAAATGAGTCATCCGCTCTCGCGTCAGTTGGCTCTCAATCTTGAGTTTTCTGTATCGATTTGTCGTTATACGCGCAATCGGGAAACGGCCTCGTGCATACGTATAGATATACACGAGGAGAATCGAGGAAAATGAAATCCCGGTATATACATCAGAAAGAGAAGGGCAACGCGATAACGCATAATCCCACATTAAATATTACGCGGCGAGACACAAATAAACACAAGTCCATTCCCGCGCGGTCGGCGCGCAGGCGCAGCTAACACGTGAAATAAATTCGACTTAAGTAGCTCGCGCGCATAATGGAAACATATACAGAGAGAGAGAGAGAGAGAGAGAGAGAGAGAGAGAGAGGGAGAGAGAGAGAAAGAGAGAGAGAGGGAGAGAGAGAGAGAGGCGCTGAATTCGCAGGGCATCTTATTGCGGTGACCTACATCCACCTCGACTTACTGCCTAAAAATGCCGCTCCAAGAGAGACTCCGCGACTGCGCACACACACACACACACACACACACAGCATTGTCGCATAATCCATAAACCAAGTGCTGCAGAGAGCTCGCGTGTGCTCATAATTGCCGTTACCTCGTTTCTCAAGTCGCTACACGGTTAATGCGCCCCTAGAACGCATTTCCCCGCATCGGCCTTCCCCCGAGAGTAAGAGAGAGAGAGCGCGAACGAACGGCTGGAGAAAACGGAGGAAGAGGCAGCGCATAAAAGATCCGCGCGCGAGGACGGAGAGTGTATTCGAGTGGCTAGAACGGTTAAAAGGCGGAAAAGTGGGCTAAGTTTTCCTTTTCTCGCGCGATCCCCGAGAGCCGATAAGTGGGACGAGCTTGCGGAAGCGAGAGCGCCGCTGTACACGGCGCGCATTCTTTTGATCAAACAGTCATGAATGGGAGACGACTGACTGATTTCGTATATCCGTCCGTCTGTCTGTCTGCGTGTACGTCGAGCCTTTAGAAAGAGCTGCCGTTGGCTCAATCGCGTAGCAATTAGCCGGGGCTCTTGTGCGCGCGGCTTGTACAAGTTATCGGATTACGGATTTTCGAGTTTCCCGCCAAATTGGACTGCCGATTATTCTTCCCCGTGCTTTTGTGGCGTTATATATAGAGTTTCGCCCAGATCGCGCGAACGTGGGCGAAGCTTTTGTTTCGTTCTAACGAACATCGAACGAACGGTTTTAGAAGTGGCGCGAGGGATTAATGCAAGGCTCGAAAGTCGATTTGGTAAACCGCGAGTAGTCTACAGTTATAATTAAAATTTCTCCGCGAAATCTAATAATTCATACCCGCGACTCGGCGGGTATAAGCAAGCAGTAGGTCGCCAAGCCGCGAAGCGATAACTAATCGCAGCGCGCGCGTGCCTTAGCAACCGGTACACCGCATGCATCTCTTGAACAATATCGCGCATAAATGCCGCAGCACTGGTGCGCTGCACCTTATACACATGGCGTACATAATTCGGCAGAAGAGACGGCCGGGGGAGACCGCGAGAGAGACTCGCCAGGTGCGGAGAGTCTGTTTCTCGGGAGCGCCGTTATCTCTCGTCCTCTAGCTCGAACCTTAGCCAGTTTCCGCTTCCGGATTGTAGTGTGTATATAGTGGCAGAAGCCGCAAGTTCGAGGGGAATTTCGGGAGCGTCGGCCGCCGACACTTCTCTCTCTCTCTCTCTCTCTCTCTCTCTCTCTCTCTCTCTCTCCGCTTTCGCGCGGAGTTTTCGGACTGCGCCGCCGCGGCACTCTGTGCATGTGTATAAGGAAGAGTCGAATCGATCGCGGGGTATATCAGGGATTCTCGTGGGCTGAAAAATTCAGCGAGTGAGCGGAACCGCGGGCAAACGGAAATTCAAATCGATAAAGTCATTACGGTATCGCTCCGCTGTAGAACTGATGGATGAGTCGAACGCTCGGCGAATTTATGCACTGCTGTCTGACCGTAGCGTTTGGCTGTTCTACTCGCGAGCTCGATTCTTCTCCGACACACACGTAAGATCTCTAGCCAACAAGTCACACACGTATACGTACAGAGAGACTCGGTTCGCGCTAGAATTCGGCACAAAAGGCGCCTCTCGCGCCAAGGCGCAGACATTGAGTAATCGAGAGAACGGCGGCGGAGCGAGATGCACTTAGGGCGACACTTAAAATTTCAAAAGCTCTCCCGACGCCTCGTGCCAGCCGCTTCCCGTGTTAACCTACAGCGCTGCAGCGAAACCAGTGCGAGCTTTTCGCCGCAGTCGCGAAAATAAATAAAGACGCTCCCTGTGTGTGTACAGGGCGAACTAGAGACAGCGAGATGCATTTCTCGGCGCTGTGCTCGGATTCGGTTAGCCGACGATTGAGACGAATAGCGCCGGGGCTTTTCAATTTTCCCTCCTCTAGTGGCGTGTACGAGCCTCCGCACTATCGACATAAATGGATAAATCTCGTTTCCTTAAGTCAACATTAATCCCGATCGCGCGAGGCCCCGTAAACATCGGCTGCTCGGCGCCTTCTATATCCCCAAGCAAGACTAGCTCCTGCTGCTGTATATAGCTCAGTAGTGGAGTTTCTCTCTCCCTCGCTCGCTCGCTCGCTCCTTTGGGAACCGCTGGCGCGAAACATTTCTTTATTTCGACGCCGCAGCGCCGCCAGCAGCAGCTCCCGCCGCACTATACAGCCGGTAAATACGTTATTCATCCTCTGCAGCCGCTGCTGCCGGCCGAGCGAATTGCCTCGATTTCGTCCTCCGCGCGATTCTTTGTCTCCTTTAGACTGCGGACCGACTATTTCAGCGACTGGAAATTTCAGCCTCGGAGAGAGTCTTCCTCCCGCTACTGCGAGCTCTCCGAATAAATCTGCTCACGAGTGCGACGATGTTTGTTACGACCGCTCTTATTTCCGTTCTTTGTTTCTTCTTCGCGAAACGTGTACATACAATCGACGACGAAATAGAATTTACGTCGACTCCAAAAATGTTCGGACCCCCAGCACACAATGCACTGATTCGAGTCGCCCAATCGCGGCCTCGCTCTTTCATATACTTTTCGGGGGCGAAACGAGCGCAGTAAAGAGAGCAAGAGTGCCCCGGTGCTATCAACGCGAGATAGGGCTGAAGTCTCGCGAGAGGAGTAAAGCTCGCGCGCGGACATGGGGACGAGCCAACCCCGAGCAAATGGCGCCGGCTTTACACCGAGTTTTATATATTGCGCTTCTCCGTCACCGCATGTACAACCGACGCAAATTTTTCTTTCGGGTATCGGCTTCGTATTTCGCGGAAATTTACGAATACGCTTTATTAAAGCGATAGCGAGTCCTTTATTTCGCTTGGAAAAAAAGCATCTCCGCGAATGGAAAAGAAGCCGACGCTTCGCGAGTAAGAATGAGAATAAGCTCGGGAATACATCCGCAATTCCGGCCGCGTATATACACTCGGGGAAACAAATTGCGAATTGTTGAAAAGCGAGCTTTATACGAAACGAGCTTCTTTATTAAAGTAGCATCAGCGCTGTAAGCTGCGCGCGGGGGAGCTTGCAGTTTACAAGAAGATTCGGTAACTGGCTTTCGCGAAAATTCTATATGCATTTTCCTCGCTTGGAGAAGCTATTCACGGCGAAATACGATTCCGTAATTTTACCGAGCGTCGAGCTCAAAGAGCATATATACAAAGTTGTCGCTGCGGCGCACTCAAAAATTGCGTATACGTACCCTCGATCCACGAATTTCATAGAAGCTAATGATAACATGGACAACTCGAAGCGGCGCGGATTAGCTGACGCTGTGTGTGCTCGAGGAAAGTTTATTTGCCGGATTGAAAATTGCCGAGCCGTGTGAACCGCCGTGTAGCGTCGAACTATCGCTACATTTTCGGCGCCGAACGAACGGCTTTCATATTAATTAGACCGTCCGCGGATGAGCTTCTTCGAGTTTGCAAACTCGCTGTAGTCGAGGGACTTTTTGTAACGAGGACGGCGATGATTTCGAGCTGGTCCGGGAGCGACACAATAAATAATTTCGGCGACAGAGAGAGAGAGAGAGAGAGAGAGAGACAGAGAGAGAGAGAGAGAGAGAGAGAGAGAGGACGAGGCGGCGAATGTAATTTCTTGGGCGAAACTCGATTTCGCTCGCGCGCGCAAAGGGAACAGAAAGGCAGAAAATGTCTATTCAATCCTCTCGTCGCTGGATCAACGCCGCGAGATAATCGAGAGCAGACACTCTGGGCTTTTCTTAATGACGTTAAAACTCAGTCTCCCGAGCAAAGTTCGACGGAATATTATTATGTATATATACGTACATAGCGAGGGAAAGACAAATTCAGCCGACGAAGTATATATACCGAGCGATCTGTTTGTCTTTCAATTCGAAAGCTTCTTCGCCCGGCGTATTATCATTGCTAAAAATGAAAATACTCATGTTTGAACGGCGGAAAGGGCGGCGTCACCGTGAAAAGATTAGCGCTGCGGATATACGTTGGGAGAAAACTCCAGAGCAAACCGACGACTGTTTGCACGCTGGTAATGCAAAGTAAGTATCGGCCTCGCGCGCGTTATTGGATATTCAACAACCGAGCTACTCTTCTCTCTTATCGCGCCGCTCAAAAAGAGGAACCGAGTAGCTTTCGATCCGAAACCGCATTACGAAGCACGGATGAAATATTCATCTCTCGTGCTTTTTTACATCGTCCTATACCAGCGCAGGGGCAAATACGAAACGGGCGCGGGCGCGAAAACGGAAACTCGTCCGCGGCGATTACATTTTTCACCGCCACCTACACACTCTCTCTTTCTCATATCAATGGGTCAAACCCATAAAGTGCGGCGCAATTTCGCAGGTATATAGCCGTGAAAAGCCGACGCGGGAGCCTGTGTGTCGCGGCTAGTCATTTTTCAGAATATCATGGTATTAAGCGAGTGGAATCACGTATACGTCATCCCCCGCGCTGTGTGCGTATGCATAGACACATGCGCGCTCGCGTCTGTGTGTGTGTGTGTGTAAAGCTGACCCAGGCGAGGGACCGCTAAGCCGGCTTGGCCCGGAAAAATTGCCGGTTTTATCAATAGACCGGAGCGAAAGAAGGAGGAGGGCGCGTATATCCACAGCGAGAACGAGTTGTGGCACTTTATTCATACACAGAAGCACAAAGCCCACAGCTCCGAAAGCCATTCGGCACCTCTCGCTGCGCTGCACGCGACTTTTATGTACATGAAACACATACACACGCCTCTCGTATTCTTCGACGAATTAACTCCGCGAGGATAGCTAGCCGCTATAGGGTGGATTCTTTTCAGAGCCCCCGACTCTACGCCCGCCCCCGCAGCAAGAAGATACGCATCCGCAGCAATTTCCCACTGCTCTTCGGTCGCCTTCCGCATCCGCGACTAACTCTAAATACACACGTATAGCAGTGCGCGCTTGCAAAAACGGATTAAACGAACAAAGCTGTCGAGAAGCGAGAGAGAGAGAGAGAGAGAGAGAGAGAGAGAGAGAGAGAGAGAGAGAGAGAGAGAGAGAGAGAGACAAGAAAGTGATAAATTTGCCGCGAGCTCGAAAACGCGCAGCAATTTCCTTTTAATCAAAATACTGAGCTCCAAATATTTGCCCGGCGCTTTTTACCGCCCGGCGAGTGCCCGGAAAATGTTAAATTTAATCGGCCCAACCTTCTTCCGCAGGCTATCGCAATTAATCGCGGCCGAGAGAGAGGGAGAGAGCTGGGAAGAGTGCGCTCTCTCGCAAGAAGCAGCAGTCGAGATCCGTCTTGTCCCTGCGGGTGACAAAGACGCCGCGAAATTTTTGCCGGCGTAGTGTTAGTCCCTCCCTCTCGGGCAGCTAAGAAGCGAGCCGGCGAATTAGAGGGCTGCCGAGTCGACTTACGCCAGGAATTTCCATTAGCACAGCAGTCGAGCTTAGCTCGATTCGCGGCCTGATTATTCGTTTAATTACTTCCGTATTTGCGCGGAGTAGGAGGCGCGAGAGAGAGATTCTCTGCTCTTTCCCGGCTGGCTTTGTGACGGCGAATGATCGTCGGATGAGCGGAAAGCTCGCGCAAATGGAGAGGAAGGAGAAAAAACAAGGACTCGGTGTGTGCATATAATTCGGCGAGCGAGGGCGGATTTCGTCAATTTTTCTCGACTAATATTTGCTCCACCCGCCACTGATTTAAAAGCGCGGCTCATTAGTCGCGCCATTATACGATTGATGCGATTACAGAGACGTATTACGTGTAACGATTTCGAGGATTCAATATTTCGCGATACTTGTAGTAATGAGGCTGGAATTAGTTGATACGTTGACGCGGCATTAGGCCAATTATTCGCCTGCAGACGCGATTGAGCTGTTTCAATAAAACTTCGTCACACGCGGGAAGCCCTTTGATGAAGCTTTTTCAGGGAACACGACAGTAAAGCTCGTTCAGCCGAATATGCAATTATATATCTACTTCAACTTTGTAATTTTACTCGCGCGTAATTTACGAATCAACTTTTAACTCCGTGCGCTTGCTGTACATAATATCACGTCGAGCCGAGATAAAACTCCCGAATAAAGTGCGCCTATTATTTTCAGAAGGAAAAGTAGAATATAACACGTTAATCGATCAGCAGTCATTGCTTTCGAAGCGGGAGCTTGTAAAACTAAGGAGAAAAACGCAAGAAGAAAAGTACGCAGCACTTAGAGCATAAAAGCTCGAAGAAAGTAAAATAGAATGTAAAGCTCACGAGGTGTATAGGAGAAGGAGAACAACTCGTCGGCGCGCACTACTTCTCCCTCTCGAACGGCTTATTTTTTGAGCGTCGTCGGCGCGACGCGTTATTTCCTGCGCGACGTCGTCGTGTGCGCAGTTTTCCCGTTCAGGCGAGCGTGCGATGCAAAGGTGGGAGAGAAGCATTTTTCTCGAGTGCAAATCGCGCGCGAGAAGGAAAAAAGGAAACAACGTCGCTCGCTCGCGAGTTGAAAGACCTGCCGGCAGCCGTACTTACGTGCTTCGTCATTGCCTTGAAAGACCAATAAGTAGAGAGAGAGAGAGAGAGAGAGAGAGAGAGAGAGAGAGAGAGAGACCTAGAAAAAATGCACCGATAGAGAAAGGCAACGACGGTGTGAAGGGTCGCGACGAAGGGCCTCACAAAAGAATCGCACTGCTGACAATACCAGCGCGCGCCCCTGCATTACGTATACCCCCTCGTATGCATGTGTGTAGCGTTGTCGAACATTCGCTCGCGCCGCAAACAGTTTTCTTCTCTCTCACTCGCTCTTTCCCTTCGATGCTTGTTATTCAACACGTCCGCGCGAGTCTCTCTTTGTTTTCCTCGTTTTCACCTCTTTCTCCGTGCCTTCTTGTGCTGCTGCAGCTTTTCTTTGACACGTCATTCATGTCGCACTGTACTCCTCCTCATACGTCTCTCCTGCCGATGCGTTTTTCTGCCCTCTTTCTCTGCGCCGCGCAGCAAGGCGAGCGTCGATTCGCGGCCGACTGTAAGAAACACATCACCTATGTGTGTGTGTGTGTGTGTTATCGTTCGCTTGGAAATCTAAAATTACGACGATCTACAGACGATCATACTGATAGTTCTTTAACTAATCGAGCTGTACCTGTCTTCGTTCCTCTCGTCCCACATATTCTTCCGCGAAAACGTCTCGTCTTTCTCCGATAGACACATTTCTGCGGCTGCGAGAATGTCGATAACGTTTCGCCGTGAGTTAAAGCGGTCGATATATAATACGCTCCCGCAGCTGCTGAGGAAATATTGACTGAACCGCGCGCGACGTTCTTATACACAGTCGATTATACATCGATATCGCGAAGAGAGAGAGAGAGAGAGAGAGAGAGAGAGAGAGAGAGGCTGTCGCTGCATTTAAGGATATGGAGTTCCCTCGACGCTGCAGCCGCGAGTCGGAGCTCTGTGTTTTTTCAACCTGAATGTTTAAACTCTTTATGCATACGTTTGCTCTCTCGCGAGAGCGATGGAGGAATGCATAAGCGAGACGGCCTGTACAGCCGAAGCGAGAACTCTGGGCTGTTTTATTCATAGGCGAAAAATTGAGTCTTCGACGGATGTTTCCGCACGATTTGCGACTTCCAAAAGGTCGGCCCTGTGCCTTTCCGAAAAGAGCGTATTCATTGTTTCTCGTATTATGTGCGTATAAAAGCCAGTCCGAAAATTGCGCGCGTCCTTTTTGCCCCGAAAATCCTCGACGAGCGTTAATAAACTAGCGTTTTTTTCTCGCTCCTCGCTGGCTGAAAAATAAAACGCTCTATTTTTGTCATCCTCTCGCGTGTCGGCGGGCCTCGGAAAAATGCTCGAATTTAAATAAAACGCCATTCGCGCGCCCTGCAGAGAAAACGAAAATTATAACGCCGAGCGCTTTTTTCACGAATTTAAAAGGCTAAAGCGCGCCGCGGTCATTTACAATAGTCCACGCGAGAGCTGACGGAGCGCGGAATAGCGTAGAGGTATATGCATAGCAGTGGAGGAATAAAACGCTCGACGAAGTAAACAGTAATAAGCGTGCGCGGGTGCAATTCATTTTATTAACAAATGTAATCCATAGGCAAGTGGCTTTTATTAAAATTCGCTTCTCATATTTCATCTCGCGCGTTTTTCCCGCGCGCGCCGCGCTGCAGCTGTTTGTCGGAATTTCGGTCAGTGTTGTTGTTATGCGTTCGCGCGCTCGCTTGAGAGAGGGGAAAAAACGAGACCGGATAAGAAGTGCGCGTGGGCGGTAATGCAGTGCGTCGCACGGGAGGCGGAAGAAAGCTCTCGCAAGAAAAGAAGAGAGATAAGTGTGTATAGACACCGGGAAATGTTAAAGACGGTGGTAGACAAGAGATAGCTGAGCGTGCTTGCGGCTGTGGCGGAGGACTATTATTTATTGCGGCTGATTTATAGGCTCCGCAGGCAGTCCTCAGCAACGCCCTTTAGACCGTGCAGCCCGCTATGTTATTCCCTCTTTCTACCTAGCCCCGGCGTTCTCTCTGTCTCTCGTCTATATAATATGTCCTCCTCCTTCTCTGCTCCTTCGCGTATACGAGCTCAGCTTCGTCTCGCGGCTGTGCGCGCGGTGAAAGCGCGTCGAAATGCCGGAAACTCGAAGAAATTTAGAGGTTATCGCTCCGCGAAGCTGCGCTCTCTCTCTCTCTCTCTCTCTCTCTCTCTCTCGCTGGGATATGTATTATGCAGTATGAGCACCGATGCATGTACGCTCGCATACGCTCTACGCGGCGACGGAAAGATCGAGGAGAATGTGTATACCCGAACTATCTCTCTTCGCTTCTATACAGACGTATACGCGGAGCCACTTTGTTTTTGCGCTCGGGTTTTACAGTTTCCGCAGCTCTGGAAGACGCGCAGCTATGGTATTTAGCAAACTTCCGGGAAGCGCGCTTTTTAAGCATGATGAAAACGCGTTCGTCGAAGCGGCCTGTCCGATACATAATACGCGCTGCAAGCTTTCCGCGAAACTAGTTTATCGCGGCTGTACGTTATTCTATATAAAATTGTAATTCAAATATGTGATTTCGCGTGTACGCGATGATGCCGTAGCGACGAGGTAAAGAGTTATATGCTGCCTTGCGAATTCCCGGAATATTATGTATTCGTTATTAATACAAAGCGAACGAGTATTCAGTTATAAACGTGAAAGCTCCCGTATATGTGGCAGAGTATAGGTTACACGCATAAGCTGAATTCGATACACGTGTGCGCTAAATCGGGGCTAAGGGAAGCGTTTTTGTTTTGAAAACAATTGCGAGGTTGGCTTCGATAAACAGAGCGCTTTTGAGCTTCATTTAGCGGAATATTCGAATTTGATAAAGCTCTATATAATTTGAAATGTTTATTCCCAGTGTTGATTAAAGCCGTGTTGATCAAATCAAAAGCGCGACCTCCACGCGCGGTTGAATTTCCTTTTCTCGGTAATTTCGAAGATAATTTCGCGCAACATGAATATTTCTCCAGTTACGAATTTCGACCGAGTTTCCGTTCAAAATAAACATCGAGAGTTCAGCGAACGGTGCACTCGAACGATATCCTAATTATTCCACTGCGAATTAAATTTATTTGCGCGAACTTTCCACCTCCGATGCATCGTTGCCGCGCAAAGCGAATAGACATTCAATGTATTCCAGAAATAAATTCGCCGTGTCCGACAGCTATCGGACACGGCGTCATCGCGTTATTTCGACTCTTGGCTAAATCCGTTATTCAGAAATCGATGGAGAACAAAAAAAACCTTCCTTTCTCCTACAATATAGTGAAATTTTGAAAAGACCAACCCACACACGGGCCCGAAATAACAGCTGCACCGGTTTATTTCATTTTAAAACGGGGCCATTCCGCGAAAGCCCGAGAGCAGTTTGCCAAGCGAAATAGCCGACAAAAGAGCACCACGTAGAAGCGGCAGGCCTCACGATCCCTCTTGCAATTTCCCATTCTTCCTGCCTCGAATCGAATCTATTCCGCAGCAGCAGCGCGTATGTGTTTTATCACCAGCGTCGATTGAGATGCACCGAGCGTCACCGGCAGATTGTCGCATCGCAGTGTCTCCGCGTCTTTGTCGTGTCGTACTGCCGCAGCCTCGAGGGTCGCTCACGTATGGCCCGACGATCATTGACCACTTGCGCAGGGGCTCTTTTTACTAGCCTCTGACGAGGCGCTTGCAGCGCGACTGTATAGTCCGCAAGGGACGCGCTGCTCTTCTCTAGGGCTTCGCTCGCGACCGGATATGCAGCCCGCGCGCCTACTACTACTGCGCACGTTTCTTGGAATGGCTCAGTCCGAGCTGGCCTGGACAGGTGTGAAAAGGGACTGGAAGAGAGGGACGCGTTGGCAAATGCTGTATCGGCTTTCGCGAGCGGAGCCGGAGGGATGCGGCTTTACGAGGGACAGTTGCGGAATTTTGTGGCTCTTTTGCTGCGCTCGTTGTTTCCTGTGTTTGCAAAGTGTATTTTCTGGCACGCGATTTTTAAGTAAAGATATTTATGCCTCGATGAATAATAAGCGCGTATAGGATATCCTGCTGCGCCGGTGCGTGGAATCTTCGCGCCTGTTTATATTTCATACGCATTCAGACGAAGGAAACGTGCGAATCGAATCGTCGGCTGCAGCTGTCTCTTCGTTGTACTCTGGAGTTTTCCACGAGAACGTCGAGAATTTCGCCGAATACTTACATTTCGCAGCTCCACGATATGGCTGTATGGATTTTACGTATAGAGATTCTATTTCCAATCGGCGACGCAGTAAGGTGCCGGAAAATACGCTGATCGGAACTTAACGTTTCTTTCTTTACGCTACACTGCAGGTGTTATTCTCGGCGCAGTTTTTCTATTGTTCATTACTCGCGTCTATTTTTGCGTATCTTTGAGATATCGAGTTTCTGACGACTGTCGATGCATCGAACGGATTGTGGATGACGGGTTTGTACAATATTTCTCAGAGATATAGACTTTCCTTCTTGTGACTCTGAATTCTCGTAGCTCCAAATATTCACGAATTAGTTTAATCATTAAAACGGTGGCAGACTTCGCATTGCAGTATAAATACTTTTGATACTTTTGTTACTATACGAAATCAAGTTGCTACACACACATATCCGCACCCCAGAGAAAGATTCCTATATCTCCCCGAGCTCCACACTTATTTAACCCTTTATTTCTCGCTGGAAAAACAAATCTCTTTCTCGTCTGTCCAACTATCTGTCGCTCGCCAGCCCGGAATAATTGCGCTTTTTTCAATTACGTCGAAAATTCCACGGGCTCTGCAACGGACACGGATCGTCGCGTCGCTCGCGCCTCGTTATATTTGCAATGCAAAGCTCTCTTAACTGCTCGCTTATATACATACATACAGGGCTCGAGCCCTGCGCTAATGGAAAAGCATCGCGAGAAATTATAAATCAATCAGACTCGTCAAAGGCACTGCGCGCAGCGTGTTGTCGTTTTATTATTTGATTCGATATCGATGCCGCGCCTGTAGCGCGCGCCCGGCTTTGTTTTCACTCGATTCTTCCGCCCCCGCCGGCAGCTCTCCAGAGATTTCCGGGAAATTTTGATTCGCGAGCTTTGCGATCGCCATCGGCGTAATGTGTACGAGTTGTTATTAATTTGCACTTTTAAACACAGAACGCGCAGTGCGCGCTATATCGACGAATTTTCGTGCATTACGCGAGCGGAATTTCACGGAAAATTTCACGCGACCTTATTAATTTGCGACGCGCGCATGTATACTTTAATCAAGCAGTCAACTGCGAGTCAAGCTTTCGCTTTAAAATTTCCAACGAAAGCGACTCCACGCTCGCGACTGCATAAATTGAATTTGCCGCGCGCCAGTCTGCGTCTAACGAGCTATGCGCCCGAAATTTTCTTTGATTCGTCGTGCCGCAATTATGTACGACTAAACGGGAAAATAAGGGGAGGAATCCAACTATAATATGAGCTTTACAACAGGTACCTTTGTATCGCCGACGCTACAATGCCACACCCTCGGCATTCTCGGAGCGAACTAATATGTACCAGATTTTTTCGGCTATAATGCGGCGACAAAGTGCGCCACGGCTCTATAAACGTCGGTGTAATATACAAGTGTGGCTGTGTGTGCGTAATGTACAGCAGCACACGGCCTCCCGTTAACAAATCAGCCGGTTAATGGTCGTCGGTCCCGAATGCTGAAAGGGGGAGCCGAGGAAATTCGAGGGGTGCTCAAAGGCACTCGAGGGCGGCACTCGGATCTATATAAACAGCCGCGCATAGCAGAAAAAGAAAATGTATATCTATACGAGCGTAATTCGAAGGGGGGAAAAAGAGTATATAGTATAACGGCACAAAGAGGCTCGGATAGCTGATATAATAAATGAAATCGCGTTAGCTCTCGTCGGGGCTGGTGTATACGCAGCGAGGAGAAAGAAAATCATGCGGATAATAAGATCGTGATAAATGGACGAAGAGAAATGGGAGATTAATGGGCGAGTGGGAATCGCTTCGGGAGGGAGAGCGACATGGCGGTGAGTATAGTTTGTACATTGAATTCTGATGATGTATCCGGAAAAACTGATATTGTACAACTAATGGGTGTCAGCTTTCGCAAAGGCGTTGGGTCGGCGTCACTTGTGCCCAGACAACCTCCTCCCTCCCCCTCTCGCTCTCGTTTATAACGAGTTATTCGCCAAGTTTATCGTATACACCGGAGTAGAGGGAGCCTATACGCGTACAAGACGTCGCTACTGCGCGCGTCTAATAAACTCGTTGCTAATATTACCCCCAGCACACTCGCGCTCGCGCGGGAGCCCGCCTAGCTAGATTGCAAAATTAATAAAGCGAGAAGCGAATGATGCGCGCTAGACTAATAAATAGCCAAAGTTTAGCCGAGTGTCTTAATAATGTGCTCGAGTGGCCCCGACTATGATCCCCTACATCGAGTTGTATGAGCGAAGAAGGGACGGATATATAGATATACATATAGAGGGGAGATCGCGCGGAGCGATACAGAATGTTTGCTTCGTTAATGACACTTGATGCGTGTTTACACAGGGTGGTCGGATAGTCGCTCGTTTGATCGCACAATATTATACGAGCTCGTCGTAATAATTATACGAGTCGTACCGCGAAAGGTACATGACAGGGCTGTACATACGTCCGCCGAAGTCACCTCCGACAAACTCGGCCCTTCGCGGGTGTTAGGACACCAGCACAACTGCACCATACCTTCGGAAAATTTCGAGCAAAGGCACGATTATCCCTGCGGGGATCGGCACCGAAATAGGTCAGTGTATACATCCCGAGCGCGATAAAACCGTGTAGCTCGCGTCTGTGCGTGGGTGTGAGAGAGAGGGTCGGCCTCTTGTCATTGTCAAAATAGAAATCCGGGGCTCCGTATCCCCGACACTCGTAAAAATCTTGTCCAACGACCGGAGCAATAAAGAGACGCCCGCGTCTATTTATTCCTTCCGTTTTATCTGCTCGCCTTCTGCTGCCGCTGTAACGGCTCTCTCTTGTGCTCCCGCGCGCGCTTATCGGCGCTATTTTTGCTCTCTTCATCATTTATTTTCTCTCGTTCGGGAAAAGCACAGGTATACTATATGGACACAGAGACGTGGGTGTGGAAACGAATCATTCTATTCATCGATTCTCTTTTCTTCCTTTGGCATCGGGATCGAGAATAATGGGAGCTTATTGTTCGTTTTCTAATTCCGTTTCGAGCATTTTTCGAAAAAGCACAAAAAGACGTCCAACAATCCATCCCGACGAAAATAAAGAATCTCCTTCTTTTTTCAGCCAAATGATTCCAGCACAGCTTTTGTGAGCGTATCGTAAAAAGCATTACGCGCGCAATCCTCGGCCGCGGGCTCCTTTCCAGGTAAAAGGCGCGCACCGGCGGGCTGCACGTATTACTCACTAAATGGGCCTTTATTCCCATCCCCGGCGTTCGGCCGCGGGCGGTTTCTTAATTATTTTATGGACAATCTGCCGGCTCTCTCTCTCTCTCTCTCTCTCTCTCTCTCTCTCTCTCGCGCGCGCTCGACGCCGGCGGGAGTTTTCAGCGGACCGCAGCTGCAGGTTTAACGGCCGGCACGCAGAGGCGACAGTCCTTCGCGCTAACGATGAGTTAGTGTTATACTGGAAGGCGCGCGCCAAAACGTACACAACGATCGGTGCGCGGCGCCTTTTATCTCGGGGAAATCCGCCTCACGAGAGCCAAACGAGATTGCGGAATAATAAATTTATTATCGAGCTTTGTTGAGCTCGCACCGGCCTCGTTAGATCAAGCTAATCTGTGAGCGACTTCTTTCCGACTCCTCCGCGCGACACGCGCGTGAATCGAAACGAGTCGAGATTTAACGAGGCATAAGGAAATTTGTTAGCTCGCCACTCTAGAGAAAAACAAAGGTTAGATCAAATATGTATTCCCGCTGCTCGCGCGCGGCTCTGAAATTTCACTTTGAGCACATACGCTTATGAAAATCGAGTCCCCCGCGTCGGGCGAGCTTAGCGGGCAAAATTTATGCGCGACGCATAATCCCTTTAAATATCAAAATGCTGCATATTCGTCCCACCACGCGTACCTCTGTCTGTGTATACGTGTGTAATATCACACACGACAATGCGTCGCTCATGTAATCGTATTCAGGCGTCGCGCGTCAAAGGGCCCTGCATCACCCTTTGCGGCCTTGTAACGTGGAGCAAACGGCGGCGCGCATGGCCGACAACAAGAAATAGTCGAAACCGCGTATATTCCTTTGTCCGCTGTCGCAGCTCGTTCTCTCCGCCTGTATATCCAGGACACACGTATATATATATATATATATATATATATATATATATATATATATATATATGTGTGTGTGTATACGTGTTCTTCCGATGAAGCGAATACGCGCGGAAACGTACACACACCTACACATCCTGCAGCGCTGTGCGGCTGTATTTCTGACGCTCGCGCGATAGTGGCGAACCTGTGCTCTGCTGTATATACATATACATAGAGAGTGAGAGAGAGAGAGAGAGAGAGAGAGAGAGAAAGAGGCGCACCGGTGCAGTAGCCATATACACGACGAGCTGGAATGGAGAAGAGCGAGCGAGAAAGCGCCTCTGGGCGGCGTAAGCTGTCCCTGCTACGAATCGATTTCCCGTCAATAGCAGCAGCCCGGATTTGGATGATAAGCTATCAGAGCGTGATCCTTCATAACCCCCTTCGCTACCCCTCTCTCTCTCTCTCACTTTCTCTCTCTCTCTCTCTCTCTCTCTCTCTCTCTCTCTCTCTCTTAGCTTTCCTGCCTCCGGCGACTCTCGTATTATAGTCCTTGCCTTCTGCGGCAGCTTTATAGGTATACCTACGCGTGTGTGCAGCTATGCCCCCGCGAAAAGCGAGAGAGAAAGAGAGGTGTCGGGCAACACTTTTATTGCTTCGTTAACGCGATTGGCTGCGAGCCTTATTTTTACGGCAGCTTTTTTCGCGCTCTGGAAGAGTTACGGAATCTTTGGTCGGGAAACCGATACGCGGCGAGCACTGTTATTTTTCACTTTTTATCCGATACGTTACAATATACGCGACTGCCGATTTTATGAACGCTGTTATTTTCCTCCTTGAGCAGCGTTGTCGCGATGCAATTTGCAATTTGCGGCTCGTTCGTTTAGCGCAAAAAAAGCTCATATTGCGAAAGTCCATCAGATTCAATATCGGACCTGTCACTCTCTCTCTCTCTCTCTCGCGCATTTTATAATTTTTTAATCCCCCTGTCGCTGGCATCTTGTTTCCGCGCCTCAGCGCTCCAGAATACACGCTCCTTTATTCATTAATTCAAGCTGCTCGCGCGGCTCGAGCTTTCTTGTATATTCTCAACTTTTGTTGCCTTTCGCGGAAGCTGCGCTTGTATTAACCGATTTTATTTCGCCTCTGAAAACTGTGTAATGCGCTTTGTAATTTAACGAAAAATCCTTTGCAGCGCGCCGCTTTATCTTCGATCCGACGAGCTGTAGAGTAGCAAGCGCGCTCGGCTTTTTCGCAATTTCGCTCGCTCGATGTCGGGAGCTTTGCTCCAGTTAGGTAGTTTCGTATCGACGAGCCGCGCACTTTTTACGCCAGCTCTTACGGCCTTTTTACGCGTTATTCACTTCGATTTCTCTCTCTCTCCACTGACACTTTAACTCGAGACTCGCTGCCCGGGGGGCGCTTTCGCAGCCGTGATTTCCGCGTTTGATAACTTCCAGTCCATTAGACGGGAAATTGCCGGAGATACGTAAACATCGGGCCGATGGTATAAATTAACCTTTAAATACACACACACACACACGCTTCGAGTAGTACCAGACGCGTTCGTACTCTTTTCACGTGATGAATTCACGCGGCTCTTTCGCGTCGACTCAATCAAGTTAAGAAACTCGCCATTCAGCGTTTATACTTTTCCAACGAGAGAAAACAAAAACACGAATCCACCGAAAACGTGGAATCAGCGCACAACATTAACGCAACAAACACACACACACACACACAAGGATAAGCAAAGAACCAGCGCCTTTCGAGCGACTGCAGTCTAGCCCCGTTTTGATATTCAGCCAGACATCTGAAATGGCACTTGCTTTATATTCCACGACTCCCGTTGCTATATACGCAGCAGCGCAGTAAGCTCAACTCGGCTTCAAGAACCATTAGCGAATGCGCCACGCGCAAGCTCTCTCGCTCGCTCGCGACGCACAGCCTCGAAATTGAGAGACTGTCGCTTTTTAACGATCATCGCTCGCCGATTTAATTAGTTTACTTATCTTAATTGGCTAGCTCACCTCCCGCGGGGGATAGCTGGGAGCGCAGTTACAGTGCGCATAATCTATAATTAAGATAAGAAACATCGCGGATCCTATCTGCGAGAGCGGCAGTTCGAGCGCGAAATCGCTCGAGCTTTTTCAGCATGACGCGGAATTTTTTCTCAATAACCCGCGCGAATGTCTCTTCTCCAGAGCGGATGTAATCGCGCGATTGGAATCATCGGTGTACGGTGATTATCAGGGAGGGAAAATCGTCTCGTATGACAGCTACGGACTTATTATGTTATTTCCAATTTTTACCAAACACCGCAATGCAGAGCTGGACACGAATGCGCATAACGACTCGACGGTTCTCTGTACTCCGGGCTTTTTTCGAGCGTTGTTTTATCAAGTTATATAGCTTGATAACAGGCTACGCGCGGAATCACAAAGCGCGAGCGGAATGGCCCAAAGGGAGCTTTTACGCCATTGTAGTTTCGTCCAGCGCGATTAAAACTGAGTTCAAGGGGTGTATATTTTCCGTTCTCCGGTGCGAGTTTCCAACTTTTTCACACGTGTTAGCGTTACTCAATTAAACAGAGGAGAAAATCAAAATCAATGCATTCGGTTAATGATTCACAAAGTGAAAAAAGACAAAAATACCAGCGCAAGCGTTTAGGGGCGTAAGCCGCAAAACTACATCTGCGAGAGCCGATACGTACAGCGAGCGATTTTCCCCTAAATTGCGCATAACAAGCTGGAATTCTTCAGAACTATCCGGCCACCGAGTCCTTGAAACAAGCTCGCCCATCCGCTTCCCATTGTACTATGCGGGTTGTTTTGAAAACTGCTATTCCTCGCTCATACGTACAGCGCATACTTTGCCGCTCGCGGTGCGTAGGAGCGCGTCAAAGTTTTCTCAAAATTCGCGTCTTCGTCAACTTTATCCAATACCAGTATACATCCACGCGTACATTCCTACGTACATACACGTGTTCGCAGGGAGCCGTTGCGTATAGCCTGAGGGGAGATATTCCATTCGCGCAGTTAGAAAGAGAGAGAGAGAGAGAGAGAGAGAGAGAGCCGCGCGTCGTCGAGCTTATCAGAACTCGGCCACGGCCGCATAGTCTGCCACCTATACATTCTTTCGCGAGGGATTGATTTGCGAGACGCAGGAATTTTAAGAGAAAAGAGCACACAACTCTGCGAGAGAACAACTTGGCCAATTGAAATTCCGCGAATAGCACGTGAAGTTTCGACCGTTCTCGCTCTTATTCTTTTTTCCCGCGCGTGGGCTGCCACTGCTATGCTCTTCACTTTCTTTCAATCAGAGTTTTCGAAAGTCGAGACAGCCCGGCCCCTCTTCGCGCTCGGAGAGAATAGCGACGATGGTCCATAATGGTGATTGGTGTGTGTCTGTCCTCTCATCGTAGCGTTAAAGTATAACAAAAGTCAGGGAGGGGAAGAAGCTGTCGGAAAGTTTTGAGGGCGAATAATGGCACGACGCATCGAACGCGCGATTCTTCGCTATATTTGGCATAAACGTAACGAGGCTGAATGATCTACCAGAGTGAGAGATGAGGTGCAAAGTGTGCCATTGTGAGAGAAGAGGGGAAAAAGTGTGGATTTGCTTGAATAACATGATCTTACCACCACCACTGCTCGCGTCAGCTTGTGAATTGTCAAGCGCCTGGATCTCCAGCTTTCGCAACAGCTTCGTCGTGTCACCGGCGGTTATTGCGGTAGCGGTAGTGGTAGCCCTTCCTGCACAACAAACACCACATACCGCGTCCATCAACTAAGCATAGACACATACTCGCCCGCCAAAAAGCTCGTGCGAATTTTTCGTTATATATTGTTGTTGGTGAATCGTGCCGGAATTGTTACATGGAAAATCGTTCAGGTAAGTCATACAAGAAATAACAACAATATCGTGTATGATAAAAGTGCACTTTCAGCGTCGCATATCGTTCGCATAAATAAGATAACGTTCGACTTGTTTATAGCGAGCAAAGATTTATGCTATCGTATAATATGTAATAAGTGTCGAAATGCGTTGGAGAAGTTTGATGCGATTTTTATGGTGATTTTCGTGATAACATTCTTTACGTCCACAACGGTATAACCTCGCGCCTTTTCTCCACCAAATAGTTTTCCGTTATATCTCGCGCTGCTGTGTGCTGACTCGCATTAATCATAGACGCGCGCGTATGTGCAGCCCCGAACAAGTCGTCCATCCCGTTTCGACAAATCATTGATTTTTCCAAAGTGCTTTGTTTTCGAACTATGGACCCGAAGCATTCACGCGGAATTACTATGACGAAAAATGCACTTCCAGTAGCATATGACTTCTGAAATATTTTCCATCACATTCACCACTGCCGCCACTGTGCGAATCATCATTTTTATATTCGGCTAAAACTGACGTAATCATTTTGCGCCAAAGTAATGAAATTGCTTTTCTCGCGACAGCGTACCTTTGTATTGAATTTACAAATGTGCTCTCGTAGGATTAATTCACGAGAGAGAAATTTAATCCAGTTTTCCATCGTGATTGAGTGAAATTAAATCGAATTGGTCCGAACAATTTTAAATTAAAACTGATAATATTTCTCGAAATTTTAATATCACAGTTGATCAAAGGCTGAAAATTTGATAAAATTTAAGGGGTCAATCCTGGGTTAAATCCTACAAAAAAACAAAAAGATATTCTTCTTACCAATCCGGGCTTAAAATGTACCTTAAACATGTCCACTCGGACCAATTGAGAGACATTTCTAAAAAATATAAATCAAATACTGCTAGCAACAAATTTTGTTGCTAGGAATGTGTAATTGATATTTTTAGATAACAAAATTTGTTGCTAGCAGTATTTGATTTATATTTTTTAGAAATGTCTCTCGATCGGTCCGAGGGGACATGTTTAAGGTACATTTTAAGCCCGGATAGAGTAAAGAAGACGGTCCGGATCTTTCAAAAAGCCGTGGCAAGTGACTGAAAACACTTATTTATATAGTGAAATGTCATGAATTTAGGTCAATGATTTTACAAGGTATATACATGTTTATTTTTCGATAAAAATGGTGTATATTTTATATATTTTCAATAGAATATTTTTTTCAAATAACATCAAATCAACAATTTTTTGGTAAGAAGAATATCTTTTTGTTTTTTTTGCAGGATTTAACCCAGGCTTGACCCCTTAACACGTTCTTCGAACGAAACCCAATTTAGTAAAAATAATTCTCCCTAATATTTATGACTGGTAATTGCAATGTTCACTTAATTTTGCAAAATTTCTGCGTTTCTCGGATTTTCTCAGCTCTGGAAGTGTATGTAGCGAAAATCAATGGAAAAAGCTAAGTATACCAGCGGCCTACTGAATATCCTCGAACCGATTGTATCAACTATAGTCTCAACCTAATTCTCGAAGTGAACTCTGCAATTGAAACGAGCTTTGACGAAACATAATTTACTTGTGATTAGAAAATTACTATTTTATTGAATTAAAAGCACCACTTGAACTATTGCAGAGCGCGCGAGCCAAATTAATCAACCATGAAAAAAAATACACGAAAATTGTGAATATTGATGTAAAAGTATCATGCATATGCGGTGGTATTTTCGTGTTACAAATGATGATTGTAAGATGTGATTACAACGTGTGTACATTACGATGTAAACATACACTTCACCCGCTTATCAACAAGCCAATAACCATTAATTTGCAAGAAGTAATTATTTACTTTCCAGACTAACCTGATGGATAATGGACGAGTTTTTTCGTCGCGTTGTAGTTCACGCTCGGTATCCCGAGTACACAGTTGATAACCGCCGAGTCTGGAAGATCCTGATCTTCGAGAGCGAGGTACGAATCGATATTGTAATGACCATCCGGCGTTTCCGTGATAATGGGCCTCGACGACTGCATATCGGGAAAGCCTCTGCAAATAAAACAACGGATGTGTACATCGTCACTTTCTGAAAATTCATACGCATACAATAGCGCGCCTGCAGTAGGAACGGCATAGCGTTATCTCGCTCGTTCTCACAAGATCTCTCGGAATATGTTTAGCCGACGACCGAATCGACTTCGGCGGAAGTGAGGAATTCTGCGAAGCGTTTGGCGAACGAGCTCGCAAACTTTTTGGTAAAACAAATCGAAGGTACACATTCGTTTTTCAGAAAATTTTCAAACTAATTTCATAGAATCCCTCATACATCGCGAAGCTCGGAAGACGCACAAGTTCGGGGAGCAAGAAGCTCTCGAACTTCTCGAGCTTTGGCATCGACAAACGCGGACAAGCCCGGACAGCCTGGTGTTTGAAGCAAACAACCTGTGGCAAATTAGGTTCTTCCGCGCGTACGCGGTTTAATGGCGGATTACTCAAAGAGGTCATGCGTATGTGAGGAGGCGGTATAACAGGTAGCACGCGAGGGCCGCCGAGGCTCGAATTTGCAAGTTCGCGGGATGCCCGTGTGTTTGGATACTCGGAAAGCCCGCTCGGCTGAACTCGAAGTTGGCCGGCGTCTCGGGCCCCGAAACTCGCGCGCGGCCGAACCCTTCTAACGTGATTTTCCGACGACGCAGCTGCCTTCGCTGTGTGTGTACACCTCCGAAAACTTGATACGCTCACTCGATGCGCGGAGGCGAAAATGAAATTTTCGCGTATAATTGCAGCACGAGGTAATTGCGCGACGAGAGAGACGAGAAAAAGATTGACATTAAGCGCGCGTCACAGCATCAGTGCAGAGAGCGCACTCGGCGATTGCAATTATCTCCGCGTATGTACACGTCGATCCCGTCGCGAGCTGCAGCAGCACGATCGAGGCAAACAAGCACTTCCTCCTCTCGCTCTCGTTCTCGCGTGCAGTTGGCGTATACTCACTCGACTGTGATATCGAGGGTCGGCTTAGGATACAGCCCCACGGCGCCACACGTCACTTCCACGCCATCATTCGTCTTCTTCGAGCGCAATTTGAACTCGTTCTCCTGGCCGGTTGCTGCAATAAAAAGTCATCTCCAATTACCAAGGCTGATGGTATAATCTCGATCCGGATCGATACAGAGCTATATACACACGCTGCGTCTGAAGTTGCGCGCTGTGTAATGCGATTATCTTTTTTCGCTGAATTGAAAACGACTAGACCGAAAAGTTTGCAGCTGCACAGAGAGCGACTCGCAAAAAACATACAACTCGCAGTATTGAAAGCAGAGCGCGTGTATTGTAAAAACTTTCCAGTAACAAACTTTCAATTATACGCGCCTCGCGCTCGCGAGAGAGAGAGAGAGAGAGAGAGAGAGAGAGAGAGAGAGGCAAGGGGAAACTTGTGCAGAGGAAAAAAAGACGCGGCTCATCTCGACACTGCGCGAGCGCGCGTTTAGCGCTACAACTTTCGCCGCAAATTCCGCAGGCTCCAAGTCGATAGCTCGGCGCCGCGCGCGAGCCTGGCATATCTGCGCGTGTAAACTTTACGCGTCAAATAAGCAGTTTTCGAACTCTTTTATCCGGAATATACGGCGCTCGCTCGCGGTTAGCCTATTTTTTGCTCCTCGTCAATCTGCAAAACTCGATTTTTACCGCAGCGTAACGTGTATACGTACACGCGTGCATGCTTCGCTCCTCTAAAATTGAACAATTTAAAGTCGGCGCGATGCCGGGGACGACGCGCACGTCCCGTCGTTCGCTCAAGAGAGAAAAGAGCTCGCGGGAAACTATTCAGGGCGCTTGACTCCCCTCGTCATCGTCCTGTCTCTCTTCCCGGCCGGGAACACGGGGAGGGAATTCATTTACCGACGAGCGAATGCCCTCCTTCTCTCCCTCGCTCTACCTTCTTTACACGCCGCCAGTGCGCGGGGGCGAGAAAAAGAGAAGAGCCTCGCGCGACGAGCGAATATTTTTACGCGTTTTATGGTCTTTTTTCGACCGCAGCAGCAACAGCAGCAGCCTCCTCTCTTTTTGCTCGACTCGTCCGGTCGTTTACGCTTTTTTTTCCTCGCTCCTCTCCGACCGCACGGCTGCGCCGGCGTGTGATCAACAGACAGTATCATTATACGCTCCTTTTTCTTTCCTTTCTACCCCGGCCTTCTCCTCTTTCTCGCGCGCGCGCGAATTTTTCTCCTCTAGTCGAGATTCGCACTTTTCGGACGGCTACGCTTTTTCTCTCTCTCTCTCTCTCTCTTCGCTCTGATGCCGGTTACGAGGAGACAGCCGCCGAGCATTAGGTGATGAGAATAAGTCTAGTCATTCGCTCGCGACACTTTGTCTTTTTCCGCGGCGGCTCCTGCGAAACGCTGCAAGAGAGAGAGAGAGAGAGAGAGAGAGAGAGAGAGAGACGAATGGACGCTTGTTAACGTCGGTGTACTGTGCGCATTTTCGAAAAGGGAAAAAAGAAGAAACGGAAAATAAAACACAGCCTGCCTTCACTTTTCATTTGCGCGATAACTAAGCGCCGCGGCTTCGTAAATATTCCCGCTGGAAAAATTCGTTCCCGCGATGCTCGACGCGGGGAAAATGAACGGCGCTAGGTATTTGCTTGAAGTACAAATTAAACGCGCTATAGCTTCCGCCGAGTGAAGTTGAGTTACGGCTGCGAAGTCGTATATAGATCAGCGAAAGCGATGATTGTGAACTAATTAAAACTTCTTTGAAATCGGGGGAAATATTTCGATTTTTTGGCGCGCGACTCATTGCGAATTCCGCTAGATATTAATTAGGCGAGTCGAGAAGCCTTGAGATCGAGAGAAATACAGATATAACAGAATTACTTCGATTTCGCTTTTTTTCAGAATTTCATCGAACTTTTATCTATATGCACTGCATTGTCAGGCTTCCGAAAAAGCTTACATTTTATCGTTCCCATTAACTGCCAATTATACCAGTATACCGCGCGTCTCCAGTTTCGCGATATTAATTAAGCCAAATGTCTCCGGCACCGGATAACGTCCCCTCAAGCACGTGCCTCCGTGCACACCGACGTATCTCTCTCTCTCTCTCTCTCTCTCTCTCTCTCTCTCTCTCTCTCTCTCTCTCTCTCTCTCTCTCTCGCAGCGCGAGACATCCGCGCGGGAGCGCGTATTTCAAAGTTAACGCAAGCTCGGCTAACTGCATCGCGTATACACACGATTACACGCTAATTACGCGCGTGCATCGAGTCGGCCACTTTTACAAATTACTCATAAAAACAGGCGCGACATCCAACGCCCTTGTGTAAACAGAGAAATTACAAGAAGAGGGAGAGAGACGATCAGAAACTGCGCCAGCGCGTCCCATACAATTGTCGCGCGCGTTTACGCCGAATGAATGAAATCGGAATGTATCGGCGGGAGTGTATGGCGCAGCGGCTGTTCCGCGGCAGTGCGTAAACTTTCCCGGAATATACAACTTCCGCGTGCTTTCCCGACTGTGTGTATGTGTGTACGTGTGCGTTTGTGTGTGTGTATACGATGGCTAAGTGTATACACGGCAGTTTGCGGTGCAGCAGCAGCAGCAGTAGCTCCGTTGCGCGCTTAGCAAGTTCCATTTCCCTGAACGAGGTAAATATACTTGCTCACCGACGCGCTTCTATGCAGATTACGTGTGTACACACGGACGAGTATATTTTTGGACGTTTCGACGCTTGGCCCGAGCTTATATACGCGGCTGAATTTTTACCTCGCTGCGCTCCTGCTCCGAATTTTCCGAGAGCTTGTATGTATGCGAAATTTTTTTTTAGCTATACTGATTATACGAAGTAATTTGAAACGCGCGGAATTCATCAGAAGCGTAACTCTCCAAGATTGGCATATAGGAAAACGAAGGACAAAAAGCGTTTCCATCATGTAAAAGTCCCCGGTTGCAACAGTTCGTTTCAATCTCGCGATGCGCCGACTTCGCTCTCGCCAAATTGTTTTTTCTAATTACATCTAGTTCGCTCGCGCAACTGATAACGTTTCCTCTCCCCCGCGTGAGTATGAACGCAATATCAGCTCTTCTCTCTCGCGGCGGTGTATGTGAAGCGAAAAGTAACGCGAAATACAGCGAGCCAGAAAGAGAGAGAGAGAGAGAGAGAGAGAGAGAGAGAGAGAGAGAGAGAGAGAGAGAGAGAACGAGGCATAAATAAAACAGCAATATTAATGGATAGAGTCGTGCACGCGCGCGGGCCCTCGGGCTTGCAACGCCGCCTAAGCACTAGCCTGAGCTTCTTTCATTCCATTCTATTATTGTGCCTCCACGCTCGACTTTTATTTCAGATGGCGGCGGAGTGACTCGCCTGCAGAGAGGGAATGAGAACGAAAAGGTCAGGGTGGCGGGCGAGTGTGTGTGTGTATGTGTGTCAGAGGGAGAGCTTGCAGTACAAAAGAGTGGGAACAGAGGCTGCGCGGATTCACTGGGACGAAAGAGTTGTATCTTCGAATCGACGGTGCGGATTACAACTTTCTTTCGAAAATCAATGCCAACCTCGACGTGCGTGAAACGACGCGACGTAAACTCGAGAGAGCTTGCGAATATTTGCTCGAGCCGCGCGCGCAGCTATAAGTACATAATTGGCTAATTAATCTTGCGGCTGCCTTTCGTGCGCACCGCCGCCACGGCCTATCCGTTAGCTTTCGCGGAATTTTCGAGATATTTACGCTTTTAACCTTTCGCGCATGTGACTTTTTCCGTCGAAAATACAGCGTACAACGAACACAAGAGAATCGTCCCTCGCGTATATTCCGAGCACAGCGTACACGCGTGTATTGCGGCTTCATTAGCAATCGAAGTACATTCGCGAGGCAAAATACCGGGGGAGAACGCGACAACGTGGGCCGAGCTGTTGCGCGCATCGACGCGGCGCGTAATTATTTTATCCGTTTGCCGGCCATTTGCCGGGCCTTTCAATATGCACGCACGAGCGAGGGGAGTTCGACGACTGCTTAACGATTCAGCCCGTCGTTATCGCGTGCTCTGCCTCTTTATTTCTCTCGCGTGATTATCGCTCATTGTCGCGGCGACCTGTACGTGCGCGAGCGCGTGCGTTTGATTTTCGGCTTTATCGGGTACAATAATAATACTCACAGTAGACGGTCATGGGTCGCGTCGTGGAGACCTCGTCTTGGAAAGTCGATATCTGGCAGGTGTAGTTGCCGGTTAGGTCGATGTCTGGCCGCATAAGCTTCATGGCCCGATACATCGTGTTGGGATCGTTGCTGGCCTTGTACTGGAGATCGATGTACTTGGAGATCGGGTCTGGGGCCCCGGGGACCTTATCGTAAATCCATTGATACACGAGATAGTAACCGTTCAGGTACCACTTGACCACGAGGCCCATCGGCGAGGTGTTCTCCAGATCGTAATCGCAGTCCAGGATCACGTACTCCTCGCCCACCCGCACAGACGTCGGTATGTCCACCTTCTTGATCACCAGCTGCAACGAGGCTGTTAACAGAAGCGCAATGATTTCGGTTAAACTCGCCATATCGGGAGAGAGGAATGCCAGCTTGGGAACTTTGTTGAACCTTAACGCGTGCTGACACACAGCCGAGTTTTATGTAATAATTCTTCGGCACACATTAACGCTCGTGTTTACGAAACCAGCGAATCCCACTTCTTTCGACTTATCAAGATTTAACGGGCCGAACGCGTGAGCTTTGTTCGCGCGGAAAGCGGCTTCTAAGAATAGGTCACTCGACTCGCGACGGCTGCATAGCGCACTTTGTCGAGGAACTCATTTCATTTCGCGGGAGCAGCGACTCGCGGCCAAGAGCGCGGAAAACGTCTTAATCGCCATTACGCTCGAGGGGCATACAAACTTGCTGAATTTATCGTTCCCATAATACACAAGCCTCGCACACTCGGCCAGAAAGGAGCGAGCAGGGACACGAGCATACACGAATAAATTACTCGCCGACGTCTCAACTCTTGGCGTTTTCGAACAAGGAAATTCAATAAAAGTTAAGAGCCCTCGCGCTCCACCGCCGCCGCCGCGTTCGCCAACTTTCCCTTCCATTAAACACTTTCCAAGAGCAGCCGCGCTCGCGCGTATTTGCAAACAGTTCGGCGATTCTTCTCTCTTGCACCACCTCGCCGAGTAATGACAATTCGATTACCCGCGCCGGCGACGGCTCGTTTTAACGCCCTTCCGCTGGCCCTTTCTATGGGTTTGTGGGTTCCTCGTGCGCGAGTATTTCTAATTCGATGCGACATGATCATTGATGGCGGGTGTTACCTGGCAGGAAACGACCGATTTTAATTACGAAGTTATTTAAGCCAACGTTTTTCAACAGTTAATGCGATTTCAGAAGGAATGATTGAAATGAGAATTAAGCCGGAGTGCTTTTCGAAGTTTTCGCTGGAAAAATGAAAATTCGAGGTAAAGTAGAGCTAAATTTATCTAACGTAACGAAAATGCTGGAGCGGTCGTGAGATTTTTCATCTGCGGATTATATCTTATTCCGCCTTCCGTGGAGCGGAGAACCGCCGGTTCGAGGCATCAAATAATTGGTAGGGATAAAACTATCTCGGGACGATATAGACTTGTCAGTTCCGTGAAACACAACAGAACCTGACGTGCAATCACTTCAACAAAGACCTTGCAAAAAAAAAATTCACAATCTCATCACTCGCTCGATCGAAAGCACACGAAAAAAGCTCATCGAAAAATCCAGCGCGTTAATTTCCCATCGCATTAGCCCAAGCGAAAGCTGCTCGCCGACGAAAATCCAATTCAGCCGCGTCACTCTCATCATCGGAGTTCGCGCTCGCATAACGCACAGAGAGAAAGAGATGTGTGTATATATATATATATATATATATATATATATATATATATATATATATATATATATATATATCGGGGCCGCGTGCGCGCATAGACGCATACATACGCTGTATAACTTCGTATGGCGCGCGCGCGGCATATGACAAAGTGCGCGCGTCCGTTTATTCGGAATTTCAAGCGCGGATTATTTCGGCCGCCGGGCGCGCGAGGGCGAGTGCGAAATCAATGTCAAAAGGCGCGCAGGATGTGCGGCCCGATGAGCCCCAGACTCGACTCTGCAAGCTCTCGGTACATTTATCGCGCTTCCGGCCCCGCCGATATTCCAGACACGAGGAGGGTCGTTTTGATTTGTTTGACAATTTTTGCGCGAACGAAAACACTCGCGCGCGCGCGGGAAACGACCGGTTACAGAGGTTTCTGTTCGCAGCGCGATGTGATGCGCTAATCTGGATGCGGCGTCGATCGATAGCGATTAAAGCACACAGGAGCGCGTTTGTCCCTAATAAAGCAGCCCACCGCGGAGCAGCGAATTCTTTTCGGATCGGCTGCACACGCGCTTGAAATATCACGCGCCGCGCACGATATATAAGCCCTTCCGAGTACTCTGCGCGTGTGTAACTCGCAAGCGCGATTAGCGGAGGTGTCGGCGCTGATTAAGTTGGCCGCATGCAAATCGCGCGCCGTATATATTTCAGGAGAGTACAGCGCGCTCAGATAAACTGGCCTAAACGATGGCGCGCTACCACGCGCGGCCTCCTTAATGCAACTCTACTCTTTTCTCTATGGGCTACTGCTCCTCTAATTAGACGCGATTTATCATAATTGAGCGCGAGGGCGATTATCGAGGTCCCCTGCGTGTGTGTGTCTTCAGGGTAGGAGACTTATAGATCTCGGGCTGATTTATATTTACTCCTGCGATGTCCGGCATATAATTGGCTCCTCCGCGTGTGTACAGGCTGCTCCCGCTGCGTTGCAATCAGCCCTCGCGATAGAGTTGTTGCTTTCGCGCCGAGAGCTTGCGCGACTCATTAAACGCGCTCGTTATTTCAGAGCTGGTTTACACGCGCGCTCCGGTAATTTCGGCCGCGAGCTAGCTTTATTAATTGTCAAAGTTTTAATATACACGTATACTCAGTCCCTCTATGTTAGTTATACTCTCGTATAGAGTCGGGAAACGAACGCTCGTATTCCGCTGCGGAGAAAAATGGAGTTTTCAAGCTCGATGAAAATCAAAGCTGCGAGCGAGGCAAGCGAGCACGAAAATAATACTGCAGCCGAGCGCTGTTTTTCATACCGCGCGAATAATAGTAATAACACGAGAGAGGAAAGCCTGCCCATGACGTTTTCGCCCCGCGTATACACTTTCGCTCCTTCTCCCTCTCGGCCTGGCTGTTATTACGCAGGCTGACCCGTTCACAATGCAGCCGGCAATTTCTCGACTCACTGGCTGCCTATGGCGTATCACAAATGAACTACAAAAGTCCGACTGTGCAGCAGGCGTGTGCTGCAAACTCGTCGGAATTCAAGCGTCGTTCCGAGAGTGCGTCGTTTCCTATTGTCAAGCGTGAATACGCGAGCGAGCGCATTACCGTCCGGTATTCGACCTGTCATTGCCTCGTCAGCGGCGCGTCACGCGCTTATACGCGGGTTTGTGTATTTGCGGCGATCGTCAAGAATCGCGCCTACGTAGACGCGTTCGCTGAATGAGCTTGCAGTTTTCATGCTACGTAGAGGAGTCGCTCGAGCGTTTCGAGGAATATATTTTATCGCAGCTTTCACACTGGATAGGAGAGTTAACGTATTGGAGTTACTGGCTGGAGGATGTTGGTTGAAAATTTAAGGCGGAAATTGCATTTGAAAGAGTCCTCCGTTTGGACACTGAGGGTAATTGAAAGGGAGTTTTGTTTGTTTAATGATTTCTGACAACGAGGTCGCAACGGAAATACGATTCATTCATTGTATTCCGATGAGGAGGGTTTGAATCGATGCGGTTTTCAAGCTCGAAACACGTGTTTTATTAGAAATGAAAATTTCACTATTGAATTACAGTGATTCAACAAAAAGCATTTACAATTGATCCAATCAAAATCGCATACTTTCTATTCCCGTTTCAGGTTTTTGAGGCTTCTCCGAGACAAAAAGTTAACGCTCTCGGAAAATACCGCACCAACAGATGCTCGCCGATCACCGCAACGAGACTTTTTACTAATTCGACGTGTGATGCTTGTCAGTTGGAAAACTAGGTACGATCGAGTGCGATAATATCGGAGAAAGATTCACAACGTGAAAAGTTGAATTAATTAGTTGCTTCTCCAGTTCACGAGTCGAAATCGTCCCCGACCTCATTAGTTGAACTAATTCCCATCGGAAAATGTAGAGCGATAGAAGAATACCCAGAAATGCATCAGAGTCATTTCCCGATCAATTATTTTTTCTAATGAACCGCTGCAGAAGTACGGAGTGATTAATTTTCGTAAACCAGCAGCTCTGCCTCCTCCTCCCGCGCGGAAGAGAAAAAGAACGCGAAGCCGAGGCGCGAGGAAAATTGTTGGCCGCGCGCATTAAACGCACCGAGGCGTAATCTAATTTCTTCTAATTAACCGAGCGCCTCCGAATGAATAAAAGTTCGCCCAAAGGGAGCAAAGCCCGTGGAATATAGAGAGTAAGGGAGAGAGAAAAGGAAGCTAGAGCAACTTCATTGTGGTAATATCCATAAATTCGCGGGGGATCCAATTTATTATCGAAAAACGATTACGCGGGAGAAGCTCGGGCCGAGAGCGCGGGCGCGTATAGAGCGAAGAAAAAGGATGCGAAGCCTCGACGGGGGGAAGAATATAACCGCGCGCGCGGCGCTACAACACGTGAATGCTGATCGGCAACGAGTAGCGAGCGCGTGCGCATACATACGAATAAATCGGCATCGGCGCCCATGTACGCGCGGCGAATACCTCGTCTCGACGATTTATTATTTCGACTCTCAATCCGAAGGCGGAAAAAAGAACGAGAGAGGCAGAGAAAAAGAAAGAACCATGGCTTTCAGCGTATTATACACGCTCAGCCGATTCGCACTACACACTACGGCGGATTCAATCCTCTTTTCGGGAGGTTAAGCGCGAAAATTGCGTATGCAAATACGCCGGAGGGACAATTTGCGAAACTGATAGAGCGAAAAAAAGAAGGTCAGAAGACAGAGAGAGAGAGAGAGAGAGAGAGAGAGAGAGAGAGAGAGAGAGACTCTCCGCGCGTGCGGGAAATGAGATAGCGAGGTCGAGGAAAATTGGCCGAAGCCTCTGGAATAAAACGAGGGGGAGAATGAATGGAAAAAAGAAAAACCCCGGGAAACAAGCGGCCGGTCTTCGATGTTGTGGAAAATTGCAGCGACTTTTCGCGGCCTCGAATATCGGGCATGCACGTACGGGCGCAGCGTAATGACTCGGGCACGAATCCATTTTTGGCTACACACTCGTCCCCCTTTATTCCCTAATCCGCGCGCCGGAGCCAAAAAGGAGAAAAGAAAACGCAGCTCTCTCTCGTACCGCGGTTGAATCCCAACGACTTTTTTACGCCCATCCACGCGTACAGCAGCTCGGAGATTCCCGAATAACGTCGATCGCGCTAATCCGGCGCGAGGAGCGAATCCCACACATCACTCTCTCTCTCTCTCTCTCTCTCTCTCTCTCTCTCTCTCTCTCTCTCTCTCTGACTTTGCCGAGAGATGGAGAGAGAGAGAGAGAGAGCGAGGATAAAAAAAGGCCCGATAGGGTGTCGCGCAACACACGACGGAGACGAAGACGCTTGGCGGAGTGCTATCTCTCTCGCAAGACTGAGAGGGACGGCAGCGAGGCGTAATGAGTTTCGAGCTGTATACGATATCTCGGCTCCATCTCAAACTAATTTCTAACAAAGTTCGCGTCCCTCTCTTTCCGACCTTGTTGCAGTGGCGCGTTTGTCCGCGTTTACACGCGCCGCTCCAGACTCGAGGAATCAAAGTTTCATCTTGCCCCCCGCCCGCGCGACGGGCCCGAGTTTTGCTGTCTACTTCGCGATTAGCTTCTTCTTCTTCTTCTTTGACTTCGCCGCCGCACCAGTGGTTGCTTTGTTTAACGCACCGAGGCGAATACCAAGTGTAAGAACTACAGAGCTTACGCTTCCGTGTGACGTACGCGAATTTCGCGGCGGTAACGAGGCATGAATCGCTTTTGTATGCGCTAAATCGTACACGCACATTGTCCCAGAACTATTACAACAATTGATTGGGGCTTCGCCCTTTGGCCCTGAGGCTTAATTACCGATTCAGGCCATAAGCTCTGCCTTCATTAACGCGGCTGATCAAAGTGCCGCCGCCACGGCGCAGTCTGTAATCCGAACGATCGGCTTATTGGCCGCTGGCATTGATTGGAATTCATAAGACGGTTATTTCTACGAGATTAGATCCTCGATATCGATGATAACGAGGATGATGCTCGCAACAGATTATGATAGAAATTTTCTCTCAAGCTACTGTACGTTATAGCGATACGTGATGCGATAACGATCGATTCAAATCGTACATGCCGATATAACTGAAATTCATTTCCAACCTACGCGCCTAATTAGTCACCATATAATACTTTCTCGCATAGCTTCTCAAACTATCGATCGCTTGCGCGCGACATTATGCGAGTACACGCGCGCTCGAGGTAATTAACCGCGGGTGCAATTCACGTGTATAGCCGAAAGAGCGAGGTGCGGTGAAATCAATCCGCTGGCGCACGTAAAGTCAATAAACAGTCGTCCCGCGTGCGGGCTTTCGCCGCGGCGGCGGCGCCTTTGACTTAGGAGCTTATGCTGCCTGGGTACACACGCCGCGAGAGCACACCGAAGCGCATTTCTAATGCACGGGAATATACATTGCGGCACGTGCGCGCGCGCGCTCGAATGCCTCGATGATTGCAGCGCGAGCGCGATAGTCCGATGCTGTGTATACGTGTATGATACACGTGTAAGGCGCGACTATAGGTACTACTGCCGAACGAAACCGTAATTGAGTGCATATTCCTCTGCCTGTGTATACACGCGGCATCGTGCGTTATCGCGGCCGCGCACCGATAACCCAACGATACAGCTCCGTTCGTGGGTGTATACTGTAACGGTCCAATCTGCCGTCGGAGGGCCTTTTACGGCGCGCGAATTGATGGATTGATAAAACTGGGTTGTGCTGTACGCGCTGCGAGAGATATACCTTAATTTATTCTCCGCGAGCTCTTTTTTTACCCCGTATAACATATGTAGGCATCGGAGAGCTTTTTACGCGTTAATAATGCGTATCGCACGGAAGCCATCTGAGTATTTATCGGCGCGCCTATAAAATTCTATAAATTTCTGATATTGTAATCTGATGGGATAGAGAGAAAAAAAGGGAAGCGCGCGATAAAAGTCGCTGATGAATTACCGAAGGCTACACAGGGGGCAAATATTGAATAAGTAGCGCGAGTCGTTGTTTAGTCAGACGCGCTCGTGTGTATACGGATCTTACTTCGCGGCTATATAGAACTTGTCTCGCGCGCGAACGAATGCAGAAGTTTCGAGCCGCGGGCAATCATATCCTCGTCAATGATTCACGAAAGAGCGCAGCAGCAGACAATTTCGGCCTCGTCAAAGTAAACCGTCGATGGATGTGCCATACTAGTGAGTTAATAACAGAGAAAACTTACCACATCCACTCTTGTTTAACGATCCGCTATAAATTTTCCACCTCCTCTCTCGCGAATATATCCTTCCGGCGCCCCCCCCCCCCCCCTTAGTTTCCACCCCACCAGCGCTATCTGCAAATACAGGGAGAGAGAGAGAGAGAGAGAGAGAGAGAGGGCACGCGCACACTCGCATGTGGGTATTCCGGCGACATTATAAATTCTCTTACTCGCTTCCTTCCTGCTCTCTCGCGCGAGCAACCGCTTCTCTCTCCCTCTATTCGGTATTTTCCGACTACCTAGAGGGCGAAGGATGTGGAGGGTGAGCCCGCGCGCGCGCGGCGTCGCTTCATAAAAGAGAATTTGCCTTTGCTCCCAAGTGTCAACGACGGGGGGCGCAAAGTGCACGTTAATTAAACACGCCTGAGAATCAGCGCCGCCACCGCCAGTCGTTGGCCTCTCCTCGTCTCTCTCCCTTTACTTTTGCCCCTCGCCGACGACGAGGCCGCGGCGCGCGCTGCGTGCTTCTCCTCGCTAATACGCTGTACACCCTGTGCGCTTCCGGGGAAACGCGGGGGCGACGACGACGGCGATGACCCGCCGCGTGGTGCACATATTGCGATTTATTCCGTCGAAAATCAACGGGGAATTTTCATTCTCTCGCGCGTCGATCGAAGAGCTCCGGGGCATTTCCAGCCGGTCTCTAGAAGCTTCTGTGATTACACACACGCGTCCCCCGCAAGCTCTACGTCTTCATCTGTAGCTGCTGCCGTTCCCGCCTCTGCCGTTCCATAAGGTATCCGCAGCGTAGCAGCAAACGGTAATTGAGTTGCGCGCCGCTTCCTGCGCGAATGCCGCACGGAAATGTGCCTTATCGCTGGCCTCGTTGCGGAAAATTTCTCCCCGGCCCATCGACTTTAAGGAGCGTTAAGCACAATGGACGCCGTCGTGCAAGTATCGATATCTTTTCCCTCTCCTTGGGCCTTACCACTCGAACATTCATGAAAATTCACGATAACGACGCGGAGACTTTGCCTTTGCTTTAGGTGAACGATATAGGGCAGTTATGCATGGAAATAGCTGCCGCCACCGCAGCCAGTATAAACGATAATGATTTCAAGGCGTGTCTGCGGTGCTTGCAAGCTCCAAGTTGTGCGGCGACACGCTCGTCTTTTGCTTTTTCATTCTTATGCACGGACGATTGATTTTTTTTACGCGCCGACGTTTGGCAAACGATACGGAAAACTTTCGGTTCGCGAGTGCGATCCTGCTATACAACCGAGAAGCATTTATTGACGTCGTGCTAGCGGACGGCGCGGCATTCCAAAGCAGCTGTAAGCCCTTCGTGTTTACAATTCAGTACAAAAGTTTCGAGCAATCAGTGTCACAAGTTGTGCCACGAGGGGGAATATTTGGCAGAGAGCGTTCTCGAGGGTTATAAATGTTTAATCACCGGGGCGTCGAGCTGGTTACGCTTTTGATTGTCGGGGGGAAGGCTGATGCATAAACGAAATCGAGCCGCGCGCACGCGTGCGGTTCATTGCGCGAAACGCTATACGTGTTTACTCGTTTTTCAAGCGCTAAATGATCCCTCGTCAACAATGAACTCCGACGCGGCATGTGCGCGCACGGCGTAAATAAAGTCCATCGAGAGCTAACGCTCTTCCTTTTTAATTAATTAAAAAGTTTACGGCTGCAGCGAGCGATCGCGCGAGCACATTTATAACCGTCGGCCACTTCGTATAATTCGTTATCGGCCGGCTGCAGCTCGCGCGCGAATTAAAGCGTCCCTCGCACATCCTCTCCTGTATATATAATATGTATAAAAGTATAACGCGTATATATAAAGTCCAGGACGTTAACGAGCCCGAATGGATCGGTCTGGCTCGCGCAGTTTTATATATACACGGAAGTTAAATGCATTTAATTCAGCGAATGCAAAGCAGCTCGCGGCGCGGGCAAAGATTCTCATATTCCTCTTATTTGATAAGATCCATCACAACTTTCTAATTTGAAAAGTCCTCGCGGTCCTATTATCTCGCGCAGAGCCCCTTTCATCCCCGGGTTTATATATACAGCTGCAGCGGCGTAAGGGACACGCCAACTTTCACATTCTGATCTTTGAGCTTTCGCGAGTGGGAAAAAAATTTAATAAGACGCCTCTAATGCTCTCTCTCTCTCTCTCTCTCTCTCTCTCTCTTTCTCTCTCTCTTCTCTCCGGGATTACAGCTTTCTCCGTGGCCGTATTTCCTCGGCTATCGCGTCATCTCCGCTTCCGCGAGAGCGTAATTATCGCGTTTAATAACTAGAAACTTATTTGATGGACGACCCTCGCGCGCGAAAGAATATAATATACGTATATATTAGCGCCCGGCTCGCGAAAAACACGGAGAGCACAAAGCTCGTAATTCAGAGTATACAGCCCAGTCGATTACCATAACTCTCGGCGCATCGCGATTCCTCTTCGGTGTGCGTAATAGCCAACAGGTCCGGGCTCGGCCATCCCTCACACCGGGGCTCGTTTGATTTTCCGAGCATTCAGCCGTCCTACTAATACGACAGCGGAGGTCATTACGCTCGATCCGCTGCGCACTCCCGATTTGCGCGTGTGTCTGTGTCCGTATACGCTTCTACATTGATCAAAGCCGAAGTTCTCCATTTCTCCGCTGAGAAAAAGGACGCCGCTCTTTAGCGCAATGCGCGACAGCGTTAAATGGCCAGCGTCGTTCCGCCCGCTGGGTGTACAAGCGCGCTCGGAGTGTGTTTAGGCCCTCGGGAGTAAGGGGGGAGAGTGTATACCTGCTCCGTTAATTTATATTAATGCCGCAGCGACAAGCAGGCGTCTGCATTTGCTCTCTCTCTTTCTCTCTCTCTCTCTCTCTCTCTCTCTCTCTCTCTCTCTCTCTCACTCTCCGCGTAGCTTTGCATAGTCTCGCGGCTGGAAAATTACCGCCCGGTATCTGCTGGCCCCTGCGCTTTCTTGAGTTCCCCTTTTCGTCGACTCGCTTCTCTCTGCCACTCACTCCTGTATAAACTTCATCGTTTACGCGAGAGCGATCTTTTTGACTGCGTACACCCATTAACGGTAATTATACACCGATATGATAACCGCAAGCGTGAGCAAAGGTCTCCCGTGGAGTTTGGTCAGAAAACAGCGGGGCCGATGGTACAATTCCGAGAATCGAGAGCTGATTCCGGATAGCCGTGGGGCCGCATTGATCTGGGTCGAGACCGATTCTCTGTGGCTCGATAAAACTCGGATTCCTGATGTGCCTATTTTCCCTCTGTCTCTCCTTCTCTTTCTCTCTTTCCATCTCGATGGTGTAGAGATATTTTTCACAAGTCGCGCCTGAATTATTCAGACGCGAAGAGCGTGACAAATACTGGGTCAAAGAATAAACTCCGGAACGCCACAGTGAGCGCAGAATATCTCGCGGACTTGTATATTTAAATGTGGAATACGGGGGGAAGACATCGTTAAAATAACCTTTTTCATCCTTTTATTTCGAGACGCCATTATGCTCGTCGCTGCCGCTGCTGCTGTTTGCGCGAAACCAATTACATCGCACAAATACGCTAAGCCCGCGTGAAAAGTGAGAAATCCTCCTCGACTCTTTACCAGCTCATCCCATTCACTTGAGAGATATGTCTATATAATTGAAAGCGCATAGTGCTTCGGTATACACGCGCTGCAATCGCAACATAAAATCAAGCCTCGGGAAACCGAACCGGCAGCTTCTCGAGACAAAAGGAGGAAAAAAAATTGCCCCTTGTTAGCGAGTTACAGAAACTTCCTCACTTTTGCCTCAGCCTCCGTGCCCGCACCTTAAAGACGAGGAAAGAAGGAGAAGAAGAAGAGAGAGGCCACGCGACGTGTTTTCCGACATTTCCATAGGCCCCGACGTTTTGCCCCTTTCTTCCTCCTGCTTCTCTCTCTCTCTCTCTCTCTCTCTCTCTCTCTCTCTCTCTCTCTCTCTCTCTCTCTCTCTCTCTCTCTCTCTCCTCGACTCGCTGCTAGCAGCAATTCGTCCGCTTTAGTCCTGAAAGAATTTTTTTCTTCCTTATCGCCGCGCCGGAGCCGTAAAACTTTCGGTCTCTCGACGTTTACGGCTTGGCCCGCAAGCTCAAGACTGTTGCTGCCCGAGCTTCGAGGGCAGCAATAATTGCCATCTGAAAATCGCCGGTTTTTTCTTTCTTGCTTGCTTGCACCGCCACTTCGCAGCCTCGGCGCAAGAACTCTATTTTATTTACTCAACCCTGTAAGCTCCGAACCCGCTTGCTCGGCGAGCTTTACGATGCGACTACGGCTACGGGAGCGTGTCGGTGATCTCGTTCGCGGAGCCTTGATTATACGCGCCATTATCGCGCGACGATGATAAGGATTGATGTTGACCGAGTAAATATCGTTCTCCGCGACGCAGCATAAATCATCAAAAATTCAATTACCAAAAAGTTTCGAGTAACCGAAGGAAGGAAGCCGAAGCCGAATGGAAGTTTCCTCTTAACTGGGACGCGAGCACGCGGGCGGCTCGAGTAGAAATTATACACTTAAGAGGGAAAATTTAATCCCCCCTTCCTCCCCAACCACCGCCGACGCCGCAAGTATAAGTTCATTATTGTCGAAAAGTTAAAGCTCGCGCGGGCAAGGAGAGCGTAGGAGTGCGCGCGCAAGCACGAGATCGAAAAACACTTTGGCAAATTGACGTTCGATGCGGCACGAGCGATAAGGCAAGCGAGGCCGCATACAGGCGATAAAAAGTAAGAAAAAGCTTAGTTACAAATAAACTTACGATCGAGTAATTGAACGCCAGCGCGGATTCAATCTCGCTCGGGGATCTCCTCGGCAGCTCTAGAGCTGGCGTCGTTCAATCACGATCGCGCTGCGACTTTGATTCCCGCGCTGCACTGGCGAGCTTTTCGCTCGCCCGCGAGAAGGCAGGGAAAAACTCGATGATAAAAAGGCACCGCAAAAAAAGGGGTTAGAAGTGAAAGAGTCTGTCGATGGCCGAAGAAGGAGCTACGGAGTGAGAGAGAGAGAGAGAGAGAGAGAGAGAGAGAGAGTAGCGCAAACATTCGCGTGTTTACGGGGAGGCGGCCGGGCCCCTCGTAAAAAAGCTCGCTGTGTACTCGGGCATCATGGCTGGAAATTACGGCTGGTAATAATTCAGGACGAAAGTCGCTCTTTCTTTTTCCGACTCAACGACGTGGACTGCTTTTTTCGTCGACTGGTGGAGACGTAACTGGGACGTGCCGTTACAGGTGGCAGTAGACCGCGCTCAATAATGTATTACGCTTTATCCTTTAAATAACTGAATGTAAGCGTCTGATGTGCTTGCAAGCTCGCGGATATCGAGAGGTCGTCGAACCCATACTGATCGTAGCGTTTCTTAGTTCTCCGCGTGTGACTTTTACCAAAGTATATTCCAAAGCTTTCGCGACTGATGACGATAAAGCTCCCCCCTTTTCGTTCTCCTACTCGGCCACTTGCATCGACGATGCAACGTGATCAGCCACTTTCCCCGCTGTTGACGTCGTCGAGTCGGTGTTTACGTCGGCAGCCGCCGACGGGTAAATTGAATATTTTCGCGAAGGAAATTGCGTTATTGGAGTTCGCGCGCGCGGCGAGGCGCCTTCAAGACTCGGACGCAGATTGAGCGCTTGATTGAGTGTACCGAAGGCCGTCGATAAGTAGATTAGCTCTCGCCCGCTAAGTTACTTAGCTTGATTTTTCAACTTTTGGCCGGGAAAGCTCAGAGAAAAAGAGAGAAAGAGCTCCGCATTCGATTAAGCGGCTTCGATCGTGTTTTTGCGCGCGCCGTCGCGGAAGATTTTTCTAATTTCCAATTATTCCCGAGCTCAGCTCATTTCGCGAATTTATCGCGCTAAAGTCGATAAACTTGGTTGTTGCGAGCGAGTTAAATTTTCGACGAGAGGCAATTAATTAAAAGTTCGATGTTGTGTTCGCGCGCGTCTGTTCTTGGAATTGCGCAAAAACGAGAAAGCGAGAGAGAAAGGCGTCGTTAATGTAAGGAAATCACCGCGGCGGGGTACGATCTTTGGCGAGAAGCATTTGATCAGCAGAGCGTGATTTTTATTGCATCGAGAAGTTCGAGACCCTCGAAACTCGCATATCGCTGGCTGCAAATCCAATTAAAGTTACTCATAAATCACGTTACGGCGCAAAGCCGAATAAAAATGCATCGGGGGAGGGAGAGGGCAAAGGGCTTCAAAGAAAATTTCAACTCCTTGCTTAAACTGTAAGGCTCCTCTACGCTCGATCGACATCGCGTTTTCTCTGTGCTCACAGAGAGAGCCAGCCGCAGCAACCACTGACCGTTCGGGGAAAAATTAATCAAGCCCGCTGCAGCCGTTGCTCAAGGCGGAAAGGCAGCCTTTTTCTCTCTTTGCGCGACCGATCGTATAGGTGGAACACGAGCTTTTTAAGCTTTTTAAGCTCGCCATGGCTTCCTTTCTTTCGGCGGCGGCGGTTCTCGCGTTTGCCTCCCCCCCCCCCCTCTCTTTCTCCTTTGGCGCGTTCAGCCGCCGCTACTCATGAAGCGAGCGAGAGAAAGACGAAACGTGAGTTCGCAGTCACGTATAAACCATAAAGTAGATCGTACACTCGTCCGTACAAACGTAGCGGCGAGGCGAGCTTGCGCAAGCACGGCCCTCTCTCTCTCTCTCTCTCTCTCTACCCCTCGACGCTCTTTCCACGCGCGCACGAGGCCGGCTTTCATAATGAAGAAAGTAAATTCACTTCACACAGGACGGCAGCGCGCACGGAAATCTTGATAACGAGGGAAAAAATACGATTACTAAGCTCTTAGCTGCTCGAGTTTTCGCCCCTATCTGAAGCGAATCGTTTTTAAAAAACGTGACGCACTGAGAGAGTCGAGTAAATGGAAAGCGAGAGAGAGACTCTTTCGCAGCTATCTCGCGATGAGTTCGAGCAGCGCTGGCGCGTGTATGTGTGCACAGCCGTCTGGCAACTGCAAAGGAAAGCCACTTTATTGCGCGATCTTTCTCCTTTCGTGCTCGATTCTTTCGCGTTAATTGAAACTAATGCAGGGGGGAAAAGGGAAGATCTGTACACGCACTTTGAATACGCTCGCCTTGATGCCGCTCTGCCGGGCGGAGTTGGCAAATTAAAAAGTACTCGCGAGCTTTTTTTAATTTAGTTATGTTAATTCGTAATTACAAGATGAAAACGAAAGAGCTTTGCGTAGGGGACAAACATAAAGTGCATTAAGTTTTGCTTTTCCGATATTTTTAATGACTTTGCCAGCTTCTCGGAACACATGCGACGCTAAAGGAAAATTGCTTCGTTTCTGGAATTTTCGTTTTTTTTCTACTTTTTCATATAGTTGTGAGTAATAAACGTATTTAGCTTCTGCTTTGAGATGCGATTACGTATGCGCATATTTAAATAAGATTGAAAAATCGTTAGCTTTCAATTTCATAAAAAAAAATTGGTAAAACTCGGTTATATCAATAGACTAATGGAATTAACGAGCTACGGTTCGTCTTCAATTATTCTGGAATCGAGGTCATGCGGTGATGCTTCGATAAATAATTTATTTAATCGATGATAATACACGTACGAGTATCAACGATTAAAAACAAATTAAATATTAAAGTTTCCAAACCCAATAATAGTTTGTCGACCTGTATATACAACGAAGGCGATTGTCCGATAATCAAGCCGCGTGATTCGTCATTCCGACAAATGATATTTCTTCTTCGCGGGAGCCCAATAACGACCCTTAATAACGGTAAAAAAAACGGCCCTAGTCACACAAGCTCCCCGAATCAAGACATCACACGCCAATAACTCGTTCGCTTACAACTTCCGCCGTGTGTATACAGGAGATTTTTTTCGCGAGCTTTCGAGTCAACTCAATCAATTAACAATCCCCCAGGGTCATTAATTTTCCCGATACCCCGCCGATCACAAGACCGACAGTCCAACTTTTTCCCCGGTTTATTGGGGGCGAGCTTTATTTGCTTCCGCGAGCGTCTTTTACTTCCTCTCTCTCTCTCTCTCTCTCTCTCTCTCTCTCTCTCTCTCTCTCTCTCTCTCTTTCTTTCTTTCTTTTTCCGGAAAATCCATATGAAGCCGCGTGTTCGTGCGCGCCGCATTTACGCTTCCGTGATGTCGGGGCTATATTTCACAAAAGCTCGGGAGGTCCCGGTCTTATCAGTACCCGCAGCTAGTCTGCGCAGGATGAGAGAGTGAGAGAGAGAGAGAGAAAGGTCGGAAAGAGAGTGCTATAGGTGTGCGTATGTGGCTTTCCGCATCGAGTGCTCGCGTGAAGGCTCTCGTTGGCTCGGATGCTTCTCTCTTCCCTTTTATTTCTCGTGGCGCTCGAAAGCTCGACTTTCCAATTATTCAAATTGATACTTGATATAGAGGCTGATTTCATCGGCATTAATTAGTTCGGTTCATTTTCACACGTGAATATTCGATCTCGTTCGGGCTATATTCGTGGAGGGGTGACCGGTGAAAGCGCGCGCAAAAACGGAAAAAATGGCAAGCATTATAATTCGCGGATTAGAAGCTTTTGACGGTCGCGATGAAATTCGATCCGAAAGTACTTATCGGCCGCTGCGAGCTTTGGGCCGGCAGTAGGCTTGACTCTACACAGCCGATGCAAACTAATTAAAACTTGATTATCGCTCCTCGAGAAGAGTTTCCCCCTTATAGTCGTTCGGATCGATTCTCTTATTATTATTATTAACGATATCTCTGCCGATTACGAGTTTCCCCCCTCCGGACTCTTATCCTGCTCCGGCCATCGTTATATCCTGCTTCACGATGAGTGAAGCCCAAGGCCCCGGAGGAGTGACAATAGACGTTATAGCGGGAGTATAGAAAACGGCCTCGAAATTTGCACCACACTGCAATTAGACGGAGCGATGGCGATGGTATCGGCCCCGACGTTAGAGCGCGAGAGACTCGACGCTCGGGGATTTGTCGCGATTAACTGCATCCGAAAGAGACACCGTCTGCTCCGGGAGCTACGGGAATTCGGCTCGAGATGTAAGTGGCACTCGTTGTTTGACCGCTAAGCAGTGGTCCGTCGAGGATTTGCCCGAGTCTGTTGCGTGACTGCGATGCTATCCGTCTGGACGTAAATTGGATCCGTCTGATGTGCTCAACCGACTTATTTTTCCACAGAGCGACTTTATATACTAAAATTAAATAAAATTACACTGTCAATTACCCGTCTAACCAGTTAAATTATACCTCGGGCCGGCAACGATTCCGATTGAAATTCAATTAACTCGCGCAATCTCTGCTCCAGAAACCGAGCAGCCTGCTCTCTTTTTTCCCTACCCCCGGCGCAAGCACGCCGCGTGCATTATAACATAAAATATCGACTCTCCCTGCACAGCTTTTGTCCTTCCGGCAACGAGTGCATGATCGAGTTCTACAGCGGTCCAATCTATCCGTCCGATTTCGAACGCGACTCGGAATGAACTGGCCTTTTTGCGCGTGTTTATTCGACCGAACGACGCGCGGTCACAATGAAAGAAATCGATGCGCGCATCAGGCCTCCGGAGCTCCCTTTCTCCGCGATTTAAACGAAACCTGATGCGCGGCGGCAGTAGCGCCGATGAGAGAAGGGGAGAAAAAGATAGCTTCTCTCGATCGTCGCGCAGATTGATCGCGCGCGGAGGCGTATATAGCGCGCGGCGGCACAAATTACGAGATTAAACGAGGATCCGATAGCGATTTTTTCGCGCGCGCAAATAGCCGACGGTATAGCGGGCTACATGTGCGGTCGGGTTAAGCCGCGGCCGGAATAGGAGAGCGAAAAAAGCACCACTCACCAATCACGTCGAGCTTTCGCCTCTGCTGCGCCCGCTCTCGAGCTTTTTTCTTTCCCCTGACTCTCTCGTCTTGGCGCAGAGTCGGGATATCGGGGATCGTTTACCTTTTACTCGAGCGATAAATTAGGGCTTAAGAGCGCGCGTGCTGCGTCGAATCGGCTAATCGCGAAAAAAGCTATTCGTCCGACTCTCTCTCCCTCTCGGTGGATGTACTATTTAGAGACGCGTCCACTAATTCGATTCCGTCGATAGACGCGGGGGATAGCTCATCCCCGGCATTACCGGTCCATTCTTCAAGAGCGCGGGGCGTAATTATATTCCGCGTCGGCCGTCGCCGGCCCAGCGCGATGAATGACGAGTGAAGGCGGCTCTCGGCCGCGCACGTTTCCCGCATAAATCGGGCGTCCTGCTCCTCCGCGAGATGATAAAGCCATTTGCCTGCCACCTATATACACCTACTCTAACGGCATGGTTCTCTGTGTGTGTGGAGCTATGCGTCAAACTCTCCTCTCTAAATCACATCTGGGCTCTTACTCGGTACGAGCGTCCATTTCCGCTTTCAATAAATGATCGCGCCGCCCCGCCGGCCGTTTTATACACTCGAATCGAACCGCGGCGCAGCTTCCCGAAAATTTTCAGATTGTGGAAGGATTCCAAGTGGATATGGCTCTTTCAATACCCCGCGCATATAGATATGCACGAAGCTTTATACTAAATTACGCCGAGCGAACGTACACGGGGCCCGGAGTGAGCGATCGCAGTTTTGAGGGGCTATTTTTCCTCGCGGCGGACTGAGCGAGAGAGTATCAGGTGCACGTGATGAGCCTCGGTAAGGAGCTTCCGAGTGAGACGTATGCCGTCGCGCGGCTGATTTTCTCGATAAGCAGAGTTTTATCAACGACGCGTACGCTTTCTCTATGCTTCATCTGTTTCCAGAGGCAGCTTACACACACGCCGGGCGTGTAATGATACAGGTGTGTTCCATAGTCGCCAAATCCGCTTTTGAATAATGAAATTCACCGACGCGTCGCAGCCAATCGGCTTTCACTCCCTCGCATACTGTTTTCGATTATCTGCCGCATCGGCTTGGAAATTAATTCGCCGAAATTTCACTCGATATTGCACGTAATTCGAGTAAATCATCACAACGACGAGCTCCTACGGCGACGCCTCGAAAAACACACATCAACGAGCTCAAAATTCCGACGCTGTCCGAGAAAACTCGCCCCGATGCGCGGCAGTGTAGGTATTACACACAATACACGCATTACAACACGACACAGCTGCGATTCGGTTAGACTCGCGTGTGCACCGCTAAATACGTTATAACGCGCACGCGAAAAGCTGTCGCGCTCCGCTGACGATGAGCACCGTGCGCCAACACATGGCCCCCCCTTTCTATTATATACAGCACTACCGCTGCCGAGTCGTGCAACGCTGCACTGACATTCCTTTATAGGGGATGTTGCGGCTGTACCGTAATTTCGTTTTATACGGGAACGGGCTATTTCTCCGAGGAGGCTAATGTAATACACTCGCGGCGGAAATTATCGTGGAAATTATCGTCTCTCTCTCTCTCTCTCTCTCTCTCTCTCTCTCTCTCTCTCTCTCTCTCTCTCTCTCGACTCGCTCTCTGTGGTAGAAATATTTCGCGTAACCCTTGGCCGTTGCGGCAAGGGTATTATATACAGAAAAAGAAGTTTGTACGCATAGACGATGCACACGTAACTCCGGACACGCAATCGTCAATAATATATGAACGAGATTTGCGGTTTTCCGGTATATCGTTTATTTTATTCGCCAGAGCGCATCGTCTTCTCTCTCGGATTACGAGGCGGTGATTTTTTTATTGCGTATACCCATATGCGTACAGAGTCGGGGATACGGAGGGACGACTTTGAAATGGATTTTGCGCAGCGTTTCCTCACCTGGAACAGAAATGGAAAAAGACACATGTAGCGACGAGGCTTCAACTACAGCGGGGAGGAATATATACAAGTTTCGTCGGAGTTACGGGAACTCGCGTATTATAATCTCGCGGTTGCGGGGACGTAAACTTTGCCTTATTCATTGTTATGTACTTCGCATAATGGATGTGTATCAGTATAAAAATATAGCATCGCTCACATGTTTCCAATATCCGATACGCGCATTAAGTGCAGCGGAAAACGTGATCCGCAGCCCAACCACGGCCCTAAGGCTGTGTACCTCATATTGAATTATATATATGTGTGTGTGTGTTATATGTGCCGAATATTTAAGATCCGTTGCAGCCATGAATAATGCCGCGAAACGCTAATTGTATATACGACGGCTGTATACAGCAATAATTATTTGATGAAAAAAGCAGCAGCAGGAGAGAGAGAGAGAGAGAGAGAGAGAGAGAGAGAGAGAGTGAGAGAGAGAGAGAGAGAGAGAGAGATCGAAGATCAGCGCTGCGCATCGAAATAACTCTCGGCGGGTAAATAGATTAAAGGCAAAACACGGGAATACACAAAAGCCATAAGAAAATTACGGCTCTATACGCTCGCGGCGAGTTAACGTTGTATTAAAAGACACAGAGTATAATATCGCGGAAACATTATATCACAGAGGGCATATAAATATTAAAGCACATTCAACATCTTTTTATCGTAAATTGCGCGCTATATATACACAATCCATGGAATATAAAACGCTCCTCTTTTTCCCCTCCTCGACACAGCGGCATCGAGAAATATTCCGCGATTTTATCGGCAGCCACGGCCGCAAACGCCAGCTATCATCCGTCCGCATCGCAGCGACGAATCTCTCGAGCCCATCTCTCCCGCAAAAGTGTCTCCCACACAATGGTCCACCTTGGCGCTTCGGCAAAATACAGAAAAATCGGCAGAAAACCAAAGCAGCGAGAGGTGTAGCTATATATACGAATACACACTCAGAGGACAACATCGCCGCCCATCTCTCGCTTTTTCGCTGACGTCTGGGCTGTCGCGTCTCATCGCGGCGCACTTTATGTATCAGCCGCGTCCATCGATCTATATAGACGCGACGAGGAGGCAGCTGGCAACCTGCCGGTTATAGACGGCACACTGTGTGTGTGTCTATGTATATATATATATATATATATATATATATATATATATATATATATATATATATATATATATATATATATATATATATATATATATATATATATATATATATATATTATATATATATATATATATATATATATATATATATATATATATATATATATATATATATATATATATATATATATATATATATATATATATATATATATATATATATATATATATATATATATATATATATTATATATATTATATATATATATATATATATAAAAGGCCGCGAGCGACATCGACACGGTAATTGAGGCGCTTGCTGCTGCGCTGCTGTCCTTTCCGCCTGGGCTGCCACGACGGCGGCTGCCTACTGTCTTGTCTTGGCCCTCAACCCCCTACACTCTACTGGCCCTATTGTACGGCGCGTCTTTGCGGAGGTGCCGACTGCTAGTTGAGGGGGAGGGCGGAGGGGTACGAGCGACCGGTGCGCCCTGTATTAGCATTTTCGACAGTCACCTCGTTGAGTCTGTTGGAATTTTTGACGGCTATAACGTATATACGTTATCAGTGAGCGTAACGGTTTTTCAGGCTTGTCAAGGATGTCGCGTGTCTGAATCGATAATGCGGGCATTGAGATTTCAAATATATACAAAGTCGTTGACTCCGGCGAGTTCGGCAGGGGGGATATCGAATTAATAATCACGCGCGCGATTCACGTGAATAACCGTAAATAATATGCCATAATATCGATCATTAAGTAGGATGGGTTGGTAATTATGCGATGTATTGTGCATTACAGACAATTCGTAATAATTATGTGTAATATTCTACGAAATGCGGAACACGCGTATACCTCTAAACAGTCTCTATCTAGCATGCGTAATATACCCAGAAATTATCAACCGCAATAATTTCACCGTTATATCTTTCTCTCTCAGTCCTCATTAATTCGGTAATTCGCAATAATACGCCAACCCTTCGCCCGAGCAAAACACGAGCCTCTTCGACGACATCGGAAAATTCCAGCCCCGCATACGCAGCGAGCCCGCGACCCCATCAGACGTCCGCGAACTTTACACAGCCGACGTTCGCGGAGTCGAGTAGCTCTCGTCGGCCTACTGTAATGCATAATGTAGAAATCGCGAGGAGAGAGCGAGCGCATAATTTTCCTATGGCCAAGAACGTGTAATTAAAGCGACGTTCAGAGCATCGTCCGCTGTATATATACCACTATAGACGCTATATGCTCCGGCGTAGCGTCTTACCCTATACTCGCGCTCGTGGCTCGTGGCCCGTGCCTGCACACTCGGCTGCGTGCGATAATGGCCGCGCGATATGCCCCGCGCTTCTTCTTCTCCTTCTTCTTGGGCTTAGGACCGTGACTGGCGAGTTTCGCCGACCGAATTTCCTAAGCGTGCCTCGTTTTCTCGAGGAGTATAGGATATTGCTGTAGAGTCGCTTCGTTGATAGAGAGAGAGAGAGAGAGTCGCGATTATTCAGAAAAGAAATTTTTATAAACCGAGGAGATTGCGGGGCGAACGAGGTGCGCGCGCGAGCGCTGAAATTTTCTGTATTTCATTCACTTTTTACCGAGAGGGCGCAAACGAAGGAGCGCGCGCACAGGTACTGGTTATATTAATGAATAAAAAAGTAAAAGCCAGTCGTTACGTTTTACGATACTTTCCCGAGTTTTTACAACCAGCCTCGATTGCCTTCCAAGAGAGAGAGAGAGAGAGAGAGAGAGAGAGAGAGAGAGAGAGAGAGAGAGAGAGAGTCTGGCGAGAGGATGAAATTGCCAAGAATTCCCTCGTGAACTTTGACTTAATATTCCCCGACTATATTGCCGTTTCCTATGTGTAGCGCCAGTCGAGCGTGTACGTATCAACGATGTATATTACAAGCTCGCCCGGTGTAGCGCATAAAAAAATTCCGGTGAATTTCGGAAAATTCTCGGCAGCGAGCTAATTAGCCATAGTTATACACGGTATTCATGCACATTTATGTGTGTTTATCAACAAAAAAAAAGAAGAAATTAACTAATATAACGAGCTCTCTCTCTCTCTCTCTCTTCCAAGTGCAATTCAATTAACGGCTTGTTTATACTCGTTATACCGAGCACACACACACTGGCTTATAACCCATCGACCTTCGCAGTCACGCACGGCTCACTCGTCGAGCAACTCGTGGGGGGAAAAGGCCGCAGAGCACATCAGGCGGGCCTACCGAAAATCGTGGAACAAAAAAGCAGAAAACCGTAGCGCGCGTTTATCTCCGAATACGAGACTGCCGAGGAGTGGTCTGTCCCCCGCCCCGACGTCGAATGCCTTTCTACTTCAGGAATTACCCCACAGCAATTTCCGGAAGCCAGCACGACTGTGTATGTATATAGATCGACACTGACCGGTTATAGCTGCCAGGCGGCAGTAGAGAGATAGGTGCAATGAAAAGTCAGGGGGTCGACGCGTGTGTTGAAAAAGGAACCGAGAGAGAGGCGGCTCTGATACTCCGATCCTTTCGCGTAGGTATATACATATATATATACGCGTGTCTGCATGTGCGCGCGCCGGACAGAGCCATTATCTCGGCCGGAAGCGGAAGCGCACTCGGCTGCTCACCCGCACCTGGCTTGGCTGTATATACTGCACACGCGCGTATATCTCCTACTCTCTATACACACACGTACATACGCACGACGTCACATTAGGCGTGTCCCGCGTGGAAATAAAGTTTTTGCGCTCTCCCGCGGATTGTAAATACACGCCGGATTTTTTGCCCCGCCGCATCCCAGCAGCAGCTTCGTAGAATGCAGTTTTCGTGTCGCGCGAAGACACGCTATTTTTTTTTTTTTTTGTTTTTCGGGGCATCAGCTAGCTCTCTCTCTCTCGCGTGTACGCGCGTCCTCGGAAAAATGATATCCTTCGGCTCGTTAAATCGGGGCGGGAAAAAAAATCGGGAAAAAGCGCAACAGCCGTCGATCAACGACGCGAGGATGACTCGTGAAGTATACATAGGTGTATACGGACGTACAGTGCTAGTCCGAATCTGACATATGAGCGCAGACGGACGTTTCCTCTTTCGAGATCGACGACCTCTTTCTTGCAATCTCTATACGTTACTCACTACATACGTTTTGCTGTGTGCGTAAAGCACACTGGCCTGGCAAGTCACGGTGGCTACAAGCTTGAGCTTCGTCGAAATTGAAAAGCTCGCAGCGAGCTTTGGCCGCATTTTTCGGCGATTGTTAGGGACAGAACTTGGCGGTGATAGATTTCTCGTGTCGATGCAGCAGCAGCGGAATAAACCAGAGTCTGGCAGTGATGTATCTCGGAATAAATGCGTTTCTTGCTGCTGGCCAACTGCTTGACAGCCGGGATGATTAATGTCGCCTGTAATTTCGATTTTTGTACACCAATTTGGAACATCCCTTAGGATCGGAATTGGAATTATAATCAGAACTGGCATAAAAAAATAACGGATCGCACACTCCCGCATGCACGCTCCTTATCAGCGCCGTAAAAGGCCCGCGCTCGGACCCGCAGAAAGAATGAAGACACTTCGCAGGCTTCGCTTTACGCCTATACCGCTCGCTCTACTGACCCGGCGCGCCAATGATTATAAATTTGAAATGCGCGCGCACGCCGGGCCTGGTTTTCATCGCGGGCGATAAAAGCCAGCCAGAGCTCTCCTCTCGCTATGGGGCGAAGTTATCTTCCTCCGTATGACCGAGAGGCGTTATATTATCGTCGTCCTTCCTATGCGCGTTTATGCTCTCCACCATCGCGCGAAAACGACAGCCGTCCGCGAGCCTATGCGTAAAGTCGCGAGAAGATCTCTTCCCCGCTAGTATACGACGCGTCGTGGATAGGAGAAATATCTTATAAGGAAAGCAAAAAAAATTAAAAGAAATTCTAATCGAACTACTAACACTCGCCCGTTCTTCGTTACAGCTAACAATGGATCGAGCGACCGGCCAATGCACCGACAAGCATCCCAAACCGCAGAAAGAGAGAAAAATGCAGCCAACCAGAGGAAGGACGTCGCGTTATCATCGCTCGCAGCAAGCTCGAGTGTGAAATCAAGTAGGAAAGCGGATAAAGCCAGGGAAGAGGCGAACGCACGTAGTACAGCGCTGCCAGAATGAAAGCGGAGGAGAAGGGTAGAGTCGACGGGCTATGCGTGTGCGGTAGCTTTGGGGAGACGCTGTCGTCGCTGCTGCAGCTCCGCCGGGAGAGAGAGAGAGGGAGAGAGGAGCGGAAGCGGAAACCCGCGAAATTCTTCCTTCCAACGCCAGAGACGCCACTCCAGAGGGGGAAGGGGGAGGGAAATGCCGGGCTCGCGAGGCTCGGATGCTTCGCGCGCGCGCGAGAGAGGCGAATTTCACTCTGCGTGACAGCTCGCTTTAACCTAATATAGAGAAAAGGGGAGAGGGTGTGGGTGCGAAACCCTGATTGCGCGGGATATCTCCGCGGGTTTCTTCTCCTCGCGCTGTGACTTTAGACCCTCGGATGCGATTGTCGTGCGGTTCACCGGAGAGTTTGTACTGCGGCAAGGGCTGAAAATAAATCCGGCAAGAGCGCGCGTGTACATATTGCAAAACTTCTCGTTTTAGCTCACTGAGTTTTCGAGCGACGCCCTGTGTGCTACTGCTAATCATAGGACGGACGGATTTAAGCGCGCTGATGAAGAGGGCCCGAAACACCGAGCGTCAATTATTACAGTACACGGGATGAGCTATTCAAGGATCTAGTTCAATATAAAACAAGGCGAGATTTCCAAGCGATTCTTTTCCTAAAAATACACAATACCAGCAGCAGTAGCAGCACAGGGACGGGGAGAAAAGCCGGAGCGGTGCAAAGAGAGAGAGAGAAAGCAAAACCGATCCCGTATACGCCGCCAGTAGGGGCAGCCGTTCAAAGTCGCGCGTTGAGAGGAGGCAGGGTGTCGGGCTTACAGCTTAATGAGTTCGCGTCGCCCGCTGAGCCCTCGAGTTAACACGTGCCTCGCATGCCCAGATTGCCCGGCACTTAAGGCTTCGTCCCCCCTCCTCTTCCTCCCATTTAAAACCCTACACCGCACGCGCCGAAGCTGCGCTGGGCTATCGGTACACCGACTGACTGTTATACATATACACTCACGGTACACTGTCTTATATAAGGTGGGCGGCCACAGCGCAAGAGAGAGACAGAGAGCTAAATTAATGGCGGTGGAAGCCGTTCAGCCGGAACTAAGAGGATTCACGGGTCACCGCGTACTTCTTGAGTTATGCTCCAATCGCGCGCGATACACAACCCCGAAGCCTGAAAGTCGGAGGCAGATAGTAATCCTCGGCGCGCGACGAAATCGAGACCTGGTATCGCGGCAGGGCTGCTGCAAGCGGGAGGGGGAAAGCACAAGACAATGGGGTCGTCTTGAAAATTTGTCGCGGTTGCAAGTAAGACGACCGCGACTTCTTCTTCTTCTTCTTCTTCCTCTTTCTCGTAAAGGAGTCGGTTAGTTCTCCGTTGCGAGAGTAAGCGATAGCTACTCCTCCGCAAGGCTACGGTTACGCTTACGGTACTATATTCTCTCCGCGCAGCGTTTATACTCTGAATTAAGGGATCCGGTTATAGCTGTCGGTCGCGGATATTATTAACCCCCTCGAGGCTCTCGGGTTGTGTAATTTTATAGTCCACGTGTATTCTCCAGATTTTTTCGGGCTAATTACTTTTTCAGCAGTTTATTCACGGAGAATCTCATCTTTCCGCTGATTCGATAGAGTCGCTCGCTTTCGTAAAGTGGACTCGCCACGAGAATAACTCGCCGACGCGCGTGTAAAAAACGTATTAATTGGACCACCAAATCCACGTATCCTGTACACGTAAATAGAGCCTTAATGGAATATTTCGGCAACCGTAGTCATGTAACGAAAATAAACTTTCGACTCGCGCGTACTAATCCCGGTGACATCTCTGAAACATCGCATGCGCCTTTTATAAAGTAACTCGAGCATCCGCGCTCTTATCGAGATTTCCACTTATACGCGCGCATTCCTCGACAAGCGAGAGACTCAGTTGCGCGGCGAACGTCTGCGCAAATAACGCTCCGGTCGCTCTAACTCGAAGAGTGTATACATGTATACACGTATAGAGACGCTCTCATCGGCCAAGAGAGGACGGATTTGCGCTATTACAAAGATTGTTTTCCAGCCTGGCTGCTGTCCAAGGCGCGGCGGCGGCACTGTGAGAGCGCGATCTAAATTCTCCCCCGTTCCACGGCTACACTGTGCACTGCTCGCTAGTGCAAAAGTGATTTCGCTCGGACAATTAAATTAAAAGACCAGTTGTATGCCGGGGGAGAAAAAGCCGGCTCCAAGTTTTATCGGATTGATCGGTTTGTTTCTCGCGCCCCTTCTCTCCTTCGCGCCTATTTCGAATCAACGCGGGAAGTGTGTATAACTATATGTATACTCGCGAACGCGCGCTCGCGATGAAACTTGCCGCTCGAGGGTTAAAATTAAAAGCAGGCCGAGAGCGTTTTTCCCATGCTCTCTCTCTCTCTCTCTCTCTCTCTCTCTCTCTCTCTCTCTCTCTCTCTCTCTCTCTCTCTCTCTCTCTCTCTCTCTCTCTCGGGAAGTTTCGAGTATTTCGTGTCACGTAACCGCGTGGCACACATATCTCGTCCCATCCGAACTCGCTGGCAAATTCGTTCTAGCGGCCGGATGAAAAGTTGCCTTTCCGCCGACGGCTACAGAAGAATCGGCTCTTGTGTGTATATCAATTCCGAGGACAAAGCTGCACTGTACACTATACGTGCAGGCCTAAAATATAACACGTCGAAAGTAAACCGATTTTATTCTTTGACGACTGCACGAAGAAAGGCTGGTGTTAAAAAGAATTAGGCATTCCTTATACTTGGCCGCCGCTGCGGTGTGTATTATTATTCAATTCGACGACGCGCGCGGTTTTCGAATTTAACAATCCGGGCCAGAATTTATGCGCGATAATAAAACGCACCGCGAGAGAGAGAAACATCATCCGCCCACGGGTCCGTGGCGTAATAAGAAGGGGCTCGAGGATGAAAGCGAGCTATAGAAATCGCAAAGGCTGATCCGAAATGACCGGCTTGAATTAAGGAGGCCGGCTATTACGCTCCATCATGAATAATAGCCATGCCAAAGTGCCTCGCTACTATAGTATAGCCGAGGTTTTGCTCGTTTGCAAGCTTCTCTCTCATGAGCGCGACGCGACTTTCGAATATTTATAAGCCGGCGTTGTCTTTGCCTTCATACATATACGTACGGCTATAGTACACGCGTGCAGTGTGTGTGTGTGTGTGTGTAGCGACATTTTTGCTCGTTAAAATTCTAATCGCTCCCTACATACGATGAAGAAACTGGAACAATCCGAGCTTCTTCTTTATTACACGTGTGTATAAGCTGTGTGTCGTAATAAGGGAGCGCACCATTAGACGACGCAAAAGAAGGAAAAACAGTGCGCAGACTCCCGGAATGCGGTTTAATTATATACCCGCGCGCGCTCCGTTTTAGAACGAAAGCTCGAAAGCTCGTTGCCGGCGTCGTCTCCGGTGCGCACCTTTAGCTAAGAATAGATGTAAGCTCTACTCGCGTCTACCGATGAATTTTCCATCTTCCTATGCCCGACTGTGTGTGTATTCAAACCGATCGCGTGAATTAATTAAAAACGTAAACTCGTAATACCGGTAAGCTCTGTAAGTGTATCATAGTATTCTTTAAAACACAAAGCTCTCTCCGCAAAAGCAGAGACCCTGAACTCGTACAGTGTACTCCGAGAGCTTTAATGTGGCACACATACGCATTCATTTAATTCTGGCCGCTAATTAACTATTTACGGCTTTGTGTGTCACAGGCGCTTACACACAGAGCAAGAGAGCGAGGAAAGAGCGGAGGGGGTCGAGCGAGATAAAGAGTCTCGGCTGAAATCCGCGGAGTCGGCGCTTTTCGAGTGGCCTGTACCGATGAAGAGCGTCGAGCCACCCTACGCTCTCTCTTTCTTACTCTCTTTCTCTTTGATGCGTTTTTATACACACGCGAGTCCGAACATTGTGTGTGACCCAATTCCCGCGAGCGCCGCTTATTCACAGCGGGCGGTGTGCTTGATGCATGTTCAGGGAAAAAAGAGTGAGCGAGAAGAGGCGATGAAAAGCATACGAGGCGCATTAAAGCTTTGCGGTCACGGCATCCCTTTCTTCTCCTACCCCTAGAGTCCCAGGCCTTTTAATCCTCCGCGCGCTGTACTACAGTCGCTTTGCATTCGACTGATCTCTGTGGCATATTTTTTTCGCGCCCGAGGATTATAAACCTCTACTCAGAGCTTGACGCGCGGCGACCGGCTATATTATTCATGAGGTACACAAACACGTTCGATTGAACGAGCTTGGCGGATGACGATTATGCGGGGATTTCGAGAGGGTTAATTTCCCAGAGCGCGCGGTAACGGGCTTCGATCGATCGGTCGACGTCGCTCATGCGGTTCTGGATTTTGAATGTATAATTCAAAAATTACCGCCACCGCCGTCAACATTTAAATACACTGCAAATACACAGAACGATAAATTACAATGAGTCGAGATTTAAATTAACGACGACTGACACATATGCAAAACGAGAGCGGCGCTGCAGCAACGAGTCCCTGGCAAACGACGTCAATTCGATAATGAGAGCGCTTCATTCATGTCACTCGCGAGCGAGCGAGCGAGCGCGGGCGCAGCGAAGTTCAAAAATAAACATCACGATTTAAGCGGCCATTTAACCGGCTACTACTGCCGCTCACGGTATATAGCTCTCTCCGGCATGTGCCTACGCGACCGAATAGTGCTTCGCGCCGTGTTTTTTCTTCCTCCTCCTCCTCCTCCTCGAGTCGCGTATGTGCCGTAGTAAAGAGTGTACGCGAGGAGGGAGAGAGCACGTGCAGCGCATAAGTTCGGCCGACATCTGCCGGTAAGGGTCTGCAGTTTCTTATGTACGTCCGTTCGGTCGTTCGTTCCTCCTTTTTTTCTTCTGCTCGCTGGTGTGTTTTAACTGCGAACCAAGTGCCATAGTCACGCTGTTACTGAAACGCGCGCGGGGAGAGAATTTATTATCCTTATGGATAAGATAATCGCTGCGCTGTGCTTCAACATGGTGTGGGAAGTCTCTGCTGCGAGCTGTGAAATTTGTTTAATCAAATTGTGCAGGCGTTGGATGTAATGATTGTCGCCGTCGGGAAATCCAATTAGCTGCGTTGGATTCGACGTTTGTTCACGTGTGTTTTTAATATTATGTCGTTAAAATACACTACTCGGTAACTGGCGAGAGTTAATTGGATCTCATGAAAATTCGGTTCGTATCGATCACCCAACAAACATAAATATCGCAGCTCTCTATTTGATTAACGCATCCTCTGTATTTGCGAGGAGCTTTTTCACCCCAAAGTTCCGAGTGACGTAAGAACGGTGTAGCGCTGGAATAAGCGAAAAATGTCTAATTTAAAGTAACGAGAGAGAGAGAGAGAGAGAGAGAGAGAGAGAGAGAGAGAGAGAGAGAGAGAGAAAGCCTTGAGCCGGTTGCATGTCCCACGCAAGCACGTTTCATTACTTTAGAACAGAGAAAAGATAGTACACTCGTTTACTAACGCCGCATTCGCTCGCGTATACACACATAGTTCCGCAAAGTCAATGACTTCCTTGGCTCTATCATCGCGTTCGCGTTCGATGACCCCTGGACGCGTACCTATAAGATAGATCACACGTGACAATATACGAACCTTGAAAGTGTCCGATAAGCAGCGCAGCGAAGACGAGGAGGCAGCCAGAACTCGTGGGCCGGGCCATGCTGTCGCGTGGCCCCGTCCCTCGGCGGGGCAATCAGCAACAGTCTCCAGGAGCTTTTAAAATCCGCGCGAGCCGCCTATTGTCCCCTCAGCCCACCTGCATGTCTCCACTCACTCCAACCCGGAACGCTCTCCAGATCCCCGGCGAGCTTGCGCGCGCGCGCGTGATTCAAACGTGACCCGTAATGTCTATACGTACTGCCCGACGACACACAGAACCAGCCAAATCGGTATACATACACATGCGCGCGCACTGTGCGGAGCGACCGCGCGAGCCAAACTGAGAGCTCTCGGCGCGCTCTCTAGCTCGCGGTGCGCCGAGAGCGCGGCGGACTCCCCCTCCCCTCTCCGCGCACGCGCCGCTTACATAGCCCCATAGCGTGGCGGTGCACATCAGCCGCGTGTGTGTACACTCTTATAGCTGCGGAGCGCATCACCTGGCGCAAGTCAGGCTCTCACCTGTCGGCCTCCGCACACGCGTCCGGATACGAGGCGCGCACCTTTTTTTCGAGGGCACAGCCAGCGCGTGCTGCCGGGGGTGCTTGTCGCGCGGACCAGCTATGTACGGAGCAACAGATGGGAAGCGCGACGATTTCGACTCTTTGCGGGGGTATAGGTTGCATATAATTGAAAAGAACGACCTACTGCTGCTGCGGCGTTTAAACGCGTAGTGCGGATTCGAGCATCGATTATCGATTCCATAATTGATAATTCGGCGAGCTGGTAGCAAGAAAGCCGCCGAGTGTGTAGAGAGAGAGAGAGAGAGAGAGAGAGAGAGAGAGAGAGAGAACTCTGGAAGAATCAATATTACACTCGCGTCGGGGTGCATTAATTATAGAGCGCTCGCGTACTAGGTCATTCTTAAGTAGCCCTCTCTCTCCAATAACGTACGTATATGCCCTCTCGGTCATCGCACAATCCGACTACTTAAGCTCGCGTGGTCATTCAGCGCGGTATATTCAGCACTCCATCGCCAGAACCGTTATTACAGCGAACTTGTATTAAATAGGCGCGCTTCGAAGTTGGGAACGATTAATGCACCACGCGCCGTTTTTTCCACTCGCTCGAGAGCTGCTGTCGATAATCGAGCTGGGAAAACGCGCCAATTTCGCAGTTTCCCCGATCGCAAGCAAACACACTTATACACGTATGCGCGTTACGTATAAATAGCAAGACTCGTCGGTTTATGAAAGCGTATACTACGCGAGAGGAACACGAAGTTTGTATACAGCGAAGTGGGCAGACGAGCCAAATATCCCGGTGGAATGACTTCATAGCCGAACGAAAGCGTCGATGATCGCGCGCTATTTTTGAAAACTGTGTCGCGCGCAAACGCTCTTGTCTATGTGGCGAAAACAGAGCCAACGGCTACCAGCGCATCGCGTTTATTACACGACGCGCAGCTCGTTGCGAAAAAATTACGAGCGGAGGTATAAAATTTCACGGCGCTTGTATGTACAGAGCTCTGGGAGCTGCTCTCCAAATCAGGTCGGCAGCTCGATCTTCTTTTGATCGAGTTAGCGGAGGACGAGGTATCTGGGCCGCGCATCGTTATTATACATATGCGTGTGTGTTCGTCGAAATAGCGCTGACGTGATACGAGATTCCGCGATCGGGTGTATTTCTCGGGAAAGTTTGCAGGAAGCTATTTATACATTTACTATATACATACGAACGACATGTTGAAAAGCGCGATATAACATCGGGGACTTTTTCTCAGCGAACTTAGGTAAAGCACGATGAGCGAATTTCGAACTCGTAAACGAGTTGCCGTTTATCTGCGTATACGTGGAAAAGGAGTCCTCGCGACGGGAAGTCATTCGGCGCTTATCAAAGTGGCACACACACCGAGAGCTTTCGCCTCGCGTTGTCACTCAAGTTATACGTTATACGCTTGCGCTTTGAAAAAGAAAAAAAATATCGCGAAGGAAGACGCTACGCGATATCTCGACTCGTTAACTGCTCGCCGATTAGATTCGGATCGATGCCGAGAGCGAGAGCTAGGATCAAGAAGCGGCAAATCGAGTTTGGAAAAGAAAAAGGCTGCGGTAGCAGCTCGCGCGGGCGAGCATCAGCGACGAATTAGATCGTCTCTGCGATCCCCGCTCTTAATTGGAGCCCTTTAGTAAAGTCAGCGGCGCTCGTTTGAGAGGACGACGCGATTACGTTTTCGCGCGTATAAAACGACCGCTGTAATTTCGAAGGCAGAAAACTACTAATCGCTATGCACGTGTATCTACGCCGACGCACTCGAGGTGTCGTCCTTTTGAGCGATTTAATTTGTCCCATTTAAAAGCGCAGACACAAACGCGGCGAGTAGGTGTCTCGCGTAGATCCGAAAAATCAGTGAAAAAAGCAGCCTCCAGCCAGCGATTCGCTACAAGTCGAAACACGTTTCCGCTTTCGGTGAACTCTCCCGCTCACTTTTGCGGTGAAACTTGCGCCGAATCAAAGCATTCTCCAGCGGGCTCTCGAGAAAACCGCAGCCGCCGCATCGGTGTTAACGCTCGGCGCGCGAGTTCATTTTTTAATTGAAATGAGGGAAAAGCCAAGCAGTGGTGTACGAGCGCGAGAGCAAGTAGGTGAAACAGCGTCGCGTCAAAGGGAAATCGACAGCTGCTGCGGCGCTGCAGCGAGCTATATAGAGCTCGTTGGTTTATCGTAATGCGAGACCGGCACGCACTGCAGCGCGCGAGTTCAAAGACTGCAGCTAGCTGCAGTCGCACGCGCAATTAAAAGAGCACACTTTTTTGCCTGAAGGATATTTAGCAGATTTCGCGTCACGCGCTCTGATGTTTATATACATATAGCGTGACGTGTATAACGTCAGCTGTGCGCGGCTGCAAGCGCGGGAGCGTTAAAATTTTCAGGTCGTTCGACATTCAAAGGGCAAAGAGAAAGTATGTAGGTGTAAACACACATACAAGCGCGCGCGCTCGACCAAGGAAAAACGCACAGCCGCTGATTTTGCTTTGACGTTTGCTCTGGCGTGCACGAGCCCTCGACCGCCTCTTGCTTCCGCCGCCGCCGCTGCTGCTGCTGCTGTGTGTGCGTGTGTTTGTGCGCGCGCTTTAAAGCTCCGTCTTTTCAAATGGACCACTGGTAATAGGGCTGCGCGCAGGCTCGAAAAACACAAAACGCCGCTGCGGAAAACTGTGACACGTATGCGTGTAGCCGGGCGATCTTTTGCCAGACGAGGCGAATGGTTTTAAATTGCGAGGGACTGTGTATTATACGTCGCCGATAAATTACATCAAAGAAATATAAGCTATAGGTGCGTGACATTTGTTTTCGCGACGTTATTCCCTCCCGAAATATAGTGTCGTTCTCGCATCAAGATTTCGAATTCACGCAACGTCCAGCAGCTCGTCTCTGTCCGCTATAAAGTTTCCTACTCGACTCGTGGAATCGGCGCACGAGAGCTAAAGAGAGCGCGGAGCGTGCAAAAGTATACGGTGTTGCGTATATCCCCGAAGCTAAGTTTACTATTGTGCTTTACGGCTAGGAAAATCATGCATGGCAAGCCAAGAGGAACGAACATCTGCCCGCGGTGTGGAAAAAAGAAAGCTGCAGCGTACGCGCGCCGCGACCTCGGTAATAAACTGACCGCTGGCTTGTACAGCGTACACTGCTTCATCTTTTAATATCCCACTTGTACACATCTGTCCGTACTTACTCGCGCGATTTTATTGCGCTCGGCTTACCAGGTATGATTTTGCGAAATGTTTTTAAATTTAAAAGTATGGAGAGTGAGGAGCTTTCGAATCGAATGTATTTGAAAATTCATTTAATCAGTAGTCTGCAAACATCCGGTGTACCAATTAACGCGCGAAAAAGTTAGCTTGGGATCAGTCCAGAGCGCGCGAAATAACAAAGATCTCGCCTGAATTCAAGCTCGACAACAATATATTCGAAGCAGCGCGAACGCGGTAATTCAATCACGAGTATACATGTGCGCAGCGCGAGTTATATATACTGTTACCCCCGCGAGAGGGACGACAGTAGTCGCTGGCTGGCTGGCTGGCAAACAATGACGAAGCCCCGTGTGAAAATGTGTCGCGAGGAAATGAAATTCTCCAGTTGTAAGCTAAAACGAGCGGGGGGTATTAAATGCACGCACGCGAAGGACCTCTGCGCGCAAAGCCTTGCCCCGCCGACGACGATCCATAGATGGAGCGAGAGAGAGAGAGAGAGAGAGAGAGAGAGAGAGAGAGAGAGAGAGAGAGAATGTGGAACCGCCGAGGACGCCCTCGAGCGACGGCCGAAGCAAGCAGCTCGAGCGACGCAACCTTCCGAGCAGCACCTGCGCCGAGTACCGACCGAGTAGGCTAACCTGCTGCTACTGCTACCTCGATATACGTAGGTATATAGCAACTGGTGCTATATATCTGCGGGGCGCGCAGGTGAGCTCAGGTGCAAAGAGAGATGGATGAGCTTACCGACGCAGGTGGCGCGGACGGCGCTCTCGGCGAATTTTACTGACAGCTGCGCGGTTCGCTGTATTTTTTTTAACCTCGACTGTATTGGTTCATCGATTTCCTTTTTTTCCAAGGGTTTGAATATCGACTAGCGGCAGTTCTGCGGATGGACGGACGGTTGTTAAAAGGATGAGAATATTCCATAGAGCGATTATTAAAACATTTTTTTGATCCAGTTGCTGTCAAAGTTCGCTGTATGACTGAATATTTGAAGGTTTGAGTCGTTTATTTTCAAATAGAGCGACGAAGTTCATTGAAAAAAGAAAAAAATTGGCTCCCGGTGCTCTCAGAATCTGAACGAAAAATGTACAGGATCGGAAAAGAAACCGCGTTCGTTGTGGCGTTCGCGGAAAAAAACGAGAAAAAAATGTTACCGCTGTCCCGTTGCAAGTGGAAAAAGCCATACGTCGTCAGACAGGTCGGTATATTGGCTTTATGAAGCATAAATCCCGCAGTTTCTCGATTCCCCCCATCAGCCGCAATCAATCTTTCATCAGTCACATGGCTTTATATTCCGCGCAGCTGAAAAGTACAAATGAAACTCGCGCGGAGGAATGCGTCGCCCGCGCGCGTAATGGACTATCTGCGGGCAAGTGCACCTCGGATGCGCGAAATACCAGCTTTCCTCCTCTCTCGCTTTACGGCTCGCAATTTTGGCTGTCCGGCTAGAGCAGCCTGGGGGGCTCTTTCTCGAGGTCGTCGGCCAGTGATACTCTCTCTCTCTCTCTCTCTCTCTCTCTCTCTCTCTCTCTCTCTCTCTCTCTCTCTCTCTCTCTCTCTCCCGCTCTCTCTTATAAGGAAGTAGGACGCGAAACCACCCGGAGCCGCTGATTAAATGGAGCTTCGGGGCTTGTGGACAGCCATATCGTAACTCGGGGGTGCCAGGCAAAAAAGCTCGTCTCGCTGGACATCGGAGCAAGCTCTAATGAAACGTGCGCGAATATTACGCTCGCTCGTAAACGAGAAAGAGCGTCTCTCGGTCAGTCGGGCGTCTTGCTCGCTTTTTTTCCTGACGCGCTATCAAGGCGTGATTCTTGTCGTTAGCCAGAGGAGAGTGAGGTCGCTGAGTGTTAAGTACACAGAGGCGAGGCAAAAAATTAAGTGCTGATGATTTTCGTGGAAACGAGAAAGCTCTTAAGCCGCTCGATTTAATGGCAGAGCCAACGAGCTTTCAATTTTTTTGTTCTTCTTTTTCGAAAATTTAGCCGACGACGCGGCGAGATCTGAAAGATTATCGGAAGAGATCGGCCAAGCGGATTCGCGCGACGCGATGTAGGCCAGTGTGCGAGCAATGTATTCGCGCTCGTGATGCGCGATTTTGCATTCCGCGAAAACTATTTTCGAGCGCGCGTATTTCTAGAGAGGTACATCGCGCGCTAGAATACGCCGAGCAAGAAACCTCGCTGTATAGTAGTACCGTTCGGCTCTCATAATAGAAAATCATATTGTTCGACCGCATCGCAGAATATTTGACTTTTTTTCATCGCATTATACGATACAATTCGCCGGGAATTACAGGAGGCGTATATATGCATATTCATAGGTGAATATTTGATCGGATTTTATAAATATATTACAACAGCCGCGACGATTACCGCCGCAGCGAAATTAATCCCACGCTCCGAAGCGCGCACGCACACCAAGCGCCCGCTCGAGCACTCGTCGGAATTAACATTTACGGACGGCTTAACCAGATAGCTCTATCAGTCGGCAAAGCAAATCCCGAAAAAGCGACATTTCGGCCTTCCGCATTTTCCGATTTAATGCGAGCGAGTATATAGCGAGTTGACGGACTGGTAAACTTCATCAAATCGAACATAAAAAATTTTCTCCCCCTACTACGTATATACATATGCAGCAATGTACGGCCGTCAACCCCCGGCGCTCATCCGTGCCCCGCGAGCGGCGGTTTTCAATCGAATAATCTGACCGCGCGTTGCATGTGATTTGTTTCTGCTTTTCGATCGAGTATCCGAAGCTTCGCTACTGTACGGCGGCAGCTGCGCGAGTTCGCTACGCGGATAAAGGGAATTAATGGCTGCAGTGATTCAACTCGAAATTCTCGTAACTCAAAGCCTCTTTAACGCGCGCAGAGAAGCTTGTAAACGTAATGGCGGGGGATATCAGTGTCAATAAGAATTAGATTTTAACGAAATTGTATTTGCACGCGTGATTCGAGATTCGAGTATAGCGGCCGATTGAACGATGTTTGCGATTTGCTTCGCCGACGGGAAATTTCGCGCGGATTTATTTTCATTCTGCGCATATTCTTGAATTTCTTTCTGCTGAAATACGACGAAATAATTTCCTCTCTCGCTGTCCGAATCTTGCGAAATTAATTTCGGAAAAACGAGTAGCACACGTACGTGTGAAGCTCGTGTAAATATCGATGCACTGAGAGAAAAGAATCCTCGACACAAAGAAGAATTCTTAACTGTTAAGAAAATTGGATTAAAATATGGACAAATCCAAGCGTCTTAACAGTTAGGTTTTCAGATTTTTGAATTTTCGTAACTTTCTTTCCGTCGACGTAAAATCACTAGCACTTTATAATTACTTGTTTTCACTTCTTATTATCATTTAGTATGAGACTATTCGATGTTGAAAGATTCTTTGTTTTTGCAAAATATATTCGAATGATAGCACGATAGGTATCATACGAATATAACCTTACATATAACCCCACTTTTCTGTGTGCATGAAACAATCTCAAAAGTATTTATGCATACAGAATCTTCGACTTCATAGAACAAGCCCTACGATATTTTAAATGTTGTGCATCAATATGCTTTCTTCCAGGTACGTAAAAAAAGCATAAGTATCACGCGTGAATCCGATTGCAGCCGACACATTTCGACGCCTCGCGTAGTCACGTGCCGACGAGTCGCGGTGTTGCTGCACTCGGTCGATAAGTCTTTACCGACAGTGCGCCACAATCGCTCAAAAATTCCTAAATCTTTAATAGTTAAGAATTCTTCTCTTACTATGAAGAAATTTTCGTTTGCAGCAAATACATGAAAAATAAGCTGTGGTTAAGTCGCGAATCCTTTGCGACAAGGATTCTTTTCTCTCAGTGTGGTTTTTCTCCGAAAAAAGTAACAACGATACTTTCAAATCGATACGGATTCGAAGTTCCTCTCTTTAAAAAATGATGGCCTTTGTTGTGAAGCATTTAATACGTGATTTTGATTGGTTGCTGGTTAGTTGCCTAGGCAACGAGATCAGAACCGCGCTTTAAATTCATAACCCTCAAAACAGTCATAACTCATAACCCTGGTAGAAATGTTTGAGGTGTTTAAAATGAAATGTGAAAACCTTGATAACAGATAAAATATATGTAATATAACTAGCAAGAAATTTTAGTAAAAATTAATCATTACCAAGAGTGTGTAGTATTACAACATGTGTATTGAAAAGTGGCACCCTAACCCTATTTGAAGTAGTAATAAAGTGTGTGAATATTATTTAGTTTTTTTGAAATGTCGGTGAGAAGTTCAATTAAAAGAATAAAGAGTTTAAAGATATACTGTGTCTCTGTGCCCAAAGTCGCCCACGGCGAGATTTGAGAGGTGAATTTAAAGAAACGTTCAGTATCCGAGTCAGTAAGTTTAAATCTATCATTATACAATGCTGTTTGAATTGTAAAAAGGCTACTAGACAACTAAAATATGACACTGCCTCTTCCTATGCTACCTAGAAATATGTAACCTAGATGATTCTGATTTAACTGTTTTCGTTCATATTTTCACATCCAGGCTCATGCGAATTTTTTAATTGAGCAGGTCAAATTTTACTTATAGCCAGTTACGCAGAAACTACTATCTCTAGCACATTGTATTTCTGGTTTCTAGCATATTTTTACATGGAGAAAGTGATAAATGTTTTGGCTTTTTTGTCAAGGTATTAGGTAATTAGAATTTTGACTTTTAATAGTTGTGAGAGATTTTGAGACCGATATTTTAGTTATCGTTGATTCAACTTTAAATATCTTTCCACAATCACAAAAGAAATCTATATGCAAAATATGAGCTTTGTAGACTTGTTAGTTTTCGAGTGAGAAAAAATTCAAAAATGAAGAAACAGGTATCGGTCTCAAAATCTCTCACAACTGTTAAAAGTAACAATTCTAATTAATGCCTTGACAAAAAAGCTAAAATACTTATCACTTTCTTCATGTAAAAATACTGGAAACCAGAAATACAATGTGCTAGAGATGGTAGTTTCTGTGTAACTGTTTACAAGCAAAATTTGATACGCTAAATTAAAAAATTCATATGGGCGTCGATGTGAAAATATGAATGAAAACAGTCAAATCATAATCATGTAGGTTACATGTTTTCTAGGTAGCATAGGAAGTGGCAGTGTAAAATTTCAGTTGTATAGCTTTTTTATAATGCAAATAAATGGCATTGTAATGATAGACAAACCCACTGACTCTTATACTGAACTTTTCTTCAAATTCACTATTCAAACCAATGATGACGACACTGAGCATTATTAATATATTTATTAAAAAATAGTTTTCAAGGATTTAGTAACATGTTACATGTTTATAGAATATTAGCAGACATTAATGTGCCGCCCAACACTTATGGTAGATTTTCTACCAGTGTTATTAGACAGAGATAGAATCAAGAGCGTGCCTTCATTCCTAGTAAAAAAACCAGTGCGCGAAAAATAAAAGCGAAAGGCTTCTAACAGCTCGTGTTCGGCGCTCCTAATGAAATTCGGCTCGTCGAAGCTGTACATGCTATATACAACGTGTCCGAAACGCGCACGTATCCGGGCGGCCGACGAAAATGCAAATAGCTCGCTCGATTTGCGCTGCGCGCACAGAGCGTCGGGGCGTCTGGCGCGAATATTTCAAAATTAATTCATTTTTTCGTCTCGCCGAAACCTCGTGTTCTAACGCAGTGCAAATTTATTCATAGGGAGTAATTGAGTAGCGTCCATATCTCAACAATAGCCGCGGCTCTCGCTCTGGAGATTTATCGCGGCACCAAAGCGGACCCTACTACACGCGTGTCACGAAGTTATATCGTTTCGCACGATTGTTTTTGATCGTCCGCGTTACACACCTGCGCGCTGAATCCGCCCAAGGCTGTGCGGCTTGCCTATGGTTGGAAAATATTTGAAAGCTCTACCGCCGGATTTTTCAACTATTATCGTTTCTTTGTTATAAGTGATCCCGATTCGAGGAAAAAATTAGTGTTTATTTTTATTAATAGCGGTGAAAATATCGTATAATAGGTATTATTGAAAATTTAATATATAATATATTTTTAAGGTTTTATTCTCGAACAGAAATTCTATTCTTCTTGCAAACGGAAATAATTCAATAAAATTTTCAACGTAGCTTCGAGAGAAGCTTTTTTAATTAGGCTATTCGGGTCGACTTTAATTAATTGAGTAAACTGGAACCTGTTTTAGTGATCTCAACATCAACGTTAAATCGCGGAAATTTCATTTCGTCAATCTTTTTCGTGTTAATTCGCGCGCTCCAATCCAATTACATACTTTACTGGTAAACAAGCTTCAACGAACACCGCCTCATAACTGGTAAAATTTAAAAACTAATTACTATGCAATTGATATCATACAAGTCTCACGAGTATCTATCGAGTTCGCAATTATCTTCCATTATGTCGTTCGTTGGGAATGAAAAAGAAATCAGCGCAGCCACTCGCAGATCCCGGTGCTCTCATTTTGTAGGCAAATGCGAAGCTAGCACTCGGCGCTTCGATGAAATTTGCAATGAAGCGATAAAAAATGCTCCGACCGTTTCATTAAGGCTAATCCGTGCTTTTTTATCTCGAACCCGGCGCTTATACCTACAACACGGACGCACCGCTGCAACGTATTGTTATTTTTAATTTCGCCGAATTTCAAGCCGGATTCCCGGACCAACGGGAAGACGCTAAATTCCAAGCGGAATATCAAAGCAAAGGCGCACAGCTGGACGATAACGTTGCTTAATATAATCGCATGCCTCGACTGCAACACGCTCGTTCGTCGCGAGAGAGCATCTGTTTTTTTCTCTTCTTACCCCCAGCAGCAGAGAGAGAGTCTCGTTTTCCGCGCCAGTTTCCGGCACGGCTGATCCTACGGGAAATTCGCGCAGAGTGCTGCATTTCCGGCGGACGCTCCCCCATGGAAACAGGCAAAACAAGCTCGAAATACGACTTTTAGTCAGATAGTGCGCTCTACGCGGGCGGCGCGTAGTCGTGTTTTTGCGGAAAACGTTCTCGCGTGTTATTGTGAGCGGCGGCGGCGAAGGTATAAATTTTCCGGGGTAGTAAATCTGTTCGATGCGAGAGAGAGAGAGAGAGAGAGAGAGAGAGAGAGAGAGAGAGAGAGAGAGAGAGCGCGCGCGAGCGTGCGTAAAACAGCCACTGACAAATATCCCTCTCTCCCCCCTTATTCGCGTACGCGCATTTTCCCTCGCTTCGCGCTCTCTCTCTCTCTCTCTCTCTCTCTCTCTCTCTCTCTCTCTCTCTCTCTCTTCTTAATCGGGGACTTTTTAGCGTCGAGTTTTATTCCCTCTCTCTCGCGTCGTTAATTCAGCCGCGACCCAGTGCCGCCGCTCACCTGGATTTCCTTCTCTCCATTTTTATACCTCTCGACGTACGTACGGTCTTTAAACTCCCCGACATTTGTCCCACTGGTGCGGCTAGCTCGCGGAATCTGCACTCGACTGTTTTTATTTAAATTTTCCATCGCTCGAGCAACAATACCATACATTATTCAGGCGTATTACGAGGATGCGGCTCGACTTATATTTCGTTGACTCGCGCGAGTGTGCTTTCTTTTCCAGCTGCACCGCAGCAGCGGTGGGCGATTTAAAATAATATCTCGATTTGAAAAAGTAAGTTACAACGGGCGCGCAAGGAGAGAGAGAGAGAGAGAGAGAGAGAGAGAGAGAGAGAGAGAAGGAAAGAGTGGCTAAAAATGTGCATTCGCTTATAAACTTTGGAGTCCCCGGCGTTGCCCGCGGACTTTGTGTGTAGATGCGCGCAAGCTCCGGCGGAAGGAGCGCCGTGAATGGGGGAGCTTGCGCGCGAGTTTATGCGAAAGAAAGCAGCCAGCGTCTCGTCGAGATCCTCCCGGTTTATTCTTCGGGTATACAGCTTTCTTATTTCTCAATTTGCTTTGTGTGTCTATTCACGCGATCGATCGGTGCGTTATTAGCTCCGAGTGGAATTAGAGTGTGTAGCCATCATCTCTTGACGTTTTCGCGCAATAAAACGGAACAACCGCAAAAATATTTCCAATGCGCTATTCCGCCGAATTTTATTGCGCAGCACTCGCTTTCTAATGGGCGAAACAAGCGCGCGACCATAAAGTTCTCACGTTCGCGTGAGCATGTATGCGCGGGGATATGATAAAACGCCCGATGGCCGACCGACTCTCTCACCCTTTCGCGCGCACACACACACACACTAACCTACACCACACCCACGCGTTGGCCATCTGCGTCTGGCGGCGCGAGCTATAGCGCGAATATCCGCGGTATAACTTACGGCTCGGATCCGGCGAATAAATATCCCTGTATATTGAATCCCAAAAGTGCGCGTGCGGCCGCTAGCCGTGGTATAACGCGTTCTAAATATATATCCCGGAACACTTCCCCCTCTCTTCCGCACTTTTTTTGGAATTTCGCGCGCATGAGCCGGCGCCTCGCCGATAAAAATGTCGCTAAGTCGCCGTAGCCGGCGGATATAAGCGGCTGCGCTGTGCGGGATTTAAGATTTAACTCGTGTTCATCGAAGATGAAAATAGAAGGAAAACTCGCGATGGATATAATGGCCTATATCATGGCTCGCCACTATGCGAGCTTTCATACTTTATGGAAGCGAATTTTTTCCGGGACAGAGAGAGATTTTTATCCTGTTGAACGTTTTATGCGGTCCATAAGTGGCCGGCGCACCGCTCGACTATCGAGGGTTATTTATTCAACGGATCGATTAGTTCGCACGCTGGACGAACTTCTTGGTGAAAAAGGCCCTCTCGAATATTCAAAGAATCTTCTATTCATGATGCGCCACTCTATAATTCTGTTACCTCGAGTTTCGGTATATTTTTGACTTGTTTATTTATATACAATTGATGAATAGTGGGGTGATGAAGAGCGACGTCGCGGAATTGAATTAGCGCTCGTTCGATATTTTAAAAGCTTTCTTTTCGCCGCTGCTGCCCTTTTAATATTTCAGGAAACTATCCAAAGCGCGGAGTATACAGTCGACGCTGAATTACCAATAGTGTTCACGGAATTCCGAAAAAAGATAATCGAAAATTATCATTCTATCGGATAGTGGCGCGCACTAAACGTTCTAAACTGTCAGCGATGTAAATCTTTACTGTGAAACGTAAAGCTTGCACAAAGCTCTGCATTATACTCGATAAACGAAATCGCGGCGCAATCAAAAGCGAAATTACACACAGAGCGCAACGCTGCGAAACATGACGCATCTCGCAACAGTGGATAAACGTATACATCTATACGCGCGCTCGGTCCGGTCCGTAAAGCTAAACGATTCTCCGCTGCAAGCTCTAAGCGGGCACTTACCGCGCGCTTAGAAACATAAACGTTTTACTTTAGTGCTGCGCAAGCTTTCACTGTAATGTAGTCTTGTACACGGCTGTAATGGCCCGTGTACCGAAATCCCCGTTAGCAGCGTTATACACATCAAGCTCCCCGCGCGTATATCCCTCTCTCGAAACTCGCCTATACTAATCCAATCAATCCGTTTCTTTCGCCGACGGCGCTGAAAAATAGAAAAAAAAATTCCACGCAGCGAGCTCAAAGCGCCGCGCGCGGCATGTGCCCCGGCGGAACTTTCACTTGTAAATCAAGCGGCGAAATCTCGGCCAGCGCAGCAACACCGCAAAACCGGCAAACTTGTTCGCAGCAGTTAATTTTGAAGTTTTCGCGGCCGCCCTACTACACCTCGTGCTGTAGGAGACCGATATACATGTATACGTCCACCAACACGTACACACACTGCGGCAGATGTGAGCAATCGGAAGGGGCAGGGCTTTGCCGAAGCTCCTCGCGTGTGTATACGCTGTCGATGATAAGTAGCGGCAGTTTCGCAAGGGGTAAACGACTGCGAGATAGCGGGACACACAAAGCTTCCCAGCCGCTGCGCAGAGCTTTCGCTCCGGCGGCGAGCTACTCCCTCGGGCTGCAGTCGTGATAGTCCGCTCGCAGCCGGCGTATACCTCTACAATACAGAGCATCGCGATGCAGTTAAGAAATATCTATGGCTTCGACTCGAGAATCAATGGACTGACGGCTCTTTTATTCCTTTCGAGCTTAAATCGCCTTGTGTCCTCCTGCCGCGACGACGTACGGCTGCAAATCACGAGTAGCGTATCTCTACGCTTGCTTGAAAAGTGTGAGGCCGCTATTTCGGATGGATTAATCGGCTAGAGGAGCTGGGAAATTGTGTAAGGAGCTCGAGTGATTCGAACAATCTCGGAAAATTGCGTCTACCTCGTGAGCGAGTCGTCGTCGCTCTTGATTGTAATTTCGAGGAGGAGTAATTTGCAGAATACGCGAAAGTTCCTGCCTAGTTTTTCCCCCCTTCTCTCTCCGGCTATTATACTGAAAGGACGTACATAGGGACGACGAGATCGGCCTGCACACGCGAGAGTGGTAGGACTGCAGGATGGAGATGAAGGAAATACTGCGCGCGACCGAAGAGGACAATGGGCCTCTACTCATCCTCCCCCGTCTTAAGCCGTCGCCGAGCTCCTCTCTCTCTCTCTCTCTCTCTCTCTCTCTCTCTCTCTCTCTCTCTCTCTCTCTCGTGTTAACGAGAACCTGTGTTCGCTGTGGACAGTGGCGCGCTTTGTCCTCGCTTCTTCATACATCTCCGCGTCGTCGTCGTCGACGTCGTGTATGGCTCGAAAGATTTTATTCAATTAAGCTGTCGCTCGCTGCGATCGATCTCTGCTTTCTCTATTACGGATAACGAACCGGTTGAGCAATTTTCCCTTTTAATTAGCTCGGGAATCTAGCCGTTCGTGCGCATCCCGCGTGATTTTTTCTCCCCATCTCTCTCTCTCTATCTCTCTCTCTCTCTCTCTCTCTCTCTCTCTCTCTCTCTCTCTCTCTCTCTCTCTCACTTTATATTCCTGCGTTTGATACTCGACGAGATTTATTTCGGGTTATTGCTCAGAGCGCGGCGCGCTGGCACACGGCGTAATATTAAATCCTATATCTAATTTAATCACTTGTCCCGAGCGAGGACGTCTTGCTCGCGCGCTGCACGATATAAATGAAGCTTAATCTGGATTTCTCAGCTCGCTCTCGGCGTCTTCATTTCTGCGCGCATAGGCCGACGCGAGCGCCGGAAAAGATTTAACGTCAGCGTTAATCGAGAAATCCTCGACGCGCGAATTCATCCGCCGGGGTAGGAAGAGCAGATAGAACAGCTTTTTACTGCTGTACGTTCTCGCGTCCCATAGCTGAACTGCAGCCGCGTTAAAGGCGCCCTCTCTCTCTCTCTCTCTTTCTCTCTCTTTCTCTCTCTCTCTCTCTCTCTCTCTCTCTCTCTCTCTCTCTCTCTCTCTCTCTCTGCGTATATAGCCCATTCGGATTTCCTGATTTAAAATTTTAAAAGAACTTCCGACGAGCTCGTTCGTTCTCTTATACTCTTCCGCTGCATCGGTCGCTGCGTCTCTGTGCTCGATTTTTTCTTTTTTTTTAATTTAATTTATGATTCGACGTAAAATTACGTCGCGTCGTCAGCGTGGCTAATTGAATGAAGCCCGTCGTTATTTGACTCGCTGCGTTGGTGCGCTTATTTCGAGCGTCGAATTGGAGATGCGAATTTTGGTTAGAAATGACTGTTAAAATAGCCCATTGAAAATATACCCTTCGATCTGAGGTTTATACACCGACACGTTCATTCGTGTGCGAGACTTATATGCGAGACGGTTATAAATAAACCTATACGATTGTGGATTTTCGATTTTCTATATGTTTTGGCTCTTGCGTGCATCCAGTATAATTTCGATGATTCCAAATTCATATTTCAGCTCTGACATGTATGAAAGGTCCTCATTTACAGCGAATAAGATCCATCGCGCGAACGAGAGGTGATTTAATCCAACTCGCGGGAGTCTCGCGTGTACGAATCGATTCGCTCCGAGAAAGTCTTTATCAATCTCGGCTTTTGCCTTGCGTCGTCGTCGGGATGAACGAAAAAGAGTCGGGAACTAGAGAGAGACTTGTACAGAGAGTCGCAAGAAAAGCGGAGAGAAAGTTTAATATCCGGCGTATTGGCGAAATCTTTCTATATATACCGGCAAAGCCGTAAGCTCGACCTTTTCTCTTTCAAGTATTGCACATGCAGGCGCACGGGGAGAAGGAAAATGGAGACACGGATACATATACAGAAATTTACCCATCGATCTCCTCCAGCAGCATAGAAACCAAAATCGCATCTAGAAACGTCCTTTCCCCGCCGAGTCATAAAGCTTTTAAAGCGATAACACGAGCCATATTACAGCTTCTTTCCCGAATACAAGCAATGCACACAGACGATGTGCACATACTCGCGCGGAGGGGTCCGGCGGCGCAAAGACGAGAAGATATTTCAAGCATGCTTAGGGCTTTAATGCTGAACGACGAGGACGATCCGCGAGTAGATTATGCGCGCGCGAAAGGGGGCCGGAGGAATATGCAAGAGTTATAGCCGACAACGCGCGCAGCACACGGTAATCTCCTGCAGCGCCTCTCTGGCTCCGGCGCGATGCTGCTACTATAGCGCCGCTGATGCTAGTTTGCGCGCGTGCATGCACGTACGGCCGCATCGGGGCTCTGAGGATAGATAAGGCAGCTGCAGCTGCAGCAGGCTCTCGCTTTTTCCGCAGCGAGGATCTAAGTCGGCTTAATAGAAATTCGCGCGGGAGAGTAATTGGGTCAGGGTCTTCGCGTACTATGCAGTATCGGAGCTTGTATTCGATCGCGTGGAAAATACAAACTTTTACTATAGAGCGGGACTGTATACACCGCAGCCCGCGGCTCCTATATGTTACCTCGTAATTTCGTTAAGGGCCGGCTTGTCACCCTTCGCGGCCCGTTTAGAGGACGCGGCCATAATGTACGCCGCGCGCGGTACCTTTATCTTTTTTTTTCGCGAGAAAACCGCGTTCGCGAGAGTGCCCATAAATCCGTCGCTCGTAGCTTAACTGATGTTACGCCGTGTAAACTGCTAGACTACTCTCTTGGTTCGCTTTCGCTTCCGCTCTCGTGTGTGTTAGCGGAGAGTTTTGCGATTAGGCGCGCATATAACACGCGGGGGCCAAAGTTCGCCCGGTGGGGGTGCAGCCGGCTGCGCCGTATATAACGAGTCCTGATCGGCCCGAGTACATCTGTCTGACTTTGAGTGTTTCCTGTTGGCTTTAATTTTTGTTTTCGCGGGGTTGCTCGTTGCTGTTGCTTTTTTATACCCTTATGTACCATACCTCGATTTCATTCGACTTACCGCTCTCGAGTGGTTTATGAGCGTGTATGGGCTGCGGGTCTCGAGATTTCGTTATTGAGCGAAAAGTTTTCGAGGACCGCCGGCTGCCCGACGCGAATTTTCCCTGTATACTTCAGTGGCGTATTCAATATTTTTGTTTAATGTTTTAAATTTTCTCGGAGGAAGAGGCAGATTTTGTTGCAGCCATAATAAATCACTTGTTGAACAATGATGGGGTTTGAATATTTCATTTTAAACACAGTACAATACATAATGAATAAATACCAGATATTACATTAAATTAACCTACATACAATTTTCGCGATGGAGCCTCCCCCTTGGTGTTCATTAATAATGAAATATAAATTTCGATCGAAATTAAATTGGATGAGAGAGAGAGAGAGAGAGAGAGAGAGAGAGAGAGAGAGAGAGAGAGAGAGAGAACGCCCGGCTATTATATAATAATGCTGCGCTCCAAATTTAAAACGCCGCCGAGCCCCGACTAAAATACGCAGCGTGCATTACGCGCGAAAATAAAATTCATCGACTTCGCAAAAGCTTCCACGAAATGAGCCATACACGCGTACGAGTGTTATACCTTGTCAATCCGCAAAAGGAAGCCATAACGATTCCAAGGGAGCAGGACAATGAGCCATCGAGAGCGACCACTTCGGCGAAAGTTAATAAGAGCTCTGATTAAGCATGCGCTAGCACCTCTAATCGTTTCAATCAAGTCTGCCAATTTCCGATAGGCACGCAGCACTGATGCGCTGCCGCTGCTCCCTTGCCGGCAGTGTCACTTAGCAGTCTCGCCTCACTCGAGTCTATATACATATATATAGATATAGATATATACGTAGACGTCAGGGAGCGGAGAACGCTCGCAGGACTTAACGCCCGAGCGAGCAACAACAGCCTCGATCGTCACGAGCCAGTGCGTTTTACTGCGCCGAAGCTACTGCTCGCACTAAAGAGCTAATGGCCGACCGAGTGCCACCCTTCCTTTCGCTTCTTCCTCTTCTTCTTCCTTTTTTTCCTTCGTGAGAAACGTCTTCCTTTCTCTCTCTGTACAGATATATATATATATATATGTATGTGTAACGCCGAGGTCCGCCCTGCGGAGTTCGAGCAAGTTCGCGTTGGTGTGAGAGTCGCGGCCGAGTTTTTTCTCTCGCTGTCGAGGGTTTGAATATAAACGTGTATTATCATTGCTATTCGATTAGCCGATGGGCCGCGGGACTAAAGAGGCTTCACTGTTTACGCACTCGCATACGCGTTTAAGCTCTTGAATCTAATTTCACTCGATTTGCCCAATGGCGAAAACTTTCGGAACTGAGGAGTTGTGCAGAGCCCTGCGAAGCCCCGCTTCCGCTGTTTGCTTTCTGATTGCGCTTACGAAAACACCCGCGCCTTATGCGATTTTCCCGCCTTATTTTCGTCGGGTGTTTTCGACTTCGTTGTTATAGGTTAGATATTCGCGCGGACGATTTTTCACCGGATAAAATTAACAATAATAATAAAGCCCAAGCTGATATACAGTATATAGCATTAAGTACTCGCTCGCGGCGTTATATAGCTGAGGGGAGGATAGGAGCTGAATAATTGAGGCGCTTAGCTCTACGACTTCGCGCGCGAACGAGCCTAGAGAGGAGTGTCTATAACACCGACGCGCATCGCACATATCCGCGAGAGAATCACACGCGAGCTGATACGTAATAACGACCGGTTATGTGGATATACCGACGGCGGCCTCCACGTCATCGACAGTCCCTCGCAATGAACCCTCTCTCAGGGAGTGGGAAAAAAAAACACTTACATGGCATGGCACATCGGCCTTTGTATCTCACCAGCTGTTTTTCCGAGCGCTTGAATTTTGCATGGACACTTATGTATACTACGTCGTTCTTCTATTTTATTGACGCGAAAGTACAACGCCCCTGTGCAAGTAGCTGAGCGGCTCCCGTTGCTTCGCGGAGAATCAATTCTTTGTGTGCGATGTTGTACGTATACTCCGGTTAGGCTAAGAGGTTAGGTTTATAAGACGGGGGAGTCGAGCTCGAAAAAAGGGGACAACCTGCATTCGTTTTTGGACTACGTACACTGTTTTTAGAAAAGCGTTCGCGCGAGCGCGGTGCATAAAAATGAACTGCAAAATACCGCCCGCATTCGCGAAATTGAAACAACCGAGCCAATACGGAGAGGAACATTCGGCCAGCGTGCGCGCAATTATAAACCATCGACAAAACGCGAAGGTAAGAGCCGCCCGAAATCTCATCGAACGCGAATACCTCCCCCCCGCTGTTCTTCATAAATTCCCGTGCTCGGCAAAGACAAAATTTCAATTGAAAATCCGCTTTGCGGACCGCGTAACAGAGAAAGAGAAAGATACTTACACGCGTGTGTGTATATAGTTATATAATCCAGGGAAGAGGCGTTGACTCCCTCTCTCTCGAATTCTCGGGGGCGACAGGTGCACAGCGGCAGCAGAAGCAGCGGCGACGGCGGCGGTAGTGGCGCTCGGCGCAGGCGCTCGACTAGACTGGCGGGTATACGGTATCAACGGCGGAGACTCGACTGTTCCGCCGGCGCTGCGCGCATCAGTTTCGCCGAGTCCGCGGTGCGCGCACGGTGTGCCCGTCGTCGTCGTAGTCGTCGTCGTCGTTGAGAACACGTCGCTCGTCGCGCCTCGAGTTAACTCTCCTCTCGCGGGCCAGTGCACTGCTCGTAGCGCCGCGCGGTATCGCGTCCTCGTCGTCGTCGGGGAGGCGGCTGCACGTGCTCGCGAACACTACATACACACACTGACGCGTGCGTATGATGGCTGATACTCGGAACTGACAGCCAGAAGCCGAAAAGAAAATGCGCGACGAGGAGTTTAGCGGATCATCCACGCGGCTCGAGTGTAGCAGCATCAGCTGAAGTGTGCAGTTCGTCTTGGTGTCGCTGTCGCTCCTACGCACGCAAGCAGGCAGTTGTTGTTGTTGTTGTTGTTGTTGTTGCCGCCGTCGTATAACTCGAGGCGAGCTCGTCCGTTTCGCGGCTGATATCGAGGAGCAGGAGGCATGGCCGAGTGGTGCGCGAGAAGAGCCTCGGCCATGGTGCGACGGGGCAGGAGGAGACTGGAACAACGAGCCGAACTTCTCGGGATACTCGGCCTGCTGCTCGTCGGGGCGCAGCTCGTCTTACTGCCGACCGGTGTACAAGGTTAGTCTGACAATATACGCCTTATGACATATACGTATGTGTACACACTAGCGTAGCTGCGGTACACGCGAACATTTTACCTTCCGCTGCTCTTGAGCGCAATTCGCGACTAATCGTTGACCGGGTCGATATTCCTCCTCGTTTACCCGACCGGCCCCTGCATACAACCGCGGGTGCTCATGGACGACTGATTGCCCGGATCACGTGACGGGCTTTCGTTTGCCGGAAATCGACTCGAACCTTTTTCAGTCCTATTCATCATCGGGACGGAAAATGTCGCATCTGCGAATTGCCAAGTATGTTCTTTGAATTAGGGTATTGACGCTCGACGGGCAAACCTTTTTCCGCGTTCGGTGTGAGTGCAGAAAATGGCCAAAGGCGCATTTCCGATAATTAACCCAATTTCGAGCCTTCGGTTTCCAGCTTTTTATCGTCTAGTGCTATCGAACTAAAAGCTATAATTCAGAAGCGAAAATATGCGCGTAAAATTGTCGGCAATTGGCCGGGAAGGTTATACGTATACAACGTCGCCATATACGTTCATATATCGCGCTTGCAGAGAAGTTGAGAGTTTTATGGCTCGCATGCTGCATACTGCATAATAGCCCCGAGACGATGCATCGCGCGAAAACGAGTCGCTGCTGTGTGTGTGTGTGTATGCGCGACAGTTTTGTTTTGTGCGTCCGGAGCTGATGCAGAGGGCCAATCTCACGTCGCAGAGAGACAAACTTTTCCCCCGGCGCACACTTCCGCCTGAATTTTTCAAAGCCTAAATATGACGCTCTCGTATACACTATACTTGATGCAGCTTTGATCGTCGCGCTTTCATATTCGGCGCCTTTGTATGGATTTGCGAGTCGTCGAATAGCTGCTCGATGATCAGGACGATTGTATCGAGATTATGAGAAAATTTAACGACTGATTTTTCTCTCTTCTCTTTCTCCGAATTTTCCGCGAATCGCTGGAAAAACACAGGGCGGATATTATAAAAGCGTAATCGTGTCCGGATTTTTAATCGCGACGCTGCTCGTTCGTGCGCATTGTAATAAAGTTCGTTATTTCCCTTCGACGCAGCGCGCAATAAAATCAATAACGATAATGCATCAAAAACAGCTCCACCCGCCCATGAATGCAGTCTTCATTATTAAAACCCGTTGTCGTTTCATCAGTCATCAAGCATCGCGAAATGCTTTCAAGCCTTGCATCGGCGGAGGGACGATCCCTAATTCGATCGGGTATCACACCTCGAGCACATAAAAACGCCCGACTTAATAAAGCTCGGGTTATGAAATAATTCACATCGATACGGCCACACGCTATACTGCTTATTTTTACGATATCGCGAGGGAGAGAGCGTAAAATGGCTCGTATAAAACATTTGATAAGGTGTGCGCTCGTGGAGCCGTCCGACCACCACGTACAGCGGCAACCCCTCCCCCACCTCTCGACGCGTTTACGCGGATGTTTGCCCGCCAATTGAATGCCGCGCGCTCTCGCTTATATATGTGTGTGTGTATATATATATATATATATAGGTGTGTGCGTGCGTTTAAGTATAAAGATAGCGATTGCGGAGGTGCGAGAGAGAGAGAGGGCCGCGCGCGCTTTCGCTCTCGCGCTCGCTTCGCGGAACTCGAGAGAAACGAGGGGGACACTGGCGTGTTTACATGCAGGTATTTAAAAATAAAACAAGCCGTTCGGGCGCGCGCTCGAAGGCTTCGATGCTTGCGAATTTCCAAGAACCTCTTATATTTTCGGCCGAAGAGGTCGAGCGAGGAATTGAATGGAAAAGCTAGCTGGGGCACGTGTGCAGTTTTTCAGTTGGCTGAAAAATAAGCGCGCGCGAGCAGGATGTATGGCTCTGGGCAGAGAGCTCTGACGTTGGCTCACGCGCGCACTTATGAACGTCGGGTTGAGTCCCCCCAACAGTATATACACATAGCTACGTCATTACCTCGCACCAGCTGGACTTTTTTAAATTAAAAAATTCGAGCGAGAGGGAGGTGTGAAAAATTTAATAAACCCGCTTATTTCTCGTGATCCCTCGATGTTTTCGTTGCTGCTTCTGTTGTTGTTGATGCGCAGCAATTTATGAACGCCGATGAACTGCCAATTGCAATGTTGAGGTATTACGCATGTAATCATCAAAGCTCCCGCGAGTTTCGTTGAATCGGATAATTACAGGGAAAGTGTAGAGAGGAGCGAAATTAAAACGCCGGCATATTTTTCGTTCGCCGCAAATGGCACCGCGTTTTTTCCCATGACTCTCACATTCCGTTACCCATACAATATTCTCTCCCAGCGCAGGGTTTACGCAATCGGCGCATCGACCGCAATTCGCTCGTAATTCTTTCTTTCGGACTATAATCCTCTCCCATACAGGGGACACACATTATATTGCATATTGCATTACGTACACAGCAAGTTCGGATTAATTAACCATAGCCGTGAGCAAGTTGGCAACAACAGACACCTTATACCTATACAGCATGCGGAGAGGGAAATCTTGAGTACACGACAGGCTGCGCTCGGGCCCTCGCACATCTATTTCTTCCGCCTTAATAATATTCGAGCGAACGCGCGCGTGCACCTGCCGTCACCTGCGAATGCGCGCGCACTTGTCTCTCGGGGGAGCAGCAGCAGCGACGTTGGCGGCGGCGCCTCTAATGCCCTGTGAATTAGATTACCGGCTCATCCCCCTCTTGTATCCTCCTGCATTTTACAAGCTGCAGTCGAAGAAGCGGCGTTATAATTGAAGAGACGACGGCTGTGCATGTGTGCGTATTATACGCGCGTAGTGTAAAGTGACGTGCCGTAAGATATCGCACGCGGAGAAAGGAGGGAATATAAGCGCGCGAGGTGTGTGTGTGTATAGAGCATGGGAAAGAAGTTCCCGGGCGAGGTGAGCCGGGGTCCGTCACGGCGCAATGATCTCACTTCCGCTCTCGCGAGAAGCCAAGGCGGTTCGCGACCTTAGAGAGGACGCTTCTCTTCATACGCACTGTACAGTATTCTTACCTTCCTTTCCTTCGAATGTTTCATACAACTATCGGGTTCAAATTAACTAATGCCATCTCTCCCCGTCTGATCTCGCTAGGTAAAATCCGAGTCGTCCCGGGGCCGGACTTCCAGGTATTTTCCTGCTACATTTTATCGAGATGGATGGCGCGGGAATGAGAGGGAGCGAGACTGCGGGAATTTCGCATAGTCGTCGAATAGTTCGTCGACTGCTAGAGACGATGCGCGACGCACGGCGGGATATATAGCATCGCGACCCCCGTTCGTGGAGAGACGCGTCACGCGAGTTTATATTTTATACGGGGAATTCTGCGAAACATATTTGGTCGAGGCGCGCTTGAAGACTTGAAAGATTAGACGTTTCTTTTCTCGGTGTTGAGCTTCCGTTCTAGATAAAAAAAAATTCAATTTTTAAAAAGTTTTCTACGGAAGTTCGAATAGCCGTTGTAACGTGTATTGTATGAAAGATGCCTGAAGGCTATAGGACAAACTCTGAGCAGAACGAACTCCAAAACACAAAAGAGAGCTGTTTATTCAAGCCAGTGTACCCTTCTAAGCTCTTTTCTCGTAATTCGATTTTCGCCTCATTCTTTCCCGCTCGTTTTTCGAAATAGAGCTCCACATCTATTCCTCTCCATACTCATTCAAATCTTGCTAAGCGGATGCGTGTCTCTCGTGGAATTTCGCGTGTATCAACCTGCACTAATATGTACCCCGAATAATTTGCGAATCTTCCCTCATCGAATTTGCGATTTAATGGAACTGCTGCCTGAATATACACGCTTGTATACACAGAGAGAGAGAGCGAGCGAGCGCGCGCATGAGCATCGGCTCGTTTTAATTGAGATGCGAGATTAGGCGTTTTGCCATCGCGCTGTTTGTAGAAGTTTATATACGTATTCGATGCGTTTATTGCTAAAAAAAGTGTCGTATATTTCGACGTCGCTTTCGATTGGGCGAAGCAGGGGTGGCTTCGATCGACGCTTCAATAAAACGAGTTTAAATTACATTAGTTACGGTTCGGGTGACGATAACGAGGTTCGCCGTACTCGCGCAAATATAAGCCTCCGTCTCGACGCGTACGCGCATTTGTTGAAGTACTTACCCGTTACTTACGAGCCGCGTAAGATGCTGTAACGCTGGATGCAAAGTGTATGTACCAAACGGTCTCTCTCTTGGGCTTTGGTGTATCGATATAATCAATAATACTAATAGGCCGCGTGTTAATTTAGAGCGTCGGCGAAATCGAATTCAAGAAAAGCATAATTTCAGCTGCATACACAACCTCTGAAGCCGCGATTTAATTATGAAAACGAACTACACGACCGCCTTTTCCACCGGATATATACTCACGACGTGTAAGCTCGATATTTACTTTTATAATTAAAGTTGTTCTTTAATTAAGGCGGAGCTTGGCAGCGCAGTAGCGGTAACTTTGCTGAGTAAAACGAGTGTCCGTTCTGGAAACGAAGATATTTTACGTATTTTAATCCGGTGAATAATAAAATATCGTATTCGCGTATATTAGCATGGATAATTGCAAAAAGTATTATCCTCCGCGCAACGTCGTTGTTTTATAGGAGAAAAACTCTTGCGAACAGTATAGCAGTAGTGAAAAGTGGCTCGTTGTAATATATCACACGTATACAGAAAGAGAGAACAACGCGAGAAGAAAGACCTATGGATATATAACGGGCGCAGCCTAACGGAAGACTAATTATGCGAGGCGGCCGGTTCGCACGCAAATAATAATTAAACGCGCGAAAACTTATCTTTCGACTCTGCGCGCGAAGCCTCGACTCGCGCAGGGAGGAAGCAGGCCCCAGTTTTCGACAGTGTAACATGGGAAAAAACGCATCCCGCACCGTGCGCGTGTATACGCGTATCTGTTTTCGAGCCACGTATACTCCGCGAAACTTGATGCAGACATAGACACACACACACACACACTCACACACACAGACAGGCCTACAGTGGGTCATCCCTCGACTCTCTGATGTTGATAGGCGCAGATTGGCTTGTGTCCCGCTTATGCGTGTAGTAGTTGTAACGCGGCGCGCAAGGATTCACACGCGCGGCTGCACAAACCGGGACGTTGTATAGTTGGCCGGTGTGTGTGTGCGTGTATGTGTGTGTGTGTATGTGTTTGCTCTGACGATCGAGAGCACCGCGCGCTCTCGAGCAAACGGGAGCAGCCGCCGACACCCATAGCTCGGAGACCATCTGAATATCAAATGATTCTCGCTAATGGCCGTAAAAGGCTAATTAGTCAAATTAATATCGCAAAGTTTCCGCGTGATTCGTCGCCTACCGCCCCCGTACCGATTCTCTGTATGCTATATGTGTGAGTCGTTATATATCGCAACTTTTTGGGGAGACCTGTGTGTGTGCACGCTTTTGAAAAATGAGGGAAATTTCGTTCACCAGCAGCTTAATCGTCGTGTATGCAACTATGCGAAGGTCTTAATTTGCGTTGCCTCCGCTGGGCTGAGTTCCGTGGAGTGGAGTTGCGTTCGTGGAACAAACGCTTGCACATTTACTTTGGACGAGGAGTTATCTCCAATTAACACGCAAATCAAAACCACGCCGCGTCCGAATGCATCAGCCATATGTGTGTCGTCAGGTTAATCGCACTTTCTCTATGCGCCTTACATATTCCCTCAGAATCGACCTTCAAGCATGCATATAAGTAATCATATTGTGCTACGTGTATATAGAATACGTTCGGATAATATATCCGAGATCATATATAGCCATACGCGCCCCATATCTCGAGGCTCGAGCCTAATTTAATCTTCGGGAAGTTCGCGGTTCAGCCAACCAATACATCATCCCCAAAAATGTCCGTGTGTGTATACAGATGATCCATCGGAACTTTGCTGCTGCCTGTCCGCTATTTCAATTTTCGCGAATTGGCGCGTCATCGCGGAGCCTCATTCAAATGCATCATGCACATGTGCACAAAGTAGCCCCCGAGTTCAGCTCTCGCGGACTGCCATGTATATTGCGACATAAACTAAGTTTACCGAATCGCGGCTCTGCGAAATCGGACAACTTTGTTCCGACGCGCGCGCGTATACCGGCCGCATTGACTTTGCCGTAGCCGCCGCTGTTGCAAGTTTTACTCTAGGAGGAGAACAGCCGTTGGCCGGCTGCTGCTGCTGCGCGCAGTTAGTCTTTCGGAGTTGCTAGTCGTACGTTCCGCGGTTTCGTATTGTGTATACCTGACTCCGATGCTGCCGCTGCTTCGGAATTCACTTAATTTTCTCCAGCCCCCTCTGACTTATATATACCAGAGCTATACGGCACTCGACTAAACTCGCTCGGAATAAAAAGTGAAAAAGAAAATAAAAGGCAATTTATAACGGGAGAGAAATGATTCATGCGACATCGTTGCGCTTGACGGACGATGGGCCGCCGTTGCTGCTGTCGATCAAGCTCGTTTATTTATTGCGAGGGAGAGAGAGAGAGAGAGAGAGAGAGAGAGAGAGAGAGAGAGAGAGAGAGAAAGAGAGAGAGAGAGGAGAGAGAGAGAGAGAGAGAAAGCCGGCCGTGTAAACGCAAACAACGACACATTTTGTATGTATAATTGGGCGAATATTCGGATATTAATCGTGACGGCAATTGGAAGCTATTACGAACTAATTTATCCGCACAATACCATTGCCGAGCTTTGCAGCGGCTATCTCACGCTAATTGCGAATGCAGTCCGGATGTGTACAGCTGCCACTGCTGATGCCAACCTGAATATCGCAAAATTATTTTCAAGTGTCAGTCCGACGTTAAGAGTGATCGTTCACCTATACTAAAAGAATTACTCCGAATTTATATGGCCATTATTTATGAATTCCGACACTTCCGCTTCAACTCTCGGAGGTGTCTATAAAGAAATCACGGATTCCTCGGCCTATGAATATCTGATCGTGGCCTCCTTTCCCGGGCACAAAGAATAACACGTGCTCGCAGCTTAAACGAATCGCTTTCCTATCGACGTTACTCTTTTTCCTTCCAATGTACGGAACTCGCTCGCGCGCGCGCGACACTATACGTGAATTCGTGCCGGATTCTGCTTTCGGGGCACAGCCCGACTACATATTTCCGTCCTCGGCAGCTTCCTTTATAAGCACACGCGGCCGATTCTGCCGGCGTTCTTGCCATATTTCCGATATAATGCTCTAACTCCGACCCCCCGCGAAAATAAATTAGACTGGCCGAGCGACAGGTTGAAGTGCGCGAGCGCGTTACGTATTGAGAATCATCAGAATCTTTGGTATATTTGCGGTTAGAGGGATACGAGATAAAAGTTGGCAGAGTTGCGAAGAAACAGCCGAAAAGCGAGTGTCCAATGACCGAGCCAAGAATAGGTGTGCGTCTGTTCGTATAGATACAGAGATACAGGTATACCCACTCGTACACGGCATACCTGTATATGCAGGGCTCCAGTCCCGCAGTCGAGGGCTCGGATTCTTCTTCGAGCAGGCGATTTCATATCCAAGGCACGAACTCGATTCCCCGCCAGTGCAGCGAACTCTCGTCACCCTCCTCTCTCTCTCTCTTACTCTTTAAAGCCCCAGGCAAACTCTGCGCCTCTTTTACTCCTCCGCGGCGCGCGTACGGCGACCTCTTCCCCCCACTCCTGGTGCTCATGCTCCTCGGCATTGGACGTCGCCACGCGTCGTCTGCTCCGCGAGGTGGGTCGTTTGAATTAAGCTCGTGTAGACAACTCGTTATGTCGTTAGTATATACAGTCGTCGTTGCGCTCGCGGTGCGTGTATACATACACCCCGACAATATCGCGAGAGAGAGAGAGAGAGAGAGAGAGAGAGAGAGAGAGAGAGAGAGAGGGCGAATCTGCTCGTCGTTATGTTTCACCTAGCGCGACGCGAACCGCATGCTCGCCGGATTTGTTGGCCGAACGGCTTACTCCGTCTGCAGCCAATGGGTATATTCGCGGAGATGACTCCCTGATGCACTTTGCTACGCTATCGATTGCGCGCATATGATTGCGACTGTGGTTAACGCGCTTGTACGGCACGAAATGCGAGTTCGCGTGCGCGAATGCATTCTTATGCAAACGTCTTGTTTTCGATGAATTATCTTATTTTGAATTTTGATAGATGAGAGTACGAATGACGAGAATTTCTCGAACGAAGATTTATAGTTTATGGACTGAATTATAAATAAATCCAACGAGAACTTTGATTTAATTCAGGCTTAAATACTTTTGCAGATACATCTAAGTTATACCGATCAATAATAAATCCATACTCGAGCCAATAATCGGCACATTTAATATTACCTAAAGTTCAAACAGAAGTATTATGGGATTATCTTAATTAGATTATACTCGCGCTATAATTCCGCTCTCAATAATGAATTTCCTCTCATAAATCCATTTTAGTTATGAATTTATAATAATCCGCCGCGCGTTTAAACTATTTTTGATTGAATAAATTATATCCTCTAATCCTCGAAACAAAAAGCGCCGCAAATACGAGCCCAGTCGATACCTCGGAACAAAAGCGGAGAGAAAAAGCCCGTACGTATCCGGCCGAAAGCTCCGGTTGCGCAGTCATCGATGAAAGTCCTCCCCGATCCATTTTCCAGCGATAAACTTGAAAGCCCGAACGAGCGAGAGGGAAAATCGAAGCAACAGCAGTAGCAGCAGCAGCGGTTTGGCTACTGGTGCGGTCATCGTCGCTTCCTCGGCTCTCGCGGCGCCGGTCTGTCTACTGCCGGCCAGTATACGCGCGGCCGATGCAATTATCTAATTGAGAATGGCGCGAACCGCTAATTCACTGCAAACCTACGGCACAGCGGAGAGAGGTCGAGGGAAAAGTTTCTCTCCGAGCTCCTGCCTTGCAGTCGCGTAATTTGCTCCCAAAAGTCACTCTTGATTTGCATGGAACTTCGATGAGTTATATAGAGAGGGAGAGAGCCTCGCGGACGCTGACCCCGAGCCGCAGCCTCTAATGAGTTATCTCATTCCCTCTTCCGAGAGAGCAAAGCCTTCGACGCGGCCCCGTAAAAATTTCATCCGTCGAGTCTAGCTGTCGAGCTGCGTAATCCTTCTCTCTATTTCGCGCAGGAATGATTTAGGTTATAAATTATACAGATCTTCTTCGAGCGCCGCCGAATGGTAAACACTAGTACGTGTATATACGATTTTGTCAGCGCGCTGCACCTTCGAGAGAAACATCCGCGAACTTCGGACCCTCCTCTCCTCCAAGCCAAAACTACGAGCAGCCAAGCCGCACATAAGAGGCTGAGCTCTGTGTACGAATAAGCGCACCTCATCGCGAAACACGCATACAGCCCTCGCGTATACGCTCCGCGAAGCAAAGTCGCTCCAAGTGCGCCGCTGCAGCCCGTTTACTCAAGCTCCCGCGTCGTTGGATTTTAGGTCAACCGGCGCTGCTGCCTAAACGCCGTATACTCAACGCCCGTAGAGCGAACATGCGTGCATCAAGGAGAGGGAGAGAAAGAGCCGCGGCATTTTTGCCGCTCCCTCTCGCGCGAAGCTTAATCCAACCGTGGAAATTCCCTCTTCTTGGCGAGCGAGCAAATTAACTCCGAAAGCTCGCCGAGAGGACCCTCTCTCGCTCACCGCGTGTTCTTGTTTTTCCTTTTTTCCCTCCAGCCTCTCCTCTTTCAGGACCAGAAGAGAGGAGCAGCAGCGGAAGCCAAGTCGTCGCGTGTGTTTTTTCGTGACGTGCTGTGTGTGTGTGTGTGTGTGTGTATGTGTGCGCTGTGCAGTGACTTTTTGTTCGTCCAGAACGAATTTTCGCTCGGCTTGTTACGTAAGTCGTGGCTCGTGAGCGCAATGCCACAGGCGCCTCCGCTGCTGCTGCTGCTGCTGCTACGACCCAGTTAGAGGCTAATTCTGATTTACGCTATACCGTGAAACGGCGATTCTTCGCTGCCGCGTCGTCGCTTCGGGTTATGCGGCCGTTCGCCATAATGATTCCATCTGCACCGGCTTCTCGAGTTTGCGATTCTGCTCGCCGCGTATAGTATAGCAAACAACGAGATGCCGAGAGGCCGATTCCGAACGTATAGATATATAATTGTATACGCAACGACGACGCGCCCTTTTTCGCCCCGTGTGGGGGGAATCTCGAGCGCAAACAAAAGATAATTGAAACGGCGTATACGTGCGAGTCACGCCTTTTCACGGCTGTGCTATAACTCCGACTCCCTTTTATATAATATTGATACGCGCTCGCGCGAAGCTATAGGAGACGCTGCAAGGGATGCGCGCGCGAACGACGCATATATAGACGCGGTGTAATCGCGCGACACAGTTTGCACTTTTAATACTTACACAGGCTCGGCAGCACAGCACGTGTTCGCCGACGCTTTGCTTACTTTGCGCGTGTGTGTACACACGCGCGCGGATACACAGTCGAGCTAATGCAAATTGCACCCTGGCTTCCGCCTTGACTCTCCCTCTATCTATATATTTGCTCAACACCTCGTAGCTTCTCGCGCGGCTATGTATACCTATACATCGAAGTCTCTCTTCAGGCTCGCGATATACAGAACATAACTTGGCTCATCGCGCTTTTCTTTCCTCGCTTCTCGTGTGCAGCGCCGTTTTCTTCGATTTCCCGAGAGCTCGCCGGCTTTGTGCGGCTCTCTCTCTCTCTCTCTCTCTCTCTCTCTCTCCGCGACTTAACGAGCAATCTCGTATACATACATTCTCTCCCACGCACGGCGGGTGGTAGCCGATGATGGATCCTTTGTTTCGGCCGCGTCACGATGAGAATCGCAAAGTGCGCTGCAACTTCGCGAAGAAGGCAATTTTCCGCGGCGGCGCGGGGAATCGGAAATTCCGGAAACGGTAATAATCCTCCTTCTCCCCACAACGATCTAAGGCGAGTTTTTTTTTCTCTCTCTCTCTCTCTCTCTCTCTCGAGCGGGCAATATCGTCAGCGCGCGGCGGGCACATGCATATATACATACGCTGCTCTAGATCGCCTAAGGTGACCCGGAGACGACGCGTCGTTATTTTTTTAAGTATCGCGCCGCGCTCGTCCCCGCGAAATTGGACTCTGCAACTTTAATGTCGGCAGAATTGCAGCTCGCGCTTGTGAGGGGGAGAGAGAGACAAGAGGCGCGCGCCAAATTGATCTCGCGGGAGATCGCTGCGCGTAGCTTCTCTCTTTCTATCTCGGCGGAATGATTCGATTTTACACTTTTATCCGCGAGAGCTGCCGTGCACGCGTGCGCATGAATGCGGAATAGAGGGAAAAATTTCGCGCGAAAGTTAATTGCTCGCAAAGTGGTGTGTACGCCCGAGTATAGCAAACGACGTTATCGGAAGGGCACATACGCACGCGCGCTCGAGCTAGCTCTCGCGAGTTGTGTAAATCAGAACTCTCTTTAATTGGACGAAGTTGAAAATTGTTTCTAGGCGTGCTGCTGCTGCGTGCCGCCGGCAATATAGAGTGTGCGCGTATGTATAGCTCTTGAAGATGCCATTATGATAATTCGGGGCAACGCACGCCATGAATGCACTGTGTGTGTGCAATTCGAGAGCAACTTTTCGCACAAATTTCCCCGCGCGCCGCGGAGATAGCTCGAATTGATTTCCCCCCCGCGAAGTTACGCGCGGCAGTGGTGGTTCGAGATTTTCATTAATTTGAAAACAGCGATATTGCCGCCGTGCGCTCGACGTTTTAATTACCCGCGCGGCCAACTGATAGCGATAAACTGAAGGCGTGCAGCTTCCCCCCCCCCCTGTTTCTGAGAGAATGAAAGTTGGCCTGATTAATCGCTCGCTTTGACGACCGCCGTCGTAATTAAAACAATCGACCCCCGCCTAAACGCTATCCAAATCGCCCCGAAGTATAAGCGCGAACGGACGAGAAAAAAGAGTATCGCGGGCCATTAAAAACTTCCTTTCGCTTAGCAGCGCGGAAAGTCCAGCCTCATCAGCAAAAACCCCGAGAATACGTATAACACTATGCGTCCGAGCTCGACACACAAATTAGCATTTGCCTTGCCGCGAGCCTGCGTGTGTGTGTACATGTGTGCCGGCAAAACCGCGGGAACTGAAAGTGGGAGAGAGGCTAGTTTCACGGATACATTCGTTATAAGCTCCGCAACCGGCTGGCGCGAAAGCGGCAAATCCAATTGCCGCGCGCGCGCTTGATGCGCCTTCTCTCACTCTGAATATAATCCGAGGGTTGGCATGCGATATTCGAGTGCGCGGATTTCACAGCTAATTATTTACAGGGAAGCGAGCCCTCAGCCCGCGGTGTAAACGCATATCACCGGCTGCTCGTCTCATTGTGAGGCCCCCTGCAACTGCCCCGTTTATGGACGCGGCCGAATTAGCCGATCGCGCAATCAGCGAGGTTTTCCAAAAATTCCTGCGGTGTTTGCTCCGGCCCCCGCTCTTTGCCTGCGCCGTGTTTTGTTCGACCCGCTGCTGGGTATGCGAGAGGGAGAGTCGATGTGTGCGTAGTAGCTGCTGTTTGTAATTTTAAGCCCCGCGAAAAACGCTTTGCGACGATGAGGTGACTCGGCGAGAAACACCCCCGAACAAAGATCCGCGTCATCGTCTCGCGGCTTTTTTCTCTCTTATCGGCGTAAACTCGCTCCTCCGATGCTGCATCAGTCAAGCTACGCTTATCTTTTTTTTCGCGATTCGACGAGCACGCCCGCAATTTGTGGAATGACTTTCGAGCTATAGACCTCGAGTGAATTCCCTCGTATAAGATAAGGCGCGCGGGTGTTTTGAATTTTCAGAGTGTATGTTATATCGCGAAGCCAGAGAGAGAGAGAGAGAGAGAGAGAGATAGAGAGAGAGAGAGAGAGAGAGAGAGAGAGAGAGAGAGAGAGAGAGAGAGAGAGAGAGAGAGAGAGTAAGCTGCTTTAAGAGCTAAGCGCCTGTGTACGAACTACATCCAGAATTGACGAGCAATTGAAGTGAGCTATAGCTTACGCGATCGAGTCTTATGTGCATAGATGCGGATTAGTTGAAGACGTTTTAAGAAACAACGCGCTGCAGCCATTAGCAAGCAAAAATTATTTACCGCCTCGTACACCCGCGGGGTTTTCGGATTAAAACTCGAATTTCCACGGAAAAGCCTGAGCTCTTTACCATTGCTTTTAGAGACGCAGCAATAGCTCTTTCGGGCTTCGCACAAAGCTGCTTATAGAAAATTAGTTTAATATTCCATAGTATTCCAGAAGCAAGCAAGCGACTATCGATGAACTCTTCCGCGTCTATAAATCCTTAATGGCTTGATTTTCGGAAAAATAATTTGCTACACAGCACAAAATACGAAAATTCAGCTCTCTCTCTCTCTCTCTCTCTCTCTCTCTCTCTCTCTCTCTCTCTCTCTCTCTCTCTCTCTCTCTCTCTCTCTCTCTCTCTCTCTCTCTCTCTCTCTCTCTCTCTCTCTCTCTCTCTATTCGCGGTCACAAAAGAGACCCCGAAATTCAATGTGGCTCCGCTGCTTGTATATAAGTATTTATATATGTAATCGACCGGTACTGCGCTCGCGCGCATTAATTCGTTACGGCCTTTCCGAGCGCAGCGCGCGTGGAAAGCTCGGAAAGGCGTCAGAAGCATAAATCCCCTAGGCTTTTGCGTAATTATTGCCGGGCGCGCTCTGTCTTCAAACTGCGCGCGAATATTGAAACGAGATCGCGCGCGCACGAGAGCTGTACATTCGCTTGTTTACTGCTCTCGTGGATTATTTCACCGGAGGGTTTGGCTCTCGCGCTTCGAAATTTCCCTATTGCCGAGTAATTATATGGCTCGTTTAACTAGACCCTCTCTCTCGCGTGTATAAGCTTGAACTTTTGCGCAGAGGAACGCCAGCGCGCGGGATATAATGAAATGACCTCTCGCTCTCTCTTTGTCGCGCGCAAGCTTTGATCGTACGTATTGTTGTACGGTGGATGCGCGACAATGCTCGCGTATTTTTGTTTGTTCGAATAAATATTATTAGCGACGCGCTTTGTGACGCAGGTTTTATTTCGATGTACACACACGCGGAGAGTCGCGAGTTCGAAGGAATTCCCGATGAAACGGCGTCGCTGTATACGCGCGCGGATGCCGCGATAAATAACGAAGCGAAAAACAGGATCGAGAGAGAAACAGCGATATAATCCGGAAGAGCCGCGTGAAAAACGATATCGGCTCGGGCCCGTCGCGGAATAAATCAATTTGTTTACGGCTGTTTAAAAACTTTTGGCAGCGCTCGACGTGAAAAATCACGGGGATAAAGCGCACACAGCGCGCAGGCATCACGGTGCATAGTATAAAAAAACACGACAACAAACGGCTACTGGCGTAGGCTTTATGAAAAATAAACGCGCGCATAATCGAATCGCGGGCTGTGTGGCGGCTGCGTATGAAAATCGTCGACAGCCGATTGAAAATATATACGTGTGTGTGTGTGTATGCGGCGACCGGCAAGAATCGAAAGGACGAGAAACGGTTATTACTTCATACACGCAGCGGCGCAAACTAGTACGTCTCCTCTCGTGTTGGTGCGAGGACGTGTGTTATACACGCGTGTACATCGACAACGTCGGGGAACAGCGCGGTGCGCGTAAAAAACGCGTATCCGGGCCGCCGGGAAGCGCCTGAAGCGACGACGATCAACCGCACACATACACACACGCGCTCGCGCCCGCTGGCATGACAAGTGGGTCGCTCGCTCTCGAAATTCGAGCACCTCAAACGGTTTGACATTCGATTTGGCCCGTAGTCCCGCTCTGTGTTGCTGTAATCCACGAAATATCTCTTGTGATTCCGCGCGCGTGCACGTGTGCATGCGTCTATATAGTTGCGATCGGAAGAGACGCGCGACGGCGGGAAATTCAAACGTGTGTCTGTGTGTCTGTGTGTATGTAGACTTTTATGTGCGTCAGCTCATAATACAAGCTGCAAGTAAATCAGTCCGCGTTCGAAGTTGTCGCGCGGCGGTGGAAAAAGAGAGACAGACAGACGGACGGAGAAAGAAGGGGAAATTGACGTATCGGCAAACTTGCGGCCGGGATTTTATGCGCTTCCGTAAATTTTGTAAAGGCGTAAACTTACCTGCTATATGCCTGTAATAAATCGCTCTTCCATTCTTGTGTAACGTCGAATGACGTTTATTCTTTTTTATTATTACTATTTTCTCGCTGTTTGTTTGTGCTTCCGTTAATATGAGAAGCTGCTTACATATAATGAACGGAGATAATGAATTTCCATCAGAGTAATATAGGATTTCGTAAAGCCGCAGGTATATAGACTCCGGCCGCGATTCACCTTTTGATACACATATACATGTAACCGCACCATATACGTATAACGAGGCAACGAGCTGAGCCGTGTATATAGAAGGCTCTCTATCACTCGCGGCCGTATCGTATTCCAGAGTCATTCAATTTCGACGGAAGTTCGAAAGTCAGAAATTAATTTGGTCCTTAACGAAGATCGTTAACTAGGATAAGAGCCCTCGCTCGCGCGCTCGCATATAGTCGAACTCGCGGCCCGCGGCTGTATTATAGCCTCTCCGATTCCGTCGGACTTTATACACAGCCGCGCAGAAACAAGCCATATACGTGTGCGTATACCCACACACAACACTTCGGCAGCGGCGGATCAGAGCAGAGCAGCTCACGCTGCAAAGAGAGTATCAGCCCCAAAGTAGGCAAACGGAATTGGCGCGGGGCACGCGATACATTCCTGAGACACGCTTTTACCAAAGTTTCCGCGCTCGCGCGTGTACGTACAAAAGCAGCAGCGGCAGCCGCCTTTTACAATTAATGCTCCCGAGCATGCAACGCCTCCGCGTCTATAATACAGCTGGGTGTGTACGTGTGTGTTTATCGATTGAAAAGTGAAGCAGTAGCGGGCACTCCTAACTTCTCGCTAACAATCAGTTTGTTTCCGTACTGCGCTGCTCTCTCACTCGCGCGGTTATAAATCGCCGAAACTCCCGATTGGGCTTTTCGCGCGCGGCTCACACACAAAGGCCCATCGAAATTTCCAGCACACACGCGAAATAAAGAAGCCCGACGCGAAACAGCGATAGAGTTGGAAAAGTATAGGCGGACGTGTTTCTCCTTTCCGTGTTTTTCCTTTCGCTCTTTCTGTTTTACCATCCTGAGCGCATACGCCTTTGGGCCGCGCGCGCAGCTATTGTCGATCGAGTTGCGAGCGAGCCTTTGCCCGTGACGACGATGGAATAAGGCAAACTCATCGATCGGATACAACGCTAGGCTTTTGAGTCGACCGTTAACGCGATATAGTAACGGCGAAATGTCGCGACCCGCGTACGTATAACCGCTAATGTTTAATACTCGAGCGTATAATTCCTCTGGCAGTATAAATTATCGCGCGCTCGCGCACTTGATTTCTAAAGGCTGTGGAATAAAACTGTAATTAAAGCGGGCGTTATCGGTCGGGGGTGGGTCAATACTCTTGTATACGCGCCGATCGCGCGTCGATTAATTTGAATAAAATTCCATATTAAAATCCGAGGCTAAAACGCGATATTACCAGAATGCCCGGTCGAATCAAACGCCGCGCCGCGTCGATTTTCTGGCCGAATCGCTGCGCATAATCTGTAAACAATGATTATCGACTAAATAATTATCGTTAAACGCTCGGCGAATATTCCGCCAGAAAACTGAATAATCGAGAGCTTTGTGCGCACGCCATTCCTCGCTTTATTATATCACAAACTATTATTATACGAGCTCGCTCTCGCGATATAACGACGAACCGAATAATCATCGTCGGCGAGGTATATTCGACTATCTCGTTACTGGAGCGCAGCCGTTATACGTGCGAATTTCGAACGAAACCGCGTATAACATTATAACCGCAGCGACGTCGTGATACGACGACTTTTTCTTCGCGCCGGCCTTCCTTTCCCTTCTCGTTTTTGTATATAGATATACGTGTATACAGAGAGACGCAACAACACAGGGAAGCACTTGAGTCGCTACGGTTCCCACGTGTAGGTTTCTCCGTGTGTATAGACGCGCATTCACGCACGTATAATACCAGCGCGCGCAGTGTTCGGCCCAGTCAACGACACTTTAAGACGACGCGCCGTCGCCGGCAACCTGGGGTCGCTGTCGTGCTCCCTCATGCGTGCTTCCGTTCCTTCGCTTCTTTCTCGGGCGCGCGCAGCCGTGCGACCTTGCCTTCTTCTACCCGACTACGACGTCCGAGTTTTTTCCGTACGCTATACTCTGCGGTCTACTCTTTCTCTCTCCCTTTTTTATTATTCTTTTTGCTTTATTTATTCACACCGCGTCGTTGGGTTATTTTGATTTTTCACAAGATTGACGCTCTTTTCGTCTGCGGCTTTTCCTTCCTCTCCCTGAGGAAGCCTTATCAAAGATTCGCACGTGCGAACGCGCCTGCATTTCTTATGAGAAATAGCTCTGCCGCCGCCTCTAATACGCAAGTGCTCCCGTGTATATTAGACTGTATACGTATATACGGAGAGCGGCGAAAGCGAGCGCTGGAATTTCATCAAGCCCTTGTAGACCGAGAGAGAGAGAGAGAGAGAGAGAGAGCCGTTATTCACGACGACGGCCGATGAAGCTCTCTCTCACTCTCTCTGTCTCTCTCTCTCTCTCACTCCGAATTCCAAATCAGTCGCTACTGCGCGAAAAAGCAGCTTCATCACTCTCCAATCACTCGGGCCGCAAGCTTTTTCCGATGATGCTCTCTCTCCGCATCTTCATAAACAACGGCAGCAGTAGCAACGCGTCCCAGAGCTCATCGTTGACCCGCTTCCCTTCGGAGAGCAGCAGCAGCAGCAGCAGCCGGTAACGACAGTGGCAAATACACCCGGGGCTTTTCCGCAACGGAGCATCAAGAGTCGCCCAGAGCTCGCTGGCAGAGAGATAACGCGCGGAGAATCAAGAACGTTGATGCAGCCCATTCAATCGCCATCTTCGCCACTCTCCCTAGTATCTGCGCGTGAAATCGAGGATGGAGTGCGCGCTGCATAGTGTATAGGCGTCGCGTGATTTGGCAGCTGGCCAGTCTGCCTCCAACGTCCATCTCTCGAGCTGCATGTGAGTGGTGTTTTGCATATATACTGCGCAGAGTGCTATAGGCACGAGGTGTGTCTATGTGTGGGTGTGTACGTGTGCTTATATACTCTTGACGGGGCTCGCGCGCGCGCGCGCAAACTGCCGGCGTCTCTATAGCCTCCGCGCGGCGGGCGCGTGTTTTCTCGAGCTTTCGCCCATACGACTTTGGAAACTTGATGGCTTTTCGGATGCGCTTTTTACCTCCCAGTTCATCCGCATGCACTCGCGCAATTTCATTCCGTCGCGGGTCGAGAGATATCGGCGCGCTGCTGCGCGTGGCTCGGAATTATTTCTGAAGAAAGAGGAAAAGAGGAAGGTACATAACGAGGAAAGGCATCGCGCGTATCGGAATCGAGAGCTGATGGCGAAGTCATTGCATTATGCAGCCGGCGCGCGCGAATGGCCCGATCGTCGTGTGCCTCCGTATGAAAGAATAAAAGCAGCTGCTACTGCAGCCGTAGTCGAGTGCACCATTAAAAATAAAGATGCCATACATCCTCTCTTTCTGCTGCGCGAGAGCCGTGCGTCCCTTATACATATAAAGGTCGTGGAACACAGAGAGGCGAGAGACTCCGTCGTCGTGCAATTCGTCGCGCGAGCGCAATCGTGGAAATTTCGTTCGACTTATACTCCGCAGAACGAGGAGCCACAGAGAGAGAGAGAGAGAGAGAGAGAGAGAGAGAGAGAGAGCTTCGATCAATTCTCTCTTTCTCTTTCGCTACGGGTAGGGAACATGGCTAGTTTATGTAAAATATTTCACGGCCTCGTAACGCGACTGCAGGAGCCAAGTGCCTGTGACAATTCCAATTCCATCGTGCGCGGATTTTCCAGGAATTTATAAAGGTGAAGGCTATAGACGGTAAAACCGTACACTTGCCGAGCGCCCTGCGCGTGTGTACGCGTATATAGATATAGCGCACCTGCCTTGGCTTTATGCTCGTCGAGGATTGGCTGAGGCGAGATTTTTTCCTATATCGGAGAGTGGAAACAGCGAGTGAATTTCCAATTGGCGCTAGCTATACGTATACACACAGCGAGAGACAGCGGGTTTATTTCGGAGATGAACTGCGGTGTATGGATTCGTATACGCGAGAGCTCGTGGGAAATACATTCAAAATTGCAGGCGTATGTACGTCGTATTTTTTTTCCTCCATACACACAGCTATACGTTCACTCGATTATGCGCCTTGTCATATACACGTATACCCACCTTTACATCGAACTCTTTCTCATCTCTCTGTTGCAGGTGGGTTTTCAAAAGGGTACTTCGAATCCCGAGCCTTCGCCTCAGCTATACCGTAAGTTTATAGCGCCGCGTAAAATCCGACCAATGCGGAGCACACACCCGCACATAGTATAGGGTATACGTATACGTATAGATGCAACCCCCGTAGAAATTCATTCCCCGAGCGAGCAGTGTCGAGCAGTCACAGTACGTCAAATGCGCGCGTCGCTGTATCGAAAATTCGCTTTAATCAAAAATGCTCCCGCGCATATATGCCACGCGTCTCTCTGTTCCGGCAGCAGAATTTGTCTCTCGCCGCTGCCGCGCCACGTCGGAGAAGAAGAAACGGATATTGCGACGGGAGAATAAACGAGCTGCAGCGCGAGAAGTGGCTGAAGTGTCGCAAACTGGAAATATCCGTGCGAATATAATGTCGGGGGCGGGATTCTGATGTGTGCGCGCGCTCGCGCGGTTTCGCTAGCGTATACGGCTTCCAAGAAAGTAAACGATCGCCCCTATATATTCCTTCCCGCGCGCGCGCGTCTATATGCTCTGGCTCGAAGGAGTAAACGCGCTACTGCTGCTGCTGCTGTTCTGTCTAAGCAATTCTTTGTGCTATTTTCAACGCGCGAGCGAATAGACAGACGGGATCTGGCTCTGTGTGCGTGTGGGTGGAAATTCTCTCAGGCTGCTTAATATTTTCCGAGCTTTTTCGACAATCTCTGTTGTGTTCGCGATCGAACCGCTGCAAAATTCGCTCGAGAAAAAACGTAATTCGGACTTTTCGTTGTACGCAGAAACGCTGAATATTCAGGTGAAAGAACTGCAATAATCGCCTATAACTTTCAGACGCGCATACACTAGCTGCAAAGTAGACGCCTCTCGCTCCTCCGACACAAAGGCTTTTCCTTTTCCCGCGCGCGCTGCAGCAGCCGGGGCTCGTTCTCTCCCACAGGCGTTTCCGCGTTGCTGCGCCGTGCGCGTGCACGATATGGTACGCCGCTGCGATGTTTATATTTGCCCTCATCAAGAATCAAGCGGCACTTTTGTTCCCAGCGCCAACACAATGCCGCCATTATTACAAGCGACTTTCCCGCCGCAACCTGCTCTGCGAGCGACTTTTTAGGGCTCTGCGAGTTATACGCATGTGTGTATGCGCTCGTGTGATGCAATCGACGTAACGCGACTACTGGATGCGATGGCCGAGCGCCAGATATTCACCGGCGAAAATAGCCGTTCGCTCTTACGCCAGTAGGCTAAGATTGCGCTTTGCTCCAGCTGCTCTGCGCTACAGTGTCGCCCGCCGTTCCATTTTCGCGTGCGCTTGTGTATGCATACTTTAGCGCGCTCGTCGCATTTGTTTTTTTTTTCTTTCACCGACGAGAGCGAGTACACACTCGATGATTATTGTTCCCTCTCGAATCGAGCGTGTATATATTTTTGATGGGCTTCGATTGCACAACTTTGTCCGAAGCGTTCGATGGGGCGTTGCCTCGGCCTCTCGACTTGCTATATCGCCGGCGATGTTTCGCTCGTTACTGAAGTGCTCTAGATGACTTTTCATGACTGTAAAATACACGATATCCCTCGCGCGTCGTTGAGTTTTTTTTATACGCGCTCGAATAATTGAAAATGAGAGAGAAACCTTTGTTCCGTAGATTTTTCTCGTACAATGAATATCGGCTCGCGTGTACGTACGTATCGGTATGGAAAAAGGAAAACAGAAATTTACAGCGGAAATCGGTCTGTTTTTCATTTTTTGCTCGATAAATATACTATAACACACGAGCGAATTAGCGGTACAACTATAGCCGGACGCTTTCGCTGAATATACGATCGCGTTAGCTGGTGAAAAGGCTTTTAAGCGGTTGCTATAAAGCTGCGCGTTGAATAATGTTCCGTGTATAACTAGCCTGTCGGTGGATAGAGCAAATTTTCAAAATATATGATGGATACAACGCTTGTGCTGTAGAGAGATGAAATCGTCGATTTCTACGTTTGATTAGGTTCGAACACGGATAATGTATTCTCTTTTGCACTCTGATTTTATCGAACCTATAGAATCAATACATAACGAGAATTTAATACGATGTTTGGATAAAACATCTCGCTGCGAGATTCAATAACCAAACGCGCTTTTGTCTCCCCCGATATTTTTCAAGCTCCTTTCAAATCGACGCAAGTCCCAGAATACAAGTGCAAAATTAATTACATTGCATATTACACACGATCCGAGTAAACTGCATCGAATATGCTCGCGCTTGTACAAACGTACACACACGCTGCAGAGCGGATATACAGTAAATAATATATCGCAACACTGATCTCGTGCTCAGCGAGCTTTAATTAACGAAACAAGCTAATTACAACAGTTAATTATCCTCTCCGCAATAATTAGATGCACAGAGAGTGCAAACGCTTCGGAACTTCTGCAAATCCGATCAACTCTTTTTCGCATGCACGCAGAGATCCGCTTCAAAGTCCGCCGATGATGACACTGACGACTCGATACGCATCTCTCGATTATATAATCCCATCCATAACGCGCGTATACCACAGGCGCGGCATCGATAAAGAAAATTTTCGTTCTCCCGCAGCGGCGGCGGTCATTCTCGGCTCTTCTCTCTCTCTCTCTCTCACTCGTCGCTTTGTTAGCTTTCCATAAACGCGCGACGGCCAACTGATGAAGCCGCGTCAGTCTCTGCAGCGTTGCTGGACGCGACTGACAGGCCGATCGCGCTCGCGATAAACCAGTGCTTGATCGGCCATCAACTCCATACACGCACTGCTGGGGGCGCAGCTTATAACGCATAGGCGTGAAGTTTACGCGTAGTTTTGAAAAAGGTCCGGCGGCAGTAGTAACGGAATTATATTTCCGAGGAGGATAAAAAAGGCAGCCTTCGGATATAAATATATACGCTCGCGAATTTATGAGAGCCGGCGAATATCCTATACCGTATAACAGTCGTCGGCCGCGGGGTGATTCGCGGAACGGAAGTTAATCTCCTTTGCGCGAGTTGTCGAGGCCGTCGCCGACTGAAGTGTCCTCCTCCCCGCCCGTCCCATAAAGATCCGCCGCATACGCATCGGGCGCGAAGAGCCGGGGAATATCGAATCCTCGCTCTTCGAGGAAATCCCGGCTAAATGTCCTCTAGCCCCGCACCGTGCAGCTATATCCTCCCCCTCTTTCTCGGTTCCTCGTTAATCGGTTTTCTACGGCTCCCGAACTACCGGTCGATAGTTAATCCTGATTATCTCGGCTCTCGATGTGTGTGGAGGCCGGCTCCAGCTCCACTTTTAGAGCTTCTTGCTCTTGATGCGCGCGCACACACTACTCGGCCTGGGCGATAATACCTCCATCGCGCTCGTATGCATGTAAATGCTATACGCGCAGGTGAATCGCCAAGGCATCCGCGGCTAATCCGGCAAAACGGCGCAGTACATCGCGCGCCTCGGAGCGACGATTGACTAATGGCCGTATATAATATTCTTCGCGTGCGAGACACATAGCAATGAGCGGCCGCATGAATAGCCGATCGACGCGGATACTTGGCCACGCAAAATACATGCGATAAGCGCCGAGTATGCGTCTGATAACGAAGCAGACTCAGTGCGTTTACGTATATATGCATTGGAGCTTGTAAATATTTCCCATAACGGGAAGAGAGAGCGCGCAGATGTGTATTTTCGAAAAAGCTTTGTTTTGCTTCTTTCGCTCTCTTGTTTATAATCCCTGTATGGCTCGTATATCTCGGAGGGTACTTAATTTTTTATCGCTCGCTCTCGACCCGGGCTTGATGGAAGAGGTCGAGAGAGAGAGAGAGAGAGAGAGAGAGAGAGAGAGAGAGAGAGAGAGAGAGAGAGAGAGAGAGCGAGAGAGAGAGCGCGCGCTGAAAAATTAGCCGTTCGCGAAAACAAAATCCGACGCGGGCTTTGCATGCGCGCATCTGATCAAGCCCCGAGGATTTCTCGCATCTGTAATCCAATTAGAAAACAAGCCCGGGAGGGATTCGCATGTCGGGCTAATGTTTCTTGACACGATCTCTTTGTCCGCGTGAAATTGTTCCCGGCTGGATTTACGAGCTGAACTGTGATACCGCCTCGTAGATCAGAGATTACTGTTAATCAGCTCTCGTTGACTGAGACGCTTGAAAGCTGATGAATGCAATTTTATACGTTATTGTGGCTCGAATGACGTGAAATGTATAGTGTTTTAATTAGTTCGATTTACTTTAATCGTGAAAAATCGTTCAGTCTTTGAGCTTTGAACAGATATTCTGATGTAACGAATACAATCATAAGGCAAAGTCAAACGGTAGCGTTCCGAACGTATCCGGAAAATGTTAATTTCGCATTCAGAGCACACATCCGTTTAATTAAGAGTTCGTATTTGCATTACGAGTCATTAATCCCCAGCAGAGAGATGCAGGCGTGGTCGGATTTCATAGACAAACAGAAAGATTTAAAAAAAAGCGATTAGTCAGCCGATAAATATGCGCTCGTATAAGAACGGCAAACAAAGATCACGGTACTTATATCCTACACGCAATAGCGCCTTTCTCCTGCGAGATGCATAGCGTGTGTGCGCTTCGATGAAAAATCGATCAGAGGCGTTTATAGCTCTGAAAAAGTGAGTATTGCGCCCTCTCTCTCTCTCTCTCTCTCTCTCTCTCTCTCTCTCTTTGGCTCGCTATTCGCGCGCGCGGTATAATCGCGCCTCCGGATAAAGTGCAGATAAAAGCTCCGCAAGCTCGGTGAAATATTAATATTTGCGCGAAGCACACACACACACACGTGGATGCGCGTATACTATAGCTAGCGTACCCCTTCCTCGACTACCTTCAATATAACAGTCGCCTATACGTACGTATGGGGTATACGCAGTTCTCGGCGGGCGTTGAAATAATTAATGTCGTCGCTGGGCATAAAACCCCGTAAAAGTGATACACTGCCAGGAGCCGATAAATTGTCTCGATTATACCGCGTCCAAATGGGTTAATATCGGCGGTGTGTACGTGAGAGAGAACCTTTTTCCGGCTGGCCGCGATTTTCGGCCCGCTTGAATATGCTTACTCGGCCGTGTAGGGCTGCTGCTGTGGCATAGAGCGCGTGCACGTGTATGTGTGTGTGTGTGTGTGTGTGTATAAATCCGTTTGGCCAGCGGACGATAAATGCTAAAGCCAACTCGAGAAACGGGCTTTTAAAGCGAGATAATGTCGATATCAAATGGTCCGATCCGTTCATCTTTCGTTGCCCGCCGCGCGTGCGGTAGTGGCCCGCTAACGGACCTCGCAAGCGCCGTCGTATACAATATATGCCACTGGCTTCGCTTGTTTACTTACCCCCCTTTTCTTATCGTCTCTCTGTCTTTTGAAGCGTGAAATAATGCCTGGCCGCGGCGCAGCTCTCGTTCTTTGTATATGTCTGTACAGGAATTTTATAGCGCGGTTAAACTTTTTAGAAAATTAACTTTCGCGCTCTCGTGTATACACTCCTTTTTCTCCGCTTGATGCATTATAGAGAATTAAATTAAAGAAGAGAGATATGGATATAGCGCTCGTGATTGGATAACGCATTTTACACGTTCAATTTTCAGCGTCTCCACCTCGACAGCCCGTGAAATTCCGTCAATAGGCTCCTTTATTACGCTCTCGAGCCATCTTCTCCTTGACGTCACTCGAATCCTGTACAACACATCCCTGTCTCTCTCGCTCTTTCTCGGGGTTGCAACAACAGCAGCGCGCCGCTCCTCGCGCTTCGCGCGTAATCTTCTTGACGTTGAAACAAAAAGCCCGAGCCACTGTCGGGTCATTTAGCGCGGAGCTTGTCGTTCCAACTCGCGCGTACACACACACACACACACACACACATGTACCCGGCTGTATAAGCCATATACACACGTGTATACAGAAGCTGCCGCGCGGCGGAGATTGAGCGCGGTAATTTGTCCGGAGCGCTCGATACGTGACCGCTCGGGGGCCCAAGCCTTTAAAAGCAGCAGCAGCAGCGACGGCATTCTTTCTTGAAAAATGTTGCGGTTCCCTGGGCCGTTTATCTGCGCGAGAGAGCTTGCGCAGTGTGTGTGTGAGTATACGACGGGCTGAGCGAGCGGGGACGTCAGGGCCGAACGAGGGCGATAAGCCTTAAGCCTCTGCGGTGCTACTCTGCGCCACTGCCGCGCGCGAGAGAGCCGGACGAGCGATGCTATCCTATTTTTTATTCGGCGTTTTCAATTTTTTTTTTTCGCTCCTCTGCAGCAGCAGCAGCAACATCCCGATTCGCGATATAGGATGCGCGGCGCTGCAGTACACAGTCGCTTGTCCTCGATTCCGGAGCCCGCGAGCTCCGGATATTAGTATACGCGTCGCTGCTGCAGCTGGATTTCGGTGACGCTCTGTGTGTGTGTGCGTGTGTCCTACTGCTGGAAATTATCTCAGCTGGCCGAATGCTCGGTCCGTTGGAAAACAAACTGCCTCCGGGGCTGGCTTTTTTGAAAAAAGAAACAATGAAAAACAACAACAACAAAAACGAAACAAAATCCGTATCGATGCTGCACAAAGTTGGCTCTCGAGCAGTTCGTGTTACCAATTAACGCTGTTAAAGTAAAGCAAAAACGTGTATAGGATTTGATTACGCTTTTCTGCTTAGCCATATATATACACACCTTTGCTAAACTCTCGCGCACAGCTCGAACACGCACAATAGTATAGTATAGCTATACGGACACATGAGAGCTGAGTGCGCGAGTGGAAAAGTTATTTCGTGAGAATTACAGAGAGGCGCGAGTCTCAAGAGTGTAGTTGGGCAAGTGCACCGAGTGCAGTGTGTGTGTGTGTGCGTGTGTGTGTGTGTATAGGAGCAACTATAGCTCGAAGCTCTCGCTGCAGCAGCGTAATAGTTTCCGCGCCGTCAAACGTATCTTTACGGGGATCGTATAACTATTCGCGAGATTAGATTCGCGACGCTGTACTGCAGCGCTGCTGTGTAGAGTAGTAGCCTTTATATCCGAAAGGAGGATATGCAGTTCGCGATACAGGAGCTGTAATCCCCTCCTTACAACGTGATACACACACGCGCTTCTTCTTTTCTCTATCCCTCTTTCCTTGGCTCGTAGCTAATTAGCGCGATAAAAATCCGGCGGCGCTATTTGTCTTCGGAGCAGCTGCTGCCGTCGAGCTCCTTCGAGAGATGATTCCTTTATCTGGCGGGCGCGGCTGGAAAAAATGGCGCGAGCTCGAGTTTGACGCGTAATGCATTCCGGAAAGCCTATTATAAAGATTTATCTGAAAGTGCGAGAGAGAGAGAAAGCCTTAGAAGTTCGCGGTACTTTCGCGACGCTTTAACGAGAACTTACTTTAAAGTGGGACGTAAGATAGGGGAAAATGTAGATTCGAGTTGGAGCAAAGCTAGAGAGAGAGAGAGAGAGAGAGAGAGAGAGAGAGAGAGAGAGAGAGAGAGAGAGAGAGGGAGAAGAGAGCGAGGCGGGATGGGTTACACCGAGGCTCCGAGATTTTGATAGGGTACTTGCTGATGGTGCCCTTTTTACGACTAGCTCTTCAGCTGCAAAAAGAGAGAGTATTGTGGCTCGCGCGCACTGTAGGAGATGCCGCTCTCGTGATTACGGATGATGGCGATCGCGCGGTGATTTTTATTTTCTAGCTCTTCGGCTCTGATGCCGCGCGCAACACACGAGAGCCAGCTCCATCTTCCGAGCGAGCGAGAACCTCTTTTTAAATCTGATTTAATTATAGAGTCCCAGCTCAAAGACTCCGATACAATGGCAAACAAACGATTCCGTCCGGAAAATAGAAAGCTATGCCCCAAGCGCGCGCGAACGCGACTATTTCGCGCCGTGAAAAAAAATCAATGGGCACTGGCGCGCGCGTCGAAGAAGAAAGCAAAAAGCCGCCACTCGCGCTATCGAGCATAAGGAACGGCGTATAGAACGTCGCTTACCATCCGTGTGCCCCTCTCCTCGCGACGTATACGTAATGTAAGCTGCAGCGTTTCGCACTTGCACTGTATACTCGCATTACCGGCACGCCACTCGGTCAACGTACTTTTGTCAGCGAGCGGCCACGGCTCTTGCTATTTCTGGACGTTCGGCACGCAAACTCCGCGGAACTTCGGAGCCCGAATAATGCAAGAGCCAGCGCCGATTCCGCGGACTCGTCGTCGACAAGGCTGTAGGGGCTCTCGTTATTGTAGACGCTGATTGAAATAGCTATTGAATTTCGCCGATGTCGATCGGCACGCGCGCGCGCAGCTCTCGACTGACCTTAACCCTTTGACCATTGACGTGACGACTAGGCTGTATACGAGTTCAATTATACAGCTGTGTGTGCATCGATTGGACGCTTGTTCGCATGGACGTCGTTATGAGGAAAAAATGGCCGGCGTATAGCGGTTATTGCAAACAAGAGTTGCTGAATAGTCTATGAGTTTATACTCGCGATGGGATTATTGTAGCGCTGCAGTTGCCGACTCCGAGGCTGTAATTGAAGCTGATGCTGCGTCGAGTTGATGTATCGACTTTTCGCTGATAGTGGGCTCGGAAAATCTATGAATAATCAAAGTTTCGATGATGACAGAGCATCGATGCGCAACAGAATTGGAGCAGTCGGTGTCGGTTAATTTTAACAATGCCTTTATAAAAGTGTCTGAAGAATATTGACTCATCTTGATTTCATAAACGTATCGAGTGTAACGATACACTGTAATTTTGAATTATGCAAATCAATTTGATTAATTCATTATTAATTCCTCCATGATATAATTCTCAACAACAATGACCTATATGTTATCATAAATGCACGCCCTATGTACCTCGGTAAAATCTCGAATAAATTAAATTAAAATCATCTACATATTGCAGCTTGTTAACATGTATGTTGTATTCTTATACATTTGACTCGTTTTCAGAATTTAATAGCAATTCAGTTGTGATCACTCTATTGTACTATTACTGTATTCGTCGTCCGCAAAAGAATTAGCACGCATATAGAAGCGAGAGTGCGCGATGCTTCCAAAAATAATCTCGTCGCGACACTCACGCCGGGAATTTCCAGCTTTTTATTCGCCGCGAGGCCGACCATCGATTTAGCTCTATATCGAATGCAAAACAACCTTTTTTTAAAGCATGCCTCAGCACGCACCGGCAGGCGCTAAAAATACATCGAGTGGCATAGCCGCAGTGACGACGTTTCCAAAGCGTCTCTCTCTCTCTCTCTCTCTCTCTCTCTCTCTCTCTCTCTCTCTCTCTCCCTCTCTCCCTCTCTCTCGCGAATCTGCCGTATCCATTAGCAGAGCGTGTGGGTATATCTATACCCGATAAGCCCCGGCAATTCATTAGAGGAAACTAGATGAGAAAATCCCCGCGTATATAATTCAGCGGCTGACAAACAAGTCGGCGGCGGCGTCGGCGGTTTACAATGCGTTAACCGTGAAATTCGCTTCCTCTCCACCCTCGCGCATTCGAGAATTAGATTTAAAAGCAATTATGCGTATAGGCGGGTGCAGAAGGTAGACTTGGCCGCCGCAACAAGAGACACTGGCGCGTGCAAGCATCGGCTTTCGGCGAACAAAAGCGCGCCGAACGACGAAGCTGCCCCAGCAGCAGCACATCAGCGCTCGCAGAATAGAATTTCGCGCTATCTCCCCCGCAATGTGTCCGGCTGACTCGCGAAGCGGTGGCGACGACGACGTTTTTTTCCCTCCGATCTTTTTACTTTCGGAGCGCGGCGCGTCGCCGGTCCTCTCGATCTGCGAAAAAGCCTCGGCGAATAAGAGGGACCAAAGAAAAACGAAAACACCCGCGCCAACTCCGGGGACGTTTTTCTCCCCAACACATACACACACACACTACACACACTCTCGCATCGTCGTCGTCGTCCCTCATAACCTTTCGACGCCGAGCTTCAGTCTTTCGCTTCCTCTTTCTCTCTTTCCCATTTCAGCTGCGTATACTTCGTTCCCGTGCGCGTGTGCAGCTTTTTCCTCTCGACCCCCGCGGGCCTTGCAACTCTTTCTCTCACCGACACGCGCGCGAGGTACGCAGGGCTGAATGGCCGGACGGACGATTCGCCTGTGCGATTATGAGATTTCGCGCTCGTGTGTGCGAGGAGGAAGCCCGATGTCTGCGCAACTTGGATAAAGAGAGGAGATTTTTACTCGCGTATACTCCCCGTTTTCCCCGTTCGCGCACACGCGTGTGGATAGACGTCTGCTGCCGCTGCTACTACTGCGTGTACGTATTACGCGCCGGTATGTTATATACACGCGATAAAAACTACTTTTCAGGACTTCCCCACGGCAGCTGTCTGAGACCCATCCCTGCGGGTTAACTCGCTAATTTGCTAATTAGTTCAGTGTTCGCGTATATATAACATTGCACGAGCGAGAGACGAGCGGAGGAGGCCGTGAATTGTTTTGTTCCAGCTTTTATCTCTCTCTCTCGTATATTCCCCTCCTTTTTCTACCGCCCGCCTGCGCGTATAGCTTTTTTTAATATATGGGCTTTACGAGTAGCACGCGAGATTCAACGGAATTGTATACGTAATACACACGGCACATTGACGCTGCTAATGCCGAGCTCGAGTAGATTTATTATTTATGATGCGCGTCGGGGTGAAAGTACGCTTTATAATGTTTTGACGATTGCTTGCTTATACCCCCGACTGTGCGAACGCGTGTACACGCGGCGAGTCTCCGGGGACTTTTGTTTCTCGTTGCTGAGTGGCCGAGTTGGTGTACACAGCCGCGTCTTTTCAATTTCCATATATGGACTTGTAAATTCTTCCACGAGATACATGAGCAGAAGTGCAATTTAATCAGACGAACTAAAATCATTGTCGCCCGCTCGAAATACCTATATCGGCAAATATTTTGGGCGCCAGTTAAGCTATCGAATAAATTTCCAATGAAGCATCCAGGTATCTCTAATACTTCCATCCGAATGAAATCACAGCGAACATAGCGTTAATAAACTTCCAGAGAGAGTCCATTATAACGTCGACGAAAATAACGGTAAATGAAATTTTCGCTCCCAGAAAGTAGCTCCAATCTTCTCCCGCCTCGTTCACGCGACGACTCGAGGCAGATTCGACATTAGATATCACACAGCCAATAGATATAGAGAGAAAGGGAGCCGCGTGCAGCGCTCGAAAAATCGCCAAGGTGAAAAGCAATTCGAGGGCGCGCGCGCACGGCTTCATCTCGCGCGCTATCGGAGCCCCCTGCGGGTGGCCGATTCTTTCCCACGCGGCGCGCGCGCGCTTATCTCTCTCGGAAAATCCAAGAGCCCGGGCGCTCGCGGCCGGCTTCTGCTTTACTTCTTCCCTTCGTTTTTCTTTTAATGAAAAGCCCGATCGTCCCGGGGCCGCCGTCCATTGAAGGCGAGATTGTAGCCGCGGCGGTGGCGGCGCAGGGAGCCCTGATTGCTCCGCAACTTTCGCTGCACTATACTCTGCGCTGCGGAGCCGAGAAATAGAGGTTATATATTCTTTCGCGAGCGAACGAACGAGAAGCGTCCCGAAGATGAACTTCGGGAGTATAAGACGCGCGCGCAGGAGAGAGGATGGCTTGATTGAGGTCGATCGAGATTAATACGACTGCGCGCGCGTGCCGGCCAAATTAAAAGGGGGATTGACGTTATTAAATATTTACCTGTAACTGTGACCTGTTTGTCTCCATAATATTGATATTTTTGCTTTGAAAAATGTTCTACTTCTCAGGTGTTTGCTTCAACGAAACTTTATTTCAAGCCCAGTTGATGTTTGTTCCGAATAGCAGAATCGATAAAATTTATTTAAAAGGCGGCTCACTTGACAAGACTCCACAAAGTAAATCGAAAATAATTAAAAAGAATATTTCATTTTCTATCTGTGCGTTAACTATACAATTGAAGAAAACGAATGTTAAAAGCGCTTAAATGGTATATGTACCGATTTCGCGTTAACAATACACCACACAATGACTCGCAGCAGCGACACGCCCAGACTCATTATTCCGTTCGCTGGAGCAAGTTAAATAGTGCATTGTCGCTCGCAAAAAGCCCAACCGTAGGGCTCATATACTAGCTAAATTATATTTAACTACAGCGCGCTGAAATGGGTTTGTGCTAAAGTATATATAGTGTCAGAAATTTCACAAATATGCTATTTTTTGCAAAAGTCTCTCACTCCCATCAGCTATTCGCGCATGTGATATCGAAGTTTTTTTTATCTTTCCTCCTTTCTTCATAGAGCACGAATCTCCCTTGCAAATACCTCGCACACTATAACAAGAGTATCTCATTAACTTTTTATCCCATCTCCTCGGCAAGTTGCGCACTCTGCACTCGGTAGTAGCGTTCTTGCCAGCGTTTCTCATTATTTCCTGCAGGAATCTGTTTGAGCTTTAACGAATAAAGGATGGAAAAGAGCTACCTTTTTCCGCACGTGTAAAAATGAGCGAGAAAGAAAGATCGCCGCGGCGGCGGCGGCGGCGGCGGCGAAATGGAGGCCAGGGAGAAAAAGATCGCCACGGCGAGTCTTCCCACATGCGCAAGGGAGCACGACACAAAAAGAGAGAAAGAGAACGAGGTAAAACTGGCCGGCCGACGCAGCTCTCTGGACGGCGAGAAACCAAAGGTGCACAGGTTGCGACGTCCAGCGCTGCTACTGCTGCTGCTGCTGCTCTGGATAGTAATTCCTCGCAGCTTACATTACTCAACAAAAGAGAACAAACAAAGCCCAGCTGAGCATGCTTCGGCGCGTTTTTTCGCTCCTTCTCTTGGCTCGCGCTATTTGCACACGACGTCCGACCAAGTTGCTCGTGCGGTGTATGTGTGTGTATTCTTTTTTTTTTCTAATTCCTTGCGCCGTTAGTCCCCTGCGTATGTGTGTATACGTGGAGCGCCACGGGTTTTACCTGGCTGGATTTATTTTTTCGAGGGATTAGCCCGGTTTCGCGAATAGAATGCTCGATTTAATTCAATATTGTGCGGAAATCCATCAAAATCGCGTGTATGCGATTGTTTTGTTTTCGTTTTTGGAAATTAAAATTTTTTGTTAAAATTCAAAAGTGAACATTTTTAAAAGGCTTTTCCATGTGTCATTCTAAATGGAAAAAGTCTGCGAATTTCCGTGCACGACGTAGTCGAGCGTCTCCAATTACGAGAATAGCTGCGCGGGCTTTGGCTTTTCCAGGTCAAGACTTTGAAAAATGAGGCTGAATGTTATACTACGCAAATGGACGTCAGAAAATTGCGTATAATACACTACATCTGTCGCGCTAGTTTTATTTTAGCAGATGGTCGTTTAAAAAAAAATTTTCCCAGCATACTCAGTCTTTCAAATCGATAGGAGAATCGTTTAGAATCCCAACAGTAGAGAAGCTCTTGGACTGCCGACGCACTTGCCTTAACCTGATTTACATTTCAGTAGAGCTGCTGCGCCGTTCAAAAGCTACAACGACACTCGCCGAGTAAAGGGCTACGACCCTTGAACGCTTTTCTTCTTGCCGAGGCACTTTTGGTTTGCCAAAGAAAGAGAGAGAGAGAGAGAGCTTTTATCTTCTGTGCATTCGATTCGCGGTGTGTCAAGCAGGCTTTGATCATTTTTGTTCCCAACCTGCAGCAGAGATTCATAATAATGCTAAGAGTTTATATCAAGCTGAGATATCCATTTAAGAGCGGAAAGTACGGGGTAATGAGGTTCGTTAAAAAGTTTAAAATGCAAAATTCTTAAAGATTTTCCACGCGTTCTTTACGCTGCTGCTGCGTCGATGCTTTGAACATCGTCCGTATAAAAATCACGAAACAAAAGTAATGACCATTATTTCGCTCTCTCATCTCCTTAAACTTTTTACGATTCTTTCGCAAAAATTTATATAAGACGATAAAATTCGAAACAAATTTATAAAATTGGGGCTGTATAAACTAAATTAGATCGTAAAGAAAAATGAAATTTCAAAAGTTTCAAATAAATTTAAAAGAAGCGGAAGAACAAAGTTATATCATCTCCGCGAGAGCGCTGCTATGTGTGTATCGTTATACTGTTATCTAACCCCGAGCAATCTTCTAAAGAAAAAAAGTCTATATACAGCGAGTCCCAGGAGCCCTTGTGTCCCTTATTTACCGTAGACAAACTTGGCAATCGGCTATTAGTCAGCCAGCTGAATTAAACGAGAGACTGTGCGGCTAACGTCGTTCTGCCAGTGTAAACGGACAGTGGCTCGTTTCGACGACCGCACGCGGGGTCAAAGCAGCCCAATTCCCGTGCAAGCTGCGTTTAATGGCATTAATATCGGTGTGCGTGACGTGTATACCTTTATACGCATGGACAGTCTTGCTTAAACGCATACGCCGCCATCAAAATTTTAGCGTGTGCTTTCCCCCGTAACTGCGCGCCGCGTTAATCATCGCAATTGAAATCGTAATTTATTAGTATAGATAAGCAATGCATTGCTCGTAATTCATCGATTATTGCATTAATCACAATTACGCGCCGTTTCAACGAGTCCGTTTTACACTGGAAATACAGAAAATTTAAATATTCGCACTGCGAGCGAGCGAGGCGAGTTGAAGTGTCGCATATATTTAGCGATTCCCAGAGAGAAGCGCATATTCACGTAGACGCGTAAAGGACGTAGTCGGTTGGCTGCCGTTAGCGTCGCGCATACGTCGCGCGGATACATCTGCTGTTGCTACTGCACTTTCATCCCCCGTGGCAGCAGCGGCGGACGAGTAGAATGCGTATACGGAGGACATAGACGCGCTTCAGGGGACCAATTTGGCTGGCGGCCAGGGTTGTAATTTATTTACGCGACTCTCGCGCGCGAACCTGCTCATCGTGCCGCGCGCTCTATGGTCCTGCTGCTCGACGTCGTCGTCCATCGAAGCGAAATGAACGCGTCAGGGAAGCTGATGGAAGAAAAAGGATAGCGTCGTCGCGACTTAATTGGACCCGTTAAATAGTATAAAAAGTGTATAATATTATGCTCATGGCTTATAGTTTTTGAGATCGCCCACAGGAATTAAAACGTCGACTGCACTGCGTATAATAAAGGTGAGCGTTCATTAGCTCGATCGCATCATTAAAACGTTCTGCTAATTGCGCACTCGTTATATAGCATGCCAATCATGGAGTTGTAGTAGGTCAGACGTAATATAAATAATTGCGTAATCCCTGAATTCAGAAGTTCTACTTTAGAAAATTGTCTCATTTAAAGTTGCTACACAGCGGCGGAGAATCGCATCTTTTCATTAGCGAATTTCCATTTATTTTATTTCCGCATTCGTCAGTAGGATACTACACTGCTGCGCGGCTGAACAAAAAAGAATCGCCGACGAGTTATTGTTGTATACATACCTGCACGTTTGAAATTGGTAATGCGAGAAACTCGCGCAAAATTGGTTTCTCAAATTAAATTTTAAACTACTGTTAAATTGAAAGTGTAACAAGATGCTGGGGGAGAGAGAGAGGGAGCGGGGCAGAACGTTCAAAAGAAAACCTGAAAGTTATCCGAGTTCTCCTCTTGAAAACACGTTTCGTCTTTCAGTTCATAACAGTTTAGAACTTTTAAAACTCGACACGGAAGAAGGATGTGTGAGCTCGGCTACAAATGTATGTGTGTATGTTATTGATCTCGCCCATTGCAAATACAGACTCTCTCTTCCTCGCAAAAAACTTTCGGCCCGCCTCCCCCCCCCCCTTCGAGGAGTTTTGCTACACCCTTAGTCGAGAGTCGGCTGGCTTATATCAATCAATTTCCAGCCTTTTCCATATAGACTCGATGCGCGCATCCGCTTATATTCGGAAAGACGGTAATACGGCGCTATGTAGCTCATCCGAAAGTATATAACCTTCCTCGACAGTCATATAAAGTGTGCACAGTATAAGGCTGCCGCGCGTCGTATCGATTGTGATAGTCGCGCGAGTCATAAGAGCCACCTCTGCTTCAGGCGTCGTGTACATGGATACACCTATACGTATAGGCGAACAGTAATAACGAGCCGCGACCCGCTGGTCCAGATTCCGTCAACTCGCGCGCACGACGCAATCGTTCAAGTCAAACAACGCCTTACTCCCCCTCACTCCGCGCCTCGCTGTACTACGTGCAAATAACATGCTCGCAACATCGAGTAGACTTGATCCTTAATAGTATAAACACGGCTCGAGGGTATATATCCCTCCCCCAGGCCCATAACCCGTCGCGCACACGATATAGCGCTCCTTCGAAACTCGCCTGCACACGCGCGCAGACACAGCCAAACGAACAAACGCGAGTCCGAGGATGTTTGGGGTTTCGCAATTGGCGAAACACGTGTAGTTGTCCGTTGAGAAGGGGGCGCATAGGAGTGATGCCGCAGCGAGGGGGCGCAAGAGGCTAATCGCTCGTCGGCCCTTGTACCATAGCCCAAGTGCATTGTCGCGCGCGTGCCACTCCGTGTTTATTGTAGACATGTATATGTATATACAGCACGCGGGGGTGAAGCGGCGGCAGTCGGCCAACGGAGACGCGCACACCTACAGTGGTACAGCGAGCCTGGGATTTAACCGTTCGGGAATTGTCGCGCCCGCGCGGAGCTGTAAAACAGGAAATAAAGGCATTCATTAGCGAGAGCAGCAGCGGCATCGACGTTGCCGTACAGCCCCCGTACCACTGTGTCGCGCTGCTGACGAGCCGTGTGCTCGACTACTGGACGTCTATGTATGTGTCTATACAGCGGAGAGTAGGAGGGACAGTTTGAAGCTCTGGTACAGGCTATGCGTATGCGTGTGTGTGTGTGAGGGTACAGGGTACGCCGGGGAGGAGAAGCCGCGCCGCGACTGCTTTCATTGCCGCGCTAGCTGCTCGCGCACCATTATCCGGCTTCTGTAAACAAGCGCGTGCCGCTGCGGCGATACACGGAAAATTTTCGATAAAACTGGGATGTGTAAATATACGCGCAGCCCTTGATGCTTTTCACCGAGACTCGCGCCGTTATTATAGTTACACATTTCATGATGCCGTGGGCAATTTCCTTTTCGATTCCTGGTATTCTCATGCCTTTCCCAGTCCTACTCTATGGAAATCGATTTCGCGTTTGGCGTCCGACGGGTTTTCCAGTGATGATTGCGCGTAAATGATTTGTTTCGACCATTTTTAGAAACGCACTTGTTGTATGCGTCTATAGGGGTATACTCGATTATTTGATGTTTCGCAATTGTTCTCGGTTCTGCTGAATTCAGCTGCAGTTGATACACACAGCAGCGATATTTGTCGAAGCATTGTTTGAATATGCATATAATTACGCTGAAATAGCAGGGCAAAACGGACAGCACTGAAGTAAAATGCAAATATAGTTTGCGAAGGCCTAAGTTTACCCGAACGTTCGTATTGGTCGTACAGTAATAACGGAGCGTGGTTGTTCAATTTCAAAAGTGCAAGCGAGCTATATTAGAGTCAGAGTACAGTACAATTTTTACTTTTTTTGTATGATTCCCCTGGGTAAATATAAGAATAAATTTTATCTCTCGGATACTTTTAGGTGCGTTCGTTTTCTCGAGAGACGACCAAATGAGGAGTATCTCTGATGCGGTATCAGTCTAGCAGAAGAACGCATCAACAGCCCCATCTCGGGGCGCATCAGTGAGCAATCCAGACTGCTGCGCAGTCATCCGCTATTGTTTTCTCCGATCCGCAGCTCCGGGGGTCGCGTGTATTTATCCTGTATACCAGAGCCGCGGCTCGTCGGACCAACGAGGAATCGGCCCGTCCGCAAACGGCTGGAAGGGATCGACGCACGCGGGAGGCGCAGAGACAACTTTGTGTCCGGACTGCAATATAGCTCGAGGGGCTTTTCTCAAAAGCTACCGCGCAATATCGAACGATGGATTTGGAGCAATCGGTGGCAGCTCGACGACACGCAGCTGCGCGCAAGACAATAAGCTCGTCGAGTACTTTCCAGCCGCAAGCTCGCGCGCTGCATCTCGTTAAGCTTTGCGGGGAGGGACTATGGCGTTCCGCTGCTGGCTACCCCTTCTCTCTCTCTCTCTCTCTCTCTCTCTCTCTCTCTTGTGGCTTTGCGCATCCATCCGTCCTCGTTATAATTCGGTCCTCTGCGCTTTCCAATTTTTGGACTCGTTCTTTTCTGGATCGATGCAGCTGCAGGAGTGGAAGACGCTGTTTTTTCTCTTATAAGGTAGCTTTGAGTTGAAGATCTTGAAAGAGTTTTTGTCGGCGGCTGGGGAGCCTCGCGGCAATTGAGGAAACACTACGCGGTCGACAAAGAGGATTACGGCGTAAAAAATGTCATTCAGCCATTTAAATCTTAAGAAAAAAACAACACCGCTTGTCGGGCGCACAAAGCTCTTCGTACCCGCGAGCCTCTGATTTATGACGCTTTCAGGTGACATTGCAGAGTGTTCCTTTTGAAGTCCAAAGCAATTTTCGCCATCTGCACTTGTTCGTATCACACAGTTGTAAAATCATAAACGCCGTCGCCTTGGCTCGTTATTAGCATATCTCTCGAGCTGCACCTGACCGAAATCGAATGCACACGCGGCTGTAAACACAATGCAAGCACAACAACACACTCGCGCGTCTGGTCTAAGTAAGAGCGAGAGTCGACGAATCAGGTCGCAGCTCAAGCCGAAGCTCGAGCATTAGGCTGTAGCAGCGGAGCTTGGGCGCCTCGAGTAGGGCTGCAGCAGCCGGTGGTGCTCCGGCACTGCCAGCCTCTCTCTCTCTCTCTCTCTCTCTCCACTCTCTCGTGCGCGAGCTTGCAAGTGACCGTACATCAAAGCGCTTTAGCCTTAACCTCGATATATCTCGAATCATCTATCTTGCGGTGTGGCCTGCAGATCGACGCTTGACCGTACGAGAGATGCAGCGCCCTACTCGTGACACTCTCCGTCTCTATGATCCTCGAGCCGAGGCACTGCGGATTTTAGCCGCGGTCGCCGGGCTAAAATACGGATTTCGCGGAGGGAAAAGAAGCGAAGGCACTCGAGGGCCAACCTCGTCGCAGCTCTCGACCTCTCGAGGCTCGTTGTGTTGCCAGCTTTTCGACTCTGCGATCTCTCTCTCGCTCTCTCCCTTTCTCGGCAATTTTCGAAGGTCCCCATTCTTCTCGGCCTTTCCCTTTGAGCTCGCGCGCGTGTTTCGGCCCGTACGTGCAATATATAGGACACGAATCAAGCGAGTTATTCACCTGGGCGTACCAGCTGCGGATATGAATATTCGATTTTTCACGACTCATGTTCGACGTATAAAGATATGCGCATATCCGTGAAAGCAGTGCGGCGAGGATAAAAATATCCGACATGGAGAAAGAGCTGTCGAAAAAGTTGCCGAGCTCTCTCGCGTCCGTGTATATTATACACACCCGCGCGTATACAGCGAACACGCGATTCATCATATTCATATCCATTACGCGCACGTTCGCGTGAATTTTTTCATTCTGATGGCCTCTTTCGCTCTGCTCCGCGTGTAGTCTATATTATACGTATAAATGTACGCACTGCAGTGGACACCAGCCCGGTATAAATAATATCCGGTGGAGAGAAAAAGTAGCCGGCGGTCTCTCGCTGCAACAATGTTTACCCCCCGAACCCGTGTCTTGTTATGAAGCACAACACAGGACAGGCCAAGCTATGCGCGAAACGAGCAAACTGTATGTGCCCGAGGCTCGCTCAGCTGTTGTTATGACTGCGTCAAGCTCAGCCAGACTTCTTCGTTTGCGTAACGTAATTGCAGGATTTTTGTTTCGAGTGGCAAAAAACGCTTGCGCAGTCATGTCGAAGATCAAATGTTTACACATTCACGGCGAGTAGACGCGTTTCTCGTTACGCGATTTATAACAGCCGCGTTCTGCCGTGATTCTTGAAGAATTTACATCCGGCGCACCCCTCTCTCAATCCCGCGAAATTAGCATCAGCAAATCAGACTGCAGAAAAGATTGCTATTTCGCCGGCAGTTTAATTTTCGAGCTCTCCGGCCTTGAAGTGCTCCTTCTCTGAAATATACACGTATACACACGCCGGCCTCGTTGCGCCCTTCTTAATTATTCCGCGATATCTGGCACTGCGCTACTCGCTCGCGCGCTGTTAACAAACTTTCCTCCTCTACCCATATATATACAGCAAGCCCAAGCAGCGTTTGACTTATTATTACACAAAAGCGGCTCTGTGCCCTCACTCGCGTGGATTTTTATGCTTTTCTCGTGCCGGTACGCCGCAAAACTACTTAAACTTGTAAATTCAGGATTTTGCCCCTCGCTGCTGCTGGCCATTTTGCTGAAGCATAACCGACGGCGAATCTACAATGGCTTTCTTCTTCTGTCGGCATCTCTCGTTTATTCGCCGTATTGCTCCTTGCGCTTTAAGAGACTTTATTCAAGGCGAAAAAAGGCAACATATTTTCGTCACCAGCGCGTCGTAGCGCGCGCGAAGCGAAATGCAATTATGTTCCCGTCGGGGCAGATTTTGCGCCGGCGACGACTCTCTGATGACGTTTGCGCGCGCTGATTATAAAACAAAGCGCGCATAATGAGCTCTCTTTACGAGGAGACGCGGAAACGCGTTGTCGTATTTCAGCAGTGAGAGTGCATAATGAGAGAGAAAGAGAGAGAGAGAGAGAGAGAGAGAGAGCCCTCTATTTAAATGACAAGCGTCCTCGCACGGCGCGCATCAGAATGCATTGAAAACGCGAAGAAGTCGCGGTGTGTCGCGGCGGGTGTATAAGCTAAATTTGAAATGGAAAAACACAATTTCGAGAGGTGGCCAGGCGGCAGCCCGAGGGTATCCGTGTAAACCAAGGCTTCGACGTAATGAAAGATAGAAACCAGCTGGGAAGGGAAGAGGAGAAAGCAGAAATGAAGAAAACGGACAAAGAAAACTCGGAGCGCGTACTGCTATAGGTGCGGAGAGATAGACTTAGAAACTGCAGCCTCGCGTCCCTCTCTCCCGCACGCAGCCCCAGGGGAATCTGCATTGAAACGCGCTCAAAATGCAAATGCGAATACGTCGGCGTCGTCGTCGTCGTCGTCGTTGGTGGTGGCTCAGCGGTAGGTGCTGGTAATTGTAACTGCTTGACTGGACGCTTGCGAAGTACGAGAGAGAGAGAGAGAGAGAGAGAGAGAGAGAGAGAGAGAGAGAGAGAGAGAGAGAGAGAGAGAGAGGAAGGCTACTACTATACCCTCCGGATGGCCCTAACACTACACCGCAGCGAGCGACGCTATCTCGGCGCCGTTTACTCGCCGAGCGGGCTTTGTAAATTCGACACTTACTTCCGCTCAAATCGCCTAATAAATCGTCGGACTATACACCGAGAGGATATAGCGTATAGAGCGCGTGAATAAACGTACTACTACGCCGACCAAGTTACACGACTCCATATTAAACTCTCTACTGTGGATTTTCCGGATATTATGTGTACTAGGTATACTTTCCAGCGCTGCGGTATCACCGGCCTATGCGGCGTAGACGCTTCGTAAAGTTTAATTGGCATAAGCGTTACTTACAGAAGTTATTTCTTATATCAGCGGCGCGAAATTTCTTAGCGAATTCGGTCGAACGTTTCTCGCACTTCAACGCGCGGGAATATTCCTTGTAATTTACATAGAAGCGCGTTCTTGGCTATTTTCCGCCGGAATGAAATTATGCAAACGCTGCCGAAGGATAATATTTTTCTTAATCCGCGATGAATACCGCGAGCCGCCACGGCTCGCTCCTGTAAATATACTCCATTGACCCGGCGTAGCGGTCTCCGACGAGTAGAACAAAATAAAGGGACTCTATATAACAGACGGAACGAGGAGAGCGAGCTAATTACTCTGAAAAAATATAGATTAACCCGGGCGCGGAGTTATTTTAATTTTTTCAGCTGTTGATCAAAGCACACTGCGAAAGAAGAAAATCCCTCTCGTCGCCGTTGGATCTTGCAATTAAAACAGATCAACACCGGCGAGAGAGCTACGGAATCCACCGCACGTATAGCGTTTCCGTTAAACTTCAGCCGAGAGAGAGAGAGAGAGAGAGAGAGAGAGAGAGAGAGAGAGAGAGAGAGAGAGAGAGAGAGAGCAACTATACACGCCGAAGTGTGTATGCAGCTGGAACAAGAGGGAAAATTTAGCGGCTGCATTCATACACCGAGGCAAACACACACGCACGCGGAGAAGTGTACGTGCGCGCGTATTTTCTGCTCCGTCGAAACTACACCGCTCCCGCGCGCCTGTCTATACCTATAGACTTTATTTATCTCTGTTTCTCCGCAGTTACAAACTGGCCCTGATAAACCAGACCGCGTCTTACAGGTACGCTAGCTCTCTCTCTGTCTCTCTCTCTCTCTCTCTCTCTCTCTCTCTCTCTCTCTCTCTCTCTCTCTCTCGGCTTCGTGTGTTTATACGTACGTATGTATAGGGCGTATACGCAGGCACGAAGCGGCGGAGCAGTAGGCGGAGGTGGCAAAACTTACTTCCCTCAGCGAAATCCTTGCGGGTGGCACTTTCTCTCCTTGGTAGAGAGCAGCCGTCGCCGCTGCCGCGATATTTCACGGCTAAGGCGTATAAATCTTTCGCTTTCCGCCCGCGCTGCTGAGCGGAGGCGGCGATAAAAACTTCTTATTTCGCGACCTCCGCCACGGCCCCTCTCTCGGGGCAGTGGTAAAAATACAATAACTTCATTACTCCCGCTTGAACCTGCAGTGGCGCCGGTGTATCGCGTATAATGCAGGTATATGCACTGCAGTGTGTCAGTCTGCTCTCCATTGACGCTGATTGACGCGGGCGTGCGTGGCGGTACTCTCGTTGAAAGTATATTTGAAACGAAAAAAGAAATATACCGCGAGTGCGCGTTCGCATGAATAAAAATATCTAGTTTGGCGGGAAATTGATTTTTCGCATATCCGAGAGTGTGAGAGAGAGAGAGAGAGAGAGAGAGAGAGAGAGAGAGAGAGAGAGAGGATACTGCAGTAGCGCACATGCACACACCGACTCCGTTCCATTATCAGCTTTATGATCGAGTGCCCGAGAAGCGACGCTAGAGAGAAAGTTTATTATACGTGTCACACACGCACGCGCACACACGAGGGTAAAAGCTTTTACGCCGACGCGGATTTAACCCCCGCTGCAATTTGTCGGAAGGACAGTGGCGATCGTCCCGCGGCGATATGGCTCCCTTCGGATTCGATTTTAATTCAACTATGCGAGATAGCAGTAAAGTAGCCCGCTCGCCGCTGGCCAAGAGATCGCTAATAAATCTACCAGGTGTAATCTAATTTCGTGCCGATGTGCGTACACGCCGGCCAGGCGCCCGATCGTTATTATGAGTGTGCGAGCGCGAGATAAGCTCCGCATATCTATATCTATATGTATAACAGCCTGAGAGATTGGCCAGTGCACGAGGGAAGCTTAGGTGTGGATTATGAGACGGGACGCGTAATTTTTCACGGAATAAAAATTTTAACCGACTGAGCGGCTTTATTCGCCGGAAAATGTAAAGGGAATTGGTAGTGCGCGCGTTTTGGCTGACTTAAAGTTTTATGAGCTGCGCGCTCGCGTGATGTTGAAAATAACGCCGCCCGAAACGTCTTTTGCGACACTTTGCGCTCCGACGTTTCTTCTCGTATCAACTACTGCGAGAGTGACTCGAGAATATATTCTTGGTCTTGTCAGATGTTTTTTTTTGAAAACATATTAAAGTATAAACGTTTACTCGGCTGTGAGATGTTCTTGAATGTGACGTCTATTCTGCAGCTCGAGGCTTTTTTTAAAAAACATTCTGTATGTCGGTCTATCTCGTCGAATCCCTCAGCTCTTACCCAGCATCGAAAAATCTGTAAAAATATTGGAAATAAATTGCAAATTGGGCTTTTCATGTACGTTCGGTAAAGTGTATATCTATAACTAATATTTTAATCCACTACTGTCGTGGCTAATGGAGACCAGCTCAATATAGAGATTCGATTCACATGAATTTTTTGTATTCATTATTTTTTTTGCGTTCCAAGTACTGCTGCAGTGGCGCGCAAAAGACCTTCATGAAGATTTAACCAGCGCTTTTTTATGGAATTTTCACTTTAGTTTGTGCATTTCGTCAGAAACGCCTAAAAATCCAGATGGATTTGCAATTCGTTACGAGATAGGCGCGTTTCGTGCATTTTCGGTGAATTTCACGCCGATCGCGGTCGATCATAAAGTTGGATAGCAGTATAGCGGTCATTTTTGACTAATCTACTGCTGGATCGGAAGCGCGTCTCTCCCCTTTTATTTTAATTTTGGGACGATGGCCTAGAACCAAAGTGAAATTGGTCCGGTATGCTATCAAAAACTTTCATTTCCAGGAATTTCATCCACTTTTGACAAATCTGGTCGTTTTTACAAGTGAGCGTCAAAATTTCGAAAATATTTTTAAAAATTTGCCAACAATGCTGATACGCGCTTCCGGGAATTCCAATGTAAAACATGCATCAGCGCGCGGTGTATTTTATTGGACAAACAGAATAATTGAATTCACAGCGGTATTTTTGTTCATGCACACTCGCGTGTAAACAAAGTCGGTCTCCATATAAATTCTAATGGACAGGGATCATCAGCTACCCACCAAATCAAACATTTCATAAACCGTCAATTCCGTTGTAAATATAAACTAATTTTCTTTTTCTCTTCTTTGTTTCAGGTGAGTCGCCGCAATTCCCCTCATTACGCATAACTGCAAATCCTCTTGAGAAGAGCCCGAGTAAGTATATAGGTATATACATAGTGCCGCGAGCAAATATCAGAAAATAATCCAAAAAAGTTGAGAAATCCTCTTCCTCCATACACTCCGTGGCTCATAAATTTCTCTCATGTTTCATACTTATAAGGCATATATACAGCGCGCAGCCGGGAAAAGCAGAGAAAAAATCACTCCGCGGGCCGCGCCGTGCAGCGGTGGAAAGTTTTTAAAAAATTCCTCCTCCTTTCCGCTACTCTTGCGCAAAGTGGATATATATATATATATACGCGAGTATATATATATATATATATATATATATACAGGGCAAAGGGAGAGAGAGAGAGAGAGAGAGAGAGAGAGAGAGAGAGAGAGAGAGAGAGAGAGTTAGCTCTCGGGGTTCGGTCGGTCGAGCGCTCGATTTCATAAATCGCGGTACCAAAGAGCTGCAGCAGTAGCGACTTGCGCGCGGGTGTAGCGCGACGACTAGCTCGCGCGCGCGGAAGTGGCGTGCAGCAGCTCTCGCCACTTTTCACTTGGGCTCGCTCGCTCTATGCTCTCTCCCCTTTCTCTTTTTGCCCTTTTGGCGATGATTCCGCCAAGCCGAGACCTCCACACACACACACACACACACACACACATATATATATATATACACACACACATAATATACCCCTTTTCCGAAGAGTTTTATAAGTGTCGCGATACGTTAGTGGAGAAAGAGAGCAGCATAGAGCTGGCGCGAGCCTTAGGTGAGTTAAGAGGGCAAAAGGAAGCAGGCGAGCGAGCGCGAGAAAGATTGACTCAGGCGTTGTTAGTGCCAAAAGTTTTTCCGGGAAACGGCAGCCAGCCGCGACCCCAGCGATAGCGATCGCCCGGATTTGTTTCGACGTGGAGTGTATGTGGCCCGCCATATGTATGTACGGGGGGAGGGGGGGAAACGATCTTGGAAATTATTCCCGGCGACTTATCGCCCGGGATGATCGCCCATTTTTCCGATACGCCGGCACATAATGGCCTCTGGGGCTGCTGCTACCGCTTCGGCTCTAAAGGCTGGAAATGATAAATAACGCCGCGAGATGTGCACTTTCGTGGATTTTTGCTCCGCGAGATGAATTAGAGGCGATTCGAGGTCCTCCTACACGCGGTATGAATTTCTTGCTCGATCGACGAGCTATTCCGCGAATGCATTATCAAATCGGTGAAACTTTGTCAGGCAAAAAAGCCCTTACCGCAGTTGAGCGTCGAATATCAATTTCTTTTCCCGCCGGAAAAAGCTTCGAACTCGGGGGAGCCTCGTTACAAAGACCGAAGGGATAAAAGCTTCGAAAAACTATTGTGCAATAACCTCGAAGCGGCGGTGGCTGCAAAAAAGAAAGAAAATCCTCTACCGTATATGAATATTGAGAGACTCGGGCACGGGCCACCGAGAGAGCCACCTGTATATGAAGCGCCGAAAAAAAAGAAACCCTCTCGCTCAGGGAAAAAGAGAGTAAGGGCCGTTTTCAAGCGCAACTGGGCATTCCAATTCACCGCCACGGGGCGCAGCTCTCTTTGCATCGAAGCCAAAACGCGCCGGAAGTGGCTCCGCGCAGCCTCTCTCTCTCCCTCCAAAAAAAGCATTCGTTATCACCGTTCGCTCGTGGTGGTCGATGCGACTTCCTTGTTTTTTTTTTCGTTCGCTCAGAACGCGCCCGTGCGCCTATCGCGCCATAAATTCGAGCAACTTCCGATATTTTAGAACGCGCGGTGAACCAGCGCGCGCGCGAGCCATTCATCAGGTGCCGGGGCTGTGCTGCACTCGTGTAATTTTGCCGGCTGAAGCTTCGCAGCATAGACGGACGGCGTGATAGGGCGTCGATAAGTTTTTGCGGATGGATAGCGATTATGGAAATGAGAGTGTAGGGTTATTTATTGCGAGCGCGAGAGCAGGCTTTGAGTTTTATTGAAAAATTCGCGTTTTTCTCCGCGGGATCTTCCGATGTAATTAGCGGAAATTGCAATTAACGCTAGTGTCGCGTGTATACGCGGAAAGGTTTCAAATTGAATCCATTCAGTGAAATGTTTGCCGGAGTCTGACGAGAGAGGAAAAAGGTCATAACCTCATCTCGTCTCTTCAATGGCCGATGAAAAATCCATTAAGAATTGCTACTCCGGAGGGAGAAAAGAGTTTCTCAGAGGTTCGCGGCCAGAAAGCCGAATTAAGGTATTGGAATGAGTCTGCGCTGGAAATAAGCATTTATCTCTTCGTTCCATCGCTTCTCTTTTTCCTCTCGACTCCTTTAAGTCGAGTAATTGGCTGACTTCTTCCTCGGCTTCTTGACGAAGTTTCGGATGAAACACGCGAGCGAACGAGCAAGCAAGTTGGCAGAAAAATGGCAGAATACGGAGCTGGCTGCTGCGATATAAATACCGGGCAAGCTCTCTCGAGTCGCGACGTGTTCTAAAACGAAAAAGGTGACCTCGCAGCGTCGCAAAACCTCCGACGTTAGAAGCTTAAAAATGCACCGTCGTTATTCGCGTACGATAGGCAAACTCTTAAAAATCAAATATCCGAAACAATTCTCGCCCCCCCCCCCCGCCGCGCTGCGAGTATAAATCATCGATATTCCGCTTCGTTCTCACGTAATAAATTTCCGTGGACTTCTTCATCCGTATTCTATTCCTCATTCCCGAAAGTATAGAGGATCGGCCAAAGAGTCTCTCGGCGAGTGGCTTTTGATTTATGAGAGGAGTTTTGTCGAGGGCGCGTCGGGACACGGAAACGAAACAGAGCGCTCGCTCGCCTATATTTTAAATTACTAGAAAATCGTCATTTCCGCCGCAGCGGAGCGAGCCGCGCGAGATAAATCAGCCACTCGTATACATTCTATTGTCGGCGCGAGCTCGTGCTGTGGGGCACAAAGATTGATTTGACTATCGGTTATCGATTTCATCCGGCCGCCGCCGTAATTTCCCGCTCATTTACATTGCCACAACGACGGAGCGGAGAGAGCACGTTAGCCAGATAAAATGACAGCCGGAGATAAGCCGCGCACATGCACTGCGGCAACGCGTGTATTACCTTCTGAATATCTTGCGTCTGACCACACCCGCGCTCTTCTACTTGAATTTCAGAGACTTCCTCACACTCGCGTGATAAACGCGTCATCCGAGTGATTTAACTCGGGCGAATAAACGTTCGGAGCCCTTAACAGCCACTTATAAAAAAAAAAGTCCCTCCGACGCAATCTCTGAGCGGTCTTATTTAGATGCTCGGAATCATCATGCAAATCCCTGTAGCAGGAAATCTACACCGGCGCTTATAGACGCGGCTCAAGATCTGCGCGATATCAAAGCTCCGTGTAATAACGTTCGACAAAAATATTAGAGGCAGCTCACGCAGGGGCGCAAGCGGATTATATAATACGTACTCTGAATCGATAATGTATATAGAGCGACGCCGGCACAAAGCGCTGCGCGCCCGCGGACTCGACGCCCGCGCGCAGTACAAAAGGAAGGGACGCCGGCGTACGTGTGCCTGTGTGTATATAGGGCGAGAGGTTTGCTCTTTCGACCCGTAGAGAAAGATAATGGTCGCCCGAGGCGAAAGCCTGTATCGCGATAGTCACCACCGCCTCCTTGGTTTTCGTTATTCCCTTCTTTTTTATCTCCCGCCTCTCCTTCGTCCCGTTCGCCCTCGAGACACGTACGGCTCGTTTAAGCTCGCGGCGAACGAGGCTTAAAGAGGCTCTTTTTCGAAATTTAACCACGTGCCAATGCGAGCCTCCTATGTGCGTTACGCGTTCGCATCCTTCGCCGTAGATGCGAGCGTGTCATTGATAAAGATTTCAAGAGGCCCTGGGGGCGCGAGAGCTATTTTCGTCGACGCGAAATACACCGGGACTCGGCCTCCAGAGCGCCGAGTGTTTATCTTGCATTCCGTGAAGAGGCGGGGAGACAAAGAAAGAAAGAAAAAACGACGGGAAGGTCAACGAGGAGAGAAAACGGACATTTTGGAGAACAAATGAGCCCCGCGTCGTCCGTCGGCTTTCTCGCAGATACGTCGTGCTGTCTTATCTGCGGGACTCTTTGTCACCTAAGCAGGCTGCTCGCGCAGATAGATGCTTATGGATAAGGATAGGAGACGGGCTCTCTCTCTCTCTCTCTCTCTTTCTCGGATAGTCGAGTAGATGCGAAAAAAAGAAGACGTACGAGGAGGAAAGGATTCGGCGTGCGCGGAGAATAAACCCTCGGCGAAACGAATCGAGGCCGACGACGACGAGGGAGGGATTCGGGGTTTAATGAATTAAAAGGAAAATCGATCTGGATTTTTATATCTTGTGGGACTTACGCAAATAAACCCGGAGAATATTAAAAAAAAAAATGATACCCACTGAAAACCCGGCAACGCGTACATAGAACATCCAATTTCGGAGCGATAAGGTCGGCCAGCGCGGCATGGAGAGAGAATATCGTTACATTGTTAAGAAGAAAATTTTATTGTCATAAAAGCTAAAGAAGCTCGTTGAGCGTGTAATTCGAGATAGGCCCTCGGCGGCACAGCGAGAAAGAAGAAGAAGAGGAGGAGGAAGAGACGGGCACAGTGCGCTCTTGCACTACTGCGGCAAAGAAAGGAAGCAGCGAGAGAGAGAGAGAGAGAGAGAGAGAGAAAGAGAGAGATTACATTTTTATGCACCATAATTCAAGGAGAGACGAAGAAAGCCGGGTAATCGAGAAAAAGTGGAGAAACGAGAGCGGGGGGCGCGCGAAGCAGCGAAGGAGAGGAAGAGACGAGGTCGGTAAGTTTCGCATTATGCCGCGAAGCGCGCGCTTCGCGAGCTTTAAACCACCCTCGCGCACTCGCACACACAGAGCTTGGGCTGCGCACGTCTCCTCGATCGACCTCCGCGGGGCTTTATCGCGGGAAACGGCGTCGTTATACTATCGGCGAGTCACTACAAAAGGAATGAGAGACATGCCGGATTTCGCGACTTTTCTCTTTTCGACTTTGCAGTCGGCAAATATTTTTCAGATACGTCGCAGCTCCGGATGACGGATGATTTTCTCTCTTTTTTTTGTGTGTAACGTTTGCTCGCGCGCCACGAGAGAGGGAAAGACAATTACCGAGTTGATTCAGATATCGAGGCGGCGCGTCGAACGAACGGAAGCCTGTTTAATTCACCATTACCCGCGTGTGCGGGGCCTTATTCTATTAGTGGTTGATCGTTTTAGATTCGATGCGGTCGATGTGGTGGCAGACTATTTCCGAGATAGAATTCCAAATGACTATGGCAGAGGGAGAGAAGCCCTTGTCGAACGGAAAATCACCGCTCGTAATTGCGATTCGTTTGACGTTCTATTCGAGCTCGACGCGCGCGGTAATCGCTTTTCTGCGCCGCGATCATTATAACCCGAAAGACAAATCCCGTACATACGCGCTAAAATCGATCTCCGTTCTCCCTGCCCCCGCGCTGCGTTTCCTGGAAAACAGCAATGAGTGTCGCGCGAGACACGCCGAGCGGCGTTTATTCAAATTTATGCAAACTTCGCGCACAGCCTGCGCGCGAGCGTGTTCACGCTATAGCAGCGGAATACTCCGCTCGTGTGTGTCGGGAGTCATCGTTTTAAATGTTTTCGTTCCATTTGCCAGAGAGAGAGAGAGAGAGAGAGAGAGAGAGAGAGAGAGAGAGAGAGAGAGAGAGAGAGAGAGAGAGCAGTATATACCGGGTAAATCTGCGCTGCAGTATCATACGCGCGCGTTGCATCGAGTGTATACACAGAGCTTTTTCGGTTCTGCGAAAGTAGGTAAACGAGAAGCCCGGCGCTCTTCCGAAGAAAAACAACGGCTCGTATAATCCCGCGCTGATGCTGTCCAGTCACGGCGTTATCGTCGAGCGTGTGTGGCTGTATACGTATAGCGCAGCTTTTTCCAATGCAAACGGCGCTGCGGAGGATTTTCCGCGACGCTGCGCGCAGGGCATTAACAAGGCCGTAACGGATAAAAGTGCCGGGAAAAGAGGCGCCATTGATGCGAACGCTGTTCTTGCAGCGATGGAAACAATATAACGAGGCCGTGATTTGAACGACGACAGCGTGGCTTTTTACACGATTTTACGTAAAGAAGCAATTCTTCCCCGGGTACTTTTGAGCAAACTGATTCAATTCGCGAAGTATTCGTGCGTTGTATCCGCACCGCAACACGGCGAGGTTGTTAATAATTAATTCTGTGCAGTGCGCTTCGAGGTCAAAGCGCATTCCAGAGAAAGCCGCGTTTCAACTTTTTAAAGCTTCTCTCTGTTCTTTTTTCTGGGCTGCTGGAGCAGTCGGAAAAGAGTACAATTTTCAACGTTCCAAGCTCTGCTGCTGCTGTATCCGTCTCGAACTTCTGAGTACAGCGTAACGAAGTCAAAGCCATTGCTTGTATTTACGAGAGGCTTATACCGACGTGGAAGAATTGCCGTAGAAAAAAAAAATATTTATCACAGCAGGGGCTTTTCCCTTTGACGTGAATCTCGTCACATTCATTTTCGCGAGCGCGTCCAACGGCTCGGAATCGAATTTCCGGAATTCATTATTTCGCTGTACAAACAAGGCCAGTCGGTCAGTGTAGCCTGTACAGCAGAGACGGAGGCAGTAGTAGCCGGAAAATCCCTGGCGTGCGCTGCCGAGAGCTACCTTAAAGGTGATAGCTAAGGTCAACGTCTCTCTCTCTCTCTCACTCTACCTCACACTGTGTGTACGTGTATATAGAGAGGAACGGTCCTTTGCCCCGCTTACAGCTTCGAATTTCCGTCTGGGCTAATCGAGGCTGTCTTGTTAGCTCTGAATTATGCATATAACAGCCCTGCCGCGCACGCGCGGTCTTATCGGCTTTGCGTATTTTAAATTAAACGCTTATTATTATTTCACGATTAGACGTGCCGCGCGCTCGCGAGTAGCTGTCGCCTACCGGTGTGTCTAATGAGACTCTGACCCTCAAGACTTTGAGTAATGTAAGTCGCGACGCTTGCTCCTGCATATTTTGTATGAATGTCCCGCCTCTCTCTCTCTCTCTCTCTCTCTCTCTCTCTCTCTCTCTCTCTCTCTCTCTCTCTCTCTCTCTCTCTGCTCTGCTTGTGTATTATGAAATTTCCTGCCGAACACTGCAGTCGAGCGGATTTGGAATTCATTTACACGGGAGTCGCTCGATTATTGACGCGGGAGTTTACCGAATGTTTTTCATTTCAGCGATTAATCTCTCCTTAGGTTGTACTGTATAATAGCTATTTTCAGCTAATATATTTTGTTTACACACTCAAGGAACATACTTACCCATCGTATTATTTACTCGTGTAGGCATTTGATTAAGAGCTGATCGTATAGTTGCTGATTCAATTTCCAAAGGTTCGTCCAACAGAATTCCGGTTTGTAATTCGCATCAACGTTAACTTTGTTGAAAGTTCGTGGAAAGCATTTGCCAGCTAATGGATTCCGAGAATGTCAAACATTCAGATGTGATTTTAGGCGTATACGAATTACCTAAATATTTAAAAAGATACACTCGAGCAATATACACCGCAATTTGTTATGTGCGAGCTCAGGGCGTAGAGCCGCGGCATTACGCCGCGCGCGCGACTTTATGCGCTCAGCGGAGGGTTAAAAAAGGTCCTTCGGCCGCGTGTACACGGAGAGCCGCGCGTAAAAAAGGATAAGGCCGCTGTCGCGCGCTCGTTTTACCTCGCGAGAGAGCAGAGGAATAAAACGATGCAGGCAGGGGTGAATCCTCTCTCTCTCTCTCTCTCTGTGGAAATTCAGCCTCCCGTCGTCGAGGCGAAGAAGAAAAAATCCCACGGTATATTTAATTCTTGACCCGTGAATTAGATGCCTCGCGATTCGCGAATGTGTACCTTTCCCTCCGACTCGGCGTATTCCGCGGCAAAGTTTCTCCAGCGAGCTGGAGCATGGAGTGAGGGTGAGCGCATCTGGAGCGCTTCGAAAACACAAACTTGCCACTCGTCCAAATCCTCTTGAACTTGCGCGCAGCGGGAGAAACAGTCGCTGCTCTAGACTCGCTGGCTGATTTTCCATCGAGTCGCTCTTTTCTTCCGAAACTGTATGCGTAAACGCGTCGCTGCAGCCACCGTATGCCGATTCAGGCGTGTGCGTTTGAGGCGGAGTAGCTGCTGAAAGTTGAGGCGTTCCTCCTGTATAGCCTTCCTAGGAAAACGGTACATCGCGTGTTGAAGTAAGGCCTGAGTTATTGAAAAACGCCGCTTCCTGACTTTCTCGGAAGGCCGCTGGAATAAGAGAAAAGCACACAAACAGCATCGTGTAAAAGATCCGCTGAATTTTAAAAGTCGATCCCTTCGCGCTCCGTGAAAAGGATCTCGTTTTTCACTCGAAGAGAGAGAACGCGCGTGCCTGACCGTACCCGGACTCGTTCCACTGTCAGCAGCCGCATTATCGCATTGATTCCTCAACCCTTGCCTTTCAATTCCGCGCGGCCGGTTCGTTCGGAAGGGCTTCTCCAGCTTGTAATCACCAGAAGCTCTGCCACTCATTCATACACGGTTGCGCGCACGAAACGTATGTAACAAGCTGCACGCGACGCTCGAAATCCGGTCTGTTATACACTGTATGTACCGCGAAAATGAGAGCCCCGGAGAGAGAGAGAGAGAGAGAGAGAGAGAGAGAGAGAGAGAGAGAGAGAGAGAGAGAAGAGGGACAAAGATTGAGGGTTAGAGAGAAAGCGAGAACTGAGAAAGGCCGACCGACGGCACTCCTTGACTCCTCGAGTATTTATAATCGCCGAGTCGCGTAATAACCTTTTGACTCGAGTGCCCGGCCTCAAGCTCCTTTCAATCGCTTGTAGTCCCTCTTTAGCGCACTCGCCAAGACGAGCTTTTGCCTTTTTCTCCTCTTTTTTCTTCATTCATGACCTGTATTCTCGCTGAATTGATTCGGAAGGCAGACACCCGTTAATTGAAGGGGAGTGGCGCGAGCCTTTTGCGATATGCAATCCGTTTGAAACGTCTTCGTCTCTCTCGCGATTTCCTTTCTCTCTGCGGCGGAAAAAAGCCGATACGGAGAGACCGGATGAGGGCGACGGTTCATCTGGAATTCTTTGAATTCCAGAGGGTTAGACAGCGCGCAGCCGATGATGAATGAAAAGTTTATTTCTTGAATTACAATTCGATTCATCGAATCGATCATCTTACTTACATTTCCATTTCTCGTTCCGCTCTCTCATTGAACGACGTTTAACTGGATGCTCAACTTTCCTGGAATAATATCTCGAGTTTCTTCGCGGCAGCTTCGCCCCGAGCGTGTCGAGTTCAAATCATCTCATCTGCCTCCGAGATTCATCATTTACACGGTATTCTTATTAAAACTCGATCTCAGTCTCATTTGCGGCGATACTCCGAATCCGCGTGTGGTCAAACATCGCAGAAAGTTATCCGCGCAACTGTGTTTCGTCTGGACAAAACACACGCGCGAGAGCCATATGAGAGAGCAGTTTTCCCGACTGTAAACACGTACGTCCGCCGGCATCTCTCACTCCTATAACCAGCCGAAAACAATCCTCATCCCGCGCGTTACCGCAGCGTCGCTTTCATTATACGGCCAGCGCAGCAGCAGCAGCGACTCCAAGTCGACCATCCGAAAGCGGGCCGGCGTCGCGCACTAAGCGAAATTGGTCGCGCGAGAGAAACAGGACCGTGCGCCGCGCTGTTGCGGAGAAAGACCGGGGGAAAATTGGTATTCCGTGCGAGCGAGCGGAGAAGCCGCACCTTATGTGTCGGGAGAGTGTATAGTGTGCCACGGCAGCACATAGTCCCACGGAGTATCGCGTCCCGCAAAAGATGGCGGCGGCTGTGTGTTGCAACCTGCCGCATTATACCACACGACGGGAGTAATTCTATCAGAACGCGAGCGCGCCGTAATGCGTTTCTTGCCGCTACCTCTGCGCCATTACGTATTAGCACAAGTAGGTAAATTTGGAAGGGATGCCGGCTTCCGAGAGAGGCAAACTGGCTAGATGCCAGTTGCCGCCGCTCGGAGACAGCGCTGCAACGTCGCAGTGGCAAAAACGCGAGGGCCACATCGATCGCCCCGCGCGAACGAAGCGCAGAGATTTTTTGAAAATGCAGAGAGGAATCGTGAAGTTTATCGCGCGCGGAGAGCTGTCGCGCGTTGACGACTCCTCTATCTGCCGTGTGGCATTCGTACGCGTATACTGGGGGAGACTCGTCTCCAGAATTGACGGACGCTGGGCGGGCACGCGATCGTTTGCTTTTTTTCGAATGGGAGGAGCTGGCGATCTGTGTTTTGTGACCTCTGCTCGCGCTTTTTTTCTGATCGACTGGAAGTTGTTAACGAAGTATTGTGTTATTGCAAATATTACGTCGCTATGAATATGCATCGGTATCGGGGGCCGGACTATGCTCTCTGTTTTCCTTCGCCACGTGTGTGTTGGTCGCTTTCTTTTTCGTTTTTTTGACGCCGGTTTTGTATACGGCGAGTTTTAAGTCGTGTATTGTTTTTTAATTTTGCTTCATACAGGCTTCGTCACGAGATACAAATCTATAGTTGTATGCATTTCAAGAAACTAGACGTACGTATTATGAAGAGTATTTCAATTTCACTCGTTGGATGAAATTCTCCCGGAAGTTTTGTTTGCTTTGTGTGAGTTTTGTGAAAAGGGCATATGGGAAAACTAATTGAATGTCGGGTCAATCAATGTAAATACACATAATTGGTTTTTAAAAAAGCCGGAGCTTTTGTCAATTTCGAAGATATTCGCTATCGAAGCCCATAATAGACTTTTATTGTTGGATTTCCCGAAATTAATGCTAATTCCGATACAGACTCGCCGGAAACGAATGCGATACATTGATTTTATACGTGATTTAATACCTGGAATTAATGCATAGCGATCTCCGCGGGGCTTTCACCGAACACGTATGTAATTCCTCCTCGTTACCATGGAATTTTTTCACAGTTTCCATGAAAAAAAAGGGAAGCCAAACCAAAAGTATAAAAATCAGAAGAACGAACCCGTGAATTCTGGAAGTGGAAAATTATGTAACAGTCGAGCGTGTTCCAGCAGCAAATTAAAATAGCTGGGACGTGCGTCCCAATTCGACGAAGCCCGCACTTTTCATATCGCTCGTCAGCCGGACGCTGCTGACCCAGTCGCAAAGTTCGCGCTCGGGCGCGCGCATCGACAGTTTAATACCCCGTGAATAATGATAATTATAATGCGCTTAAGGGAGAGGTTTGGAGTCGAGGTAACTGCGTGCGCGCAGTTTTTAATGACGAAAAATGTTGTTACTCGTCATTACTGCTAAATACCCCGTTAATATGATTCGATGCATAATTTCTCGTTTGAATTTACGTCGAAGCTTCGCTCGTTAATTCGACGAGAGCCGCGGGAACCGTATGTGTAAAGCATAAATATGGAACACACAGCATCAAAACATTCTAGACAAAATCACAACTTTATATCTCTCTCTCCGATTAGCGTAATGCGACCGAATTTTGAAAAACATCGCCAATCCCTCACATTTCACGTTAATTCGTCGCTGCTGCGTGATGTACACTGCGCACGCGAACTCTTCCACATACCAGCAACTGTGGTCCTCCATTGCTATCCGTCATGATAACGAAAGTGGATCCCGCGCATCGCCGATATGCGCGCTGCGCGTAATATGCGCTAATGCAAGGGACGATAAATTCAGACGGACGCGTATAGTAGCCGTCGCGCATACCTCGAGCTCGGAACGTCACGTATAAGCGAAACGAAATACGCTGGACATTGACACGGGAGAGTTCGCGGCTTGGCTGGACACGCCGACTGCGCCGCCTGCGCGAATGAAAGAAAAACAGAGAGCGAGCGAGATGTCCATTACAGCTCTCGGAAAGCGGATCGCCCCGACGAGGACTACTCGTCTTTCTGCGATCCGTTACCTTATACGTCGCCGCGTTGCATCAAGTAAGATGTGCTCGTAGATAAGGTTAATTCGTTTCGAGACTATTAAGTCCCGGAATTATACCCGGCTTGCCTTTTCACACGCGCGGCTGCAGAGAGTCCATAGGTCTATAAATAGACACAAACGCGCCGTATACGTGCTCGCGCGCGTGGATAAAAAAGAAGCAGACTGTATATACACATAGTCTCCGACTGCAGAGCAAACACAATGCGCACGGCGCAAAAACAAAGTACAAAACACTCATACAAGCGAACATCGCGCGGATGAGAAAAAAACGGAGGGCCAACTGGAGTGTGTGTGTGTGCGTGCGGGTGTGTGTGCGGGTGAGAGAGAGAGAGAGAGAGAGAGAGAGAGAGAGAGAGAGACAAAGCGGCAAAATCACACGAAATAAAAGCATGAAACTCGTCCGAATGAATTCGCGCTCAGAGGCCGGTGTCAATGTGTCAGAATTGCGCGTTTCTAGCGCTCGCGCTGCTGCGTGTAAATATGCAGCAGGCTCGTAGTATGGAAAAATCGGATAAAGGAGACCGCGCCGGTGCAAACAGAAGCGCGTGCGAGTATAAATAACAATTTAATTTCATCCGAAGAGAAGCGTGATTATACGCGAGACATGCGCCTCTCGCAGTCGTCGTCGGACCACAAATCTAGCAAGTGTGTATATATGTGTACGCGACGTCTATAGACATTGTCAAAGAGGCCACCGTGCCGGTGCATAAATGAAGACGCGAACCGATTCGGGTTTCGATCGCGCGCGGCCGACGTAATAATACCTGTGCGAGCCTGGCGCTCCTGTGGCAGGATCATCCGCCTCGAATTTCGCCTTTGATAATCCCGACCATCCATCTCCTCCCTCCCCTCGCTCTCTCTCTCTCTCTCTCTCTCTCTCTCTCTCTCTCTCTCTCTCTCTCTCACTCGGTCATAGATATTACAGATACAGCTCTCCACCGCGACACCTAATCAATATGCGCGCCGCGCCTATGATATCATCACTCGATACACATGCGGCATCGCCGGCAGCTCGGATCACTCGGAGCCGTGCGCTGCTGTTGCTGGTCCAGTGCATTATGTAATCGAGATGGGTATCCATGGGATGCAGCTGCAGCTGCAGGATGCTGGAGCCGCTCCCTTCCTTCTTATTGAATAATTGAGGCTATAACGGATTCGAGCTTGCAGCGCCATTAAGCGCCATTCGAAATCTGTGTGTACTTCCTCTGCGAGCGATGTCGACTGGGTCTTTTTGTTATGCTATTGTCGGAGGGAATGTTCATGCACTCTGCAGCAGGTGTATTGATAGGGTCATTTAAAAATTACGGTATGAAACGAAATTATTGTCGGTTTTTTCGCGTGAGTGTACTCGATTAGCTTTCGATTCGCTTCGATCGCAAATTTCAAGTTTGGTCGTAGCCCAATTTGGATTTTTCAAAGTTTCAAGAATTCAGAACATTGATTTTGTTAACGCATAGATAACTGCGGGTTACACTTTTTTATTCAATTTGGAAATTTCCGATTAATAAGATAATACCGTGGAGCTGCGAACTTCGATCGAAATGCAATTTTTGCAAACGACAGCAACAGAGTATGTACAGCGTATAGATTTGGCGGGAAGCCGAGGCGAACACATTCCCCCGCGTACGTATATACATTCTCTCTCTCCGTTGCGTATTCCGCAAGCCGAACGAGTGAGGCTGACAGATAGAACATCGCTTTCCGTGCCCTCGGTGTTCGCGGCGGGCTCGGTACAAAGTCGACAATCGCGTGTTTAGAGCGCGGCCAACTTTGATTAAGTTGTGCACGCTCGCGAGGCCAATCGTTCTTCCATTCGGCGGAATGCGCCTGTAACAGGGTGGGGGGAGGGGAGAGAAGGAGGGCTTCCCGGCGCCGATGCAATTGTAATTGGCGAATTCTAGTGTGTGTGTGTGTGTGTGTGTGTGTGTGTGTGTGTGTATATATGAAGCCAGTGCTGGAGATGAGCGTAAACTGATTAAAGGCCGGTAGGTGAATTACCTTTGCCCGCGCTCGTGCGTACATCCACCTATATCGAGAGGAGGAGAAGGAGGCGATTTTATCGGGGAAAAGTAGGAAGTGTGCTTTCTTCTCTCGCGTCCGACGAATCAATTCCCGGATGTCAATCATTCGAGGCTAGTCTGTTTTTGCTTTTTAACGAATTCCCATCAGATCGAAACGAAAACGAATGACCGCAATAAAAGCGCTGGTATCCGTGCACTGCGACGTCGCTGTCATTCGAGGAGGTCATGGGGATTATTTGCGGCAGCGTTAAATGACGAGCTTTGCTTGGTGCATTTCAGGAAGCGGCGAGGCGTGGCTGAAGAGCGAGAAGCACGGCGAGTTCGGCACGGAAATCCAGCTGCCCTGTATACTCAAGCTGCCCCAGTGCATCGGTCTGCACAGCATCAAGTGGTACCAAGGCAACGACAGGATCTTCGTCTACAGCGCCGAGGGAGAGATGACTCTGGCCAACGATCTCGTCGCATCCAGGTAACTGTCGTTCTCTATTGTTTGACTCAAACATGCGTTCTGCAGTCCGATTGAAGCACGCGTGCTGGCGAATCAATTTCCAATCGACGGCGCGTGAGTTTGTCATTTCGCATACATCGTCGATGTATAAAACACGCGCTGCTTCTTTCGGAGGATACAGCAGCCTATGGAGCTTGAATCCAATCGGATGGATCGGGGATAGATTGGCTACAAACTTTTGGATGAACGGATTTGTTTTTTGCCGAACGCGCGCGAAATAAAAAACGCACTTTTCATTTACGCCGCGCGAATAAAATTTTTCCTCGCATCAGAGGAATATTCGCGCAGATGCGTAAACGCGTTGATAAAACAGATATACGCGTTATATACATGGCGAGTCTGTCAGGCGTGCACGGCGGTCGCGTCGGACAATGGAAAATGAAATTACGCGGCGCGTATCCATATTTCAGCCAAGATCGAATCGATATTTCTCGTACGAATTTGCGTCGTGTCAGAGCTCTCCGGATAGCGCGAAATTCGTTGGAGTGCAAGGATATAATTAATGTTTTTAATTAAATATTTTTACGCAAGTTTTCCATCGTCCGATATTGTACAAGCGTCGTCGTATAATTTTGTAGAGAATTTTCACTTTTGACGCGCTATCCAGCAGCAGCGTGAAATTTAATTAATAATTTTGAAAAACTCGTTAAACAAAAATTAAATTTATATAGGAGAAAAGCTCGGCTCTGCCACCACGGCTAATGTAAATCGTGTGCGCGCGAGTCAAGAAAAATGGAACGAGACAGGTGGAAGGATCGTTAATTAAAATTCGATTGTCGAGGCGCTTGACGAGAAAACGCGATAAGGGTTGATTAATTGAGACGAGGGACACGCCAGGGCTGCAGCTAGCGTAAGAGAGACCAAGCGGCGCAAGTGCGCCTATACAGTCTCTCTCTCTCTCCCTCTCTCCCTCTCTCTCTCCCTCTCTCTCTCTCCCGGCTTAGCCGGAGTTGTACTTTATTTGCTTGGTGAACGTTCTCTCAGTAAAACAAGTGAAACGTTGATTAAAGATAAATGTGTGTGTGTGGGTATAGCAATTCTTGCACGAATTTTATAATCAAATGAAAAAGAATAAGAGTTTCTCAAACAACCGCCACGTGACAATTGAGCTATAGTTGATAGTATATCGATTTCTCGTCTCTGGGTACCAGTACAGAGTTAATGTACGCAAATCAGGCTTATCGCTCATACCGACGCTATACCTACACGTTATTGCCTCGGAGGGAATCATTACGGCGTATTCATAGATAGGCGCGCGATATAACGCCCGGAGCAATGATTTAAACGAAAAAATAACGAACAAGACCGCTGGCAAATGCGGCGCATATTTAACCGATAGATAGAGAGAGGAGGATTGCCGAGCGCGATTACCAATTTCAATGGAAAGATCCACAAAGGCTCGGGAATGCAAATTAGCCATCAGCGTCATCAATGCCATAACAGCCTTCGCAACTTAATTTCCAGACGCGTTCCCGCAAACGATCCACTCGGTCATGCGCACATTGCACAGCGGCAGCAGCAGTAGAGCAGAGCGAATATTCCAGGGCCTCTCTCGGTCAAGCGTGCACCGGTAGCGGCGTTATACTGCACACATACGTCCGACGTCCCTCTCGTACTCCGCACAGTAGTATAGCAGCAGCAGCGGCGGTGGCGGCGGTACGAGCTAACGCGTGTAAAGCACACGTAACGGCTTATGTACAAATCAGAGAAGGGGTGGGCGCACGGCCCGATAGGCATATTTGATTTGTAATTAGCATTAAATGCCAGGCGCAGTTTGAAACATAGATATTAATTTGCTCGCGCTTCGGGCGAACGCCCGCCCGGAGAGCCGCACGTTAACGAGCCACGACAGCGCGCGCCCACCGCTCTCGCGTCTGATGCACACTGGCTATCGTCCAGATTTGGCAGGGGGTGGGGGGAGGAGGCTGCTGCTGCTGCTATACTACTGGACGCGAGGGTGAGAGATGTTACGCGCGTTCGCTTGTTCTACTGGAGCTGCGTCTAGGCGAGAGTCAATTTGGCCGTCCAACGATTGATATTACGGACCGACGGATATGTGTGTCGCGACTGATTCGCGGTTTGCTCTGTTTGCCTTGCACTGCGGGCGGACGGACTGCTTTTTCGGAGGGGTTTCGTCGAGCTCTCTCTTGTGATTGGCCGATGCTCGCTAGCAATTCATGACGATCGTTAGAGGTAGTTCGCGGCTGGAAGTTTGTATTTTGGAAAAAAAAAATGCGAAACAAACTTTTTTCTCTGATGCAGTCGCGCGATCCGATATTTTATTTTGTTTGAAGGCCATTAAATTTCAGTTCAAACGAGAGAGAAGACCTTGTTTCGAATTCTGCGCCGAATGCAGAATCCTGCTCGAAGCTTGAAAAATAAAACTTTTTCGAAATATCAAATACGTATATTTTTATTGAAACGAATCGTCAGCCGGTAACCGAGAAACTCGAAACTGATGATCGATCATTCCGCGAAAACGGGAATGTAAAGCTCTGTATACGTTTCATCTCGAGTGGCCACAAAAATAATCTCGGAAAATCATGCGAACCCCGTTAAAAAGTAACCTGAAATCATGGCGCAACGTATACAAGCAAACTGATCATAAAGCTCTCCCTCTCGTAAAAAAGCGGCAGAGAAACGATGTCGAATCAGCGATTAAGCAACTCCATCAGCCGGCGGAGTAAGCTCATTTCATCGCGCGCGCGGTGCAGCTGCAGCGCAGCGCCAATGCCGTTAATGGCTTCTCTTTCTCGCGCGGCCTTGGAACGCCCGAGAGAGAAAACAATAGCAGGAGCAGCAGCGTGCGCAAGCTGCCTCGCTGGAAGAAACGAGTTGCGAAAGAAAGCTGCTTGCTGCCCCCTCTCAAAGCGGCGCACGGGCTAGTGCGGATTTAAGCGGCTATAAAGGCATCGCTTAAATCGCCTTAAGCTTTTCAGGATGAAATTTAGCGAGGCGGCGGCGGCGGCGGCCGATGCCGCTTTTATAACCCCCCGGGCCCGAAACTATCTACTTTGCGAGTGGGCGCACTCTCGACTTTCTACAATGCGAGTGCGCGTGCGAGAGAGAGAGAGAGAGAGAGAGAGAGAGAGAGAGAGAGAGAGAGAGAGAGAGAGAGAGAGAGAAAGGCCGCCTCATTTTATACAGACCAATGGCATCGAGTGGCCGAAGTGACTTAAGTGCTTCATTTTTCAGCGTAACGTTCTTTATACCTCGACTTTTCGCTGAGCCGTTTAAATCATCCCCTCGATTAATGTGCGGCGAGTCATAATTGATCGGTTGTGGGGGATCTCTCGGGCAAGGCCACTTATATACTTCTTTTTATCGTCGTTTTTCAGCAATCGCTCCTCAGTCGTAAAGCCAAGTGGCTCGCTTCTAGAAACGATCTGAAAAAGCGTAATACCGCAATCAACCCGTGCCTCCGATATTTCTGGTATAGCCCGCTCTCCGCGCCCGCGCGTGTGTGTGTCGAAGATTTACAGTCGCATAAATTCGCAGTCACATGCAAGACGCCCAACGCAAGGAGAGGCCTGCGCGTCGTCGTCGTCGTAAGTAGCAGAGCGAGAGAGCAGCGGGTAATAACGTATACTGGCCCCGCGTAAACCTACATTCGCGATATTTAGCGCGCGGGACACGTGATTTATAAGCAGCGTTAAATGCAAAATTTGACGTTCCCAGCCGGCCCTCCACACTCGCTGCACTTCCAAAGTTATGCGCGCGTGCTAAGACTGCGGCCCGAGCCCCCGCATGTATGCATCACATCTCGTACTTTGAAATTAATAATCTTCGCAACTTAGCCGCGCGCTCATAGATCCATACGATGTAGCCGCGTGAGATTAGATCCTGAATTTGCTCGAGAAAAGCTGCGCACCGATCCAGCCCTCCGAACGGGCCGAACGGGTGCAAAGTACTCGCCGACCGATTTACCGCTCTCGTCACGAAGGCGGATTGGGCTCGCGCAAACGAGAACGCTAAATTCCTCGGGGCTTTACAATTCCGAGACAATTCGGCGCCGCGAAATAGAGTCCGTACACAGAGAGAGAGAGAAAGAGAGAGAGAGAGAGAGAGCTAACGTGGAGGATCATCGATTCTGCTGGGACGAGCCCAGGCGGCCTCTCTCTTCTCTATCCCTCCGGCTCTGTTTCTCGCTGCTTTTCTCCGGCGCGGCACGTACTCCTGTCGGCCCTCGAGCACTTGTGCTTCTAGCCTCTCTCCGCTCTCTATATCGCTCGTGCGAGTCTGGCCGAACGCGCTCGTCCTTAACCAGAGAGGGAATCATCGAAGAATCCGAGCGGGACTAAACGATACGAGGAAATTACGAGGGTGCGGAGATGCGCGAAGAAGACAGCTGTACAATGCCGCAGGGGCAGGCAGCGCTGACAATAATGGAGATTGATTAATCGTCCGCGAGCATTGTCGAGCGAAAGAGTGCGTGTATGTATACGCGGAGGGGGAGAGCGTGGGCGTCGTGTTTGACAAAGTCGGAATGCCACCACCGTGATAAGGACAGAGCGCGCCTCTGCGTGCTCTTGACTCTTTGATGGTCTTCTTTTTCTTATTCCCGTCCGGCCACTTCTCGGCTGATGGAAAAAGTTTTCGTCCAGCCCACGCACCGTGACGTGATTGAAAGTATGATTAACGAAGAGAAAATGTACATTCCAAGTGACGACACGAGAGGAGAAGCGACGGGACCCCCCTCGCGGTCGTTAACCCCACACACTCCCCGGCAATGAGCCGAACGTGTGCGGATTACGGATTTAGCGCGCGCCTGCAGGGAAAACCGTTAAAGCGAATCGAACGCGAAAGCTCACGGCGCGACCGTGGATGAGGATAAAAATTTCCGCGATTGAATTCCGCAGTATAGCGCAATGCTCGAGAGCGAATTGGGAAACACGAAACAGTGGAAAGGTCGAAGCCGTTGCGAGTCGGTGAATCAGGCCAGGGGTGTGGAGGGGGGAAGAGTTGCGAAAGAAAAGAATGGGGAATGCGCAGCAAAAAAAAAAGGGGAGAGAGAAGTACAAACAGTGCGCGGGCTATAAAATGCAGCAGAACTGAATACTCTCTACAGACGCGGACGGAACTTTCCAAAGATATCCAATGAAAAGCTCTGGAGACTTTCTCGGGCCTTCTCTATTTCTTTCCTCCATTTTTCTGCTCTCTTTGGGGTCCTGCGCGCCATCCCCTCTTATAACGAGGAACGAAACGATTGTGTAAAGTTCAAACTTCTGCCCCGGTGGCCCGTGCTTTTATTCCGAATATCGACTGCCTAGTTTCCCAGACGAGCACCCTACCGCCGCCGCTGCTGCTTCTTCGTTATCGGGAATGAAGAGCAATTAACGATTTATACGGCGGCTGGCGGGAGAATCCAGTGGAAAGTAAGAATGGGCTTAAGAAGTAACAGTAGCGGCTATGCACTGTGTCGTCCTTCTCGAGGCAACGAGTATAAAGTTTCGCGGCTTCCGCGCGCGGGGGGAAAAACGAGGTGGAAAAAAAAATGCCGACAACGACGCGCTGGAGAGCGGAGATCTCCGCACGCGACGAAGGGGAAGGAGTTCTGCTCCTCTGCAATTGCGGATTTTCGAGTGCAAGTTTTGGAATTACGATACGAGCGCTAGATTCGGCGAGTTCGGGCTTCGCGAGATTACATCGACGTCCATTTGGTTTCTGCTAAATTTTTGTTTTCTTCTTCTGCAGGATGAGTATGATAGTGCCGAAAAACAACATGACCAAGTCCTATCTGAAGATCTCGAACCTGACTCTCGAGGACGAGGCCCTGTACAAGTGCGAAGTCACCTATCTGGCTGTCAATAGGGAGTGCAATAACGTGCAACATATCACCCTCAACGTCACAGGTAAGCAATATTTATAGTTCGCGATTTCTTTTCACGAGCGACGACGAGCGAGAGACGCGTCGGTGTCTCTTTCAGTTTTATGCTTTCTGCCGGGGGATCGAAGCTCTCTCACGCTTCGGCGTGTAGATTTACCGCCTCTCTTTTTGATGCTCGCAGAGACGAAGGCACGATTTTTCAGCAAACCACGAGTCACAGCCCGGAAAATACAATTGAAGTATAAAAATGATATACCTTGCTTTTATTATTTCTTTTTTCTCTCTCCTCCTAAAACTCGTTAAAAAGGCATTAAAATACGCTCTTTTCGAGCGGCAGCGAGTCAGACAAGCCAGACGGAGGGAAAAGGAAACGCTGTCAGCAGTGCCGCGACGAGAGGACGTCTTCACTTTGTCGACGCGACTCGTAATAAATGGTTTCAAACTACCCCTTTTCTGCGCGCTCCCTTTTCGTTCCACTTGGCGCTCTATATTTTTTCGCCTCTCGTCTTTCGCACGCCGCGGCGAGAAATTCGAAATTGAAAGTACTCCTAATTGAATGGCGTCTGAGTGACGTGTGTGCGTGTGCGATTTTAGGCTGAAAGAATCAGCGTTTAATTATATTAGTGTTAAAAGCTCCGAGGTAGCCCACAATTCATCGAGTGCGCACGTATGTGAAAAGGTCAACGCTGTTCTTTGAGCTCGAGAAGAGAGAGAGAGAGAGAGAGAGAGAGAGGGAGGGTTACGAATTCATTGGTTCCGTGGCAATTCATTAAAACTACCCTGTCGAGCGCGACGAGAGCGGTGTATCAACAAAAGCGACGGCAAGAAACGAATTTCGCGGAAGGACCGCAGCCGCCATTTCACGGCTAGGCTTTGAATCTCTCAAAGTACTGCGGTAACTTTTTTCCTCTCGCCTTGTCTGTCGCCTTCACTCGTCGCCCGGCCTTTCTTCTTCCTCCTCCTCCTCCTCTTCTTCTTCTTCTTCTTGTTCTTCTCCTCGAACAAGTTCTCCCGAGCTACAGGCCACTTAACCCCGCATAAAGATCGCGCTTGGCCTGCAGTACTGCAATTAAATATTGTTTCAATTTGTTTGCGCCGGAGCTTTCGCCCGGCGTAACGTCGTCGCGTCATAATTGAGGCGTATATACGTATAGACACAGAGCGCGAGAGAGCTGCAGCACAAGCGGGTGAGAAAAAGCTCGGGTCTGTCGATAAGAATCCTCGAGACTGAAATTACTCGCGTTGCTCTCTCTCTCTCTCTCTCTCTCTCTCTCTCTCTCTCTCTCTCTCTCTCTCTCTCTTTCTCTCTTTCTCTCGATTGCCACTACGCGCGCGCTTTCCTCCCCTCCGCAGCAGCGGAGACAAAGTTTTTACCCCGCTTTCGAGATAAGACCTTATACATCTGCCGGGGATAAGGGTGCTTTTATCGCTAAAAAGTGTACGGGAGTCGCGCGCGCTTTTTCACACAGCCTGTGCTATTCTTTCTTTGTTTTTCGCGCTCTCTTTTTTTTGTTTCGTTAATTTCAATCCCCAGCGCGGTAATGGCTTTTCCTGCCTTCTCCGCGCTCGATTTTTTGCGCTCCTTGGCATTTACAAAGATGCCCCCGAGAGGACTCGCCGGCGGACTATAAAAACAGCTCTGTCTCTCGCTTTCCCATTCCAACGAGCACTTTGAAATTCGACGTATCCGTTGGATTCTCTAATCTCTCAATTCCCCGCGCGAATCGCAGCCGAAAGCTTATAAATTTTAATTCACGGATCAGCGCGCGCGACGACGCGTATAAATTCGTTAAGGGTGTACACGTGGATGTGCATAGATCTCTCTCAGGCTGCCTGACGCGAATCGCCACTTTAATTGCCGAGAGCGCGCCCGGAAATTCGCCTTTCATCGAATAACGCGAGAGCGAGAGCGAGAGGAGCATAGTCACGAGCCCGAAGACAATCCGTCACAATTACGCGAGAAACAAGCGCTCGCGTAAAAGCCTATAGTGTCGGGGCGCGATATGGTAATATGGGGCTCGATCCGCCAGCCAGTCCGTTCTCTCTCTCTTTCTCTCTCTCTCTCTCTCTCTCTCTCTCTCTCTCTCTCTCTCTCGCGACGCTGTGAAAACGAACGTCTTTGTTGCATACCAATGGGGGTAAAATTCGCTCGCGTCCGGCGGCGGCGCCGGCGCTAATTAGAACGTATTCGCTTTCGGGGGAATTTAATTTCTTCTGGCGGAGGAAGGAATCGCCGTGTGATTTAAAAATATCGCAGGGATTAGAGCGTTTAGAAAATCTCTGTGTAATACGCTAAACGCGTTAATTATGTGTGATGAGCGGATGGAGTTTTTTTTCAGTTCCGTTGAACATTATACAGTTATAACTCGATTGAGCAGCAGTTGTACAACTCCATTAGTAAAAGCCTGCGCTGTTTGCAGGCTGCGACAAACCTAATTGCGTTTCCCGGCAAAGTGAATTCGCTTTCAATGTCGGCCATAGTTTCCAGAGAGCGTGGTGCGGATATCGCTGTTTTTCTCGAGAATTCTTCCCAACCCTCGTCAAGTTTGCCGCGGGTTTGACAAACGAGAGAGAGAGAGAGAGAGAGAGAGAGAGAGAGAGAGAGAGAGAGAGAGAGAGAGAGAGAGAGAGAGAGAGAGAGAGAGAGAAGGCGCCTTTGCGCGGAATGCAAAATTTCGGCAAGACTAATTAGCAATCTGCAGAACTTGATTCATTAAACTTGTAGTTTATTCGTCTAACTTCCTGCCGCGGAGAACTTTCTCTTCTCGCCGGTGCGTGTGAGCTTATCAATATTTCCACAGCCAATGTAGGCCAGAGCTGGCATACCTATACTGCGAGGGCTTTCTTAATGGAAGATTTTATCGCTCTCTAATGGACGACCACGACCACGACGACGGGGATGATAATAAAGACGAGAGAGAATATAGCAATTCTTCAAACAGGCAGTAGTGTGGCATCGCGCAGCGGTAGAGGCAATTAGTTATCGCAGCTCGACGCTTCCTTATCGCATCAGCCCCCTGCCATTATTGTCTCTTTCCAGCGCTAAGCAGCAGCCGCAGCTTTCGAGTAAACACGCACGCGACGTAACAATATCCGGCTGTCAAGCAGCGCAGAGAGAGAGAGAGAGAGAGAGAGAGAGAGAGAGAGAGAGAGAGCACACTGCACGAGCTGGTTGCTCCGCTCGACGCCACATCGCGTTTCCTTCTATGGGGAATGAAATTGCAGCCGGCGGAGGATCGCGCCGCCGCCGCGAGCACGTGCGCTGCTGCGATTATTGGCTATAGCCATACGTTGTCTTCGGATCGCATCGTTCCCTATCTCTCCTCTATACGTGTGTGCGTACACACTCGCGCACGCGGCTCTCGTCGAGAATGAAAAGGCTTCCGCGGATCGTCGAGAGACGCCTGTGCACCGAAGCTGCTCCGGGCACTTTCTCCTTTCGATTTGGTTTCGTATATATAGTGTACGTGTACAGAGCTTTAGGGTCTGTATGTGTGCACGCGCGGATTGAAGAGTCTAGTCGAGTACGTTGCCGGCACTGTGGAGATTCAGTCGTCGGCCGCGTAATTGGAAAGCGATTCGTTATTGGATTTCGCTTTAATTAAGCGAACTTGGTGTTTCTCGTATTATTACACGCGTACCTTACGCAAAAGACGCTCACTAGTGTACGGCTTCCGAATTTTTCGAACCAGCGCACGACGCGTTTCTCCGAACGCATTTTCAAGCGATCTAATAAGGTTTATTGAAAATTCTGTCCCGTAGCTTTTCTCTTTAATGCGCGCGCGGCCGGGCGACGACGCCTGGAAATGCGATTCCGCGCGGGAGGAGAGTTTTCCAGGTCGCTGATTGCGAATGTAAAGTTGAAATTCGAGATTCAATACGGTCGATCGAGTGTAGCACTCTCCGCGGCTTCTCCCTCTTTCTCTTCCCGTTAAAAGACTAGCTCCGCGAGGAAAGAAACTGTAACGACAAGCATTCGGATCTGGGAATCGAGAGTTTATTTACCGTGCGCCCAGTAGCCCATGTGCGCATTTTTTATTTACATCCCGCCAAAGAGGCTATGTAGGGGGGGGGGGTGTATGAGTGCGCGAGCGTATGTCAAGCTGATTGCGCGAGTTTATGAGAGAGAGAGAGAAGTTTTTATCTTTAAAATTTGATAACTCGAAACTTTCGGCCTCCCCCGCGCGCGAGCGTGCAAGTTTTTCAATTCTGACTGGGGAACGCGCCTTTTACCCCTAAAAATATATCTTTTCCACGAGAGGCGTCGAGGCGGCCCTCGCACTCTCTCTCTCTCTCTCGCCTACTTTTCAAATTGATATAAAGAATAAATCTGACTAAATTTAGCAGGAATTTTCGCTCGAGCCTGCGCGAAACTTGTTCCATTACCCCCTGGACTAGATTTCCTCTCTTCTTCTGCCTCACTTCTTTCCTCCAATTCACTTCTGCCGGCTGCAATTTAAAATTCAGCCTTCATTTTTTTCCTTTCTCCTCGTAATAACAAAAAATGCAGCCAGCCGCAGCTAGCTCGCCAGCAATAACTCACTCGATAAAAGGAGAAAAGCGGATTCTCTCGCGCACAATATAAACAGTCAAGAAAAATATTAGTCCGTATAGCACTTATTTATATCACAATGGCCGTAAACGTTCGTTCGTTTGCGCGCGATGTAAAAGGCCAGCCCCGAGCGCTTGGGTCAGAAGCAGCAGTGCCGCAGGCGCTCTCTCTCTCCCTCTCTCTCTCTCTCTCTCTCTCTCTCTCTCTCTCTCTCTCTCTCTCTCTCGCGGACTAGTTTTTTCTTTTGGCCTGTGCCGGGACGCGGCAAACCCCTTTTTCCGCACCGCATATTAATGGTGCTATGCGCACAAATGGAAGAAAAACAGTAGCCGCGGGCACGAATCGGAGACATTTTTTCCTTCTATTTTCTATACGCTCCATTCCTCACGCAGTAGCGCACAGCCCTCCGGTATAATTAATTCCTCGAGGCAGCTGCGCGCGGAATATAATAGTTTTTCTCGCTTTGCGGACTTTCGGAGGCGCGCGCTTGTGCGGTTTGAACAATTTAGCGGATCGATGCCGACTGTTTGCTCGCGCACGTCGTTACGGTTCAATTATTTAAGGTCAAGCTCAATCCTTCCTTCGTCCCATCGAAATATCTCGAGTCGGATGAGAGAGTTATTGTCGCCGCCGTATCCTAAATCCGAGCTAACGAATTCATTGTAACAGGGTTACGCGTAAATTTTGCAACATCGTCTTGCTCTCGCGTATAATCGAGATCATCCGGTAACCAACCATAATTCTCGCGGCTTCGAATCTCGAGCTTGGCTTGTGTGCAGTAACTAACTATTACATACCATTACCTCGAGTTACTGCTTTACTTAGTCCTAATGATGTTATATGATTCATTGTCTCCCGGCCAATACGCGGCCGTACTCCGAACGGGCTTTACCATGTAGATATATGCATGCAGTGGTCCATCCCTTAACGCTATCGTATGCCGAAGTACCTCATCGCGAAATTTTTTCATCGCGAATGTATAGAGCTCAAAAAAAAACAGCTAAGCCACACGATTTTTTCCAGCGCCTCGAAACAAAAGAACTACTCATCCCGACCGTCGGAATCATTCAGAGGATCATCAAGCGTACACCGTTCGATCGACGCTAATCCAGCATCAGCCCCCCTATCGCCAACTTTGCTCGCTCTCTCCCCTTCGTGTACCGGCGCACAGCTCTTCAGCTTCGTTAACCCCGAGAGTTGTGCCCCGTCGACGCGGGCAGCCGCCTGTATAATCAAGCTGGAAAAACAAACGCGGAAATTTTGCTTACCGCTGCCGAACCTCAATTATTTCATGCTCGCGTCGTATACATGTCCAATACAGGAGTACGGAGGAGTGAGAGAGAGAGAGAGAGAGAGAGAGAGAGAGAGTGAGAGAGAGAGAGAGTGAGAGAGAGAGAGAGAGAGAGAGAGAGAGCTTGCATGGATATTGGCTATCGCGCGCCGCCGCAAAAACAAATCGACCCTCTCGGGCTTTTTTTTCCTCCGCGTTTCCCCTCGGCGGATCACATCCCCTCCCTTCGTTTTACCGACGTTTCATTTCATTTTTCACGGCGAGAGCCACACACTCGCTTGGTTAACAAAAAGCTCGCGCCCGGTTAAATATAGGAAATCGGTGATTGGATATCGAAGCCGCGCGCGGCGACGAATTTATATCTCGAGTAGAAATCTTTACGCGCGATCCGTTGGTTTGATGATGATTATTTGTTTTTCTGCTCGATCGACGCCGCGGATCTCGTCTATTTGTTGCGTTTTAATTCAGATAATGCTGACGCGCGCGTTGTGTATGCCTGTATGCATGCTTTGTATTGACGTGTATCCGATCAGCGAAATTAGATTCAATGATCGATTAACACGACATATACAAATTCAAAGCGCGAGTGAAGTTCCAACGAGAAATTAATTTTTCACCACGATGTACGTGTACGTCCTCTGCGTATATCCATATGCTAATAAAATTCACGAATTCGCTGAATAAATTCCATCTTAATCTCTAATACATCGTCTGTCACAGAGAGAGAGAGAGAGAGAGAGAGAGAGAGAGAGAGAGAGAGAAAGAGAGGATTCGATTTTCATAAATTACCTCTCCGACACGAATCGTCTATCTGTCCGGTGTAGTGTAAAATACGATTTTCATACATTTCCCGTAATTTGCCCCTGCAAAATTGACGCCCTCGCTTCACAAATTCACGTTGCGCTCGAAATTTCGAAAATGCATCCGCATCCCCGTGTACATAGCTCTCATATGACGCGATATGAAAAGAAATCTGCCCGGAGCTGTTAAATTCCGTGTGTATGGCATCATAAGCCAGAGATACATCAGCGCGCGTTGTATAACTACAAGCCAAACTCCGTAAAAATATATCCCCTCGCGTTCATTGTTTACCCGACGAATTTCATATCAGGGCGCGCTCTCGGCTCTCGGAGTTCGACGTCCGCAAAAAAGATGCAAAACTAATCACGGCAAAAAGCAGCCGCACGACAGCTTCAAAAGCATCGGCAAAAGTTAGCGCTCTCGGGCTGAAGTTTCCGCGCAGCGGTCGCGATATTAACCACTCGAGGATTTATTGCCAGTTGTAAAATTAAAATTGATCTTGAAAAGTAGAATATGAAAACGTCGGGACTGCGGAAATCTCATCAAACGGAAAGCGCGGACTGCTACGTGAAAAGCGATATTAACAAGCCGAAGGCGCGCGCTTGTTTTGCTGTCGTTTCTTCGCGCAGATTGATGCCCTCGCGCGAGGGCGCGAAAACACAGGGAAAAATTCGATTCCACGGATCAACATAGCATTCAATTTTTTTAACTTTGCGCGGCCCGCCGTGTACTCCGCATTCATCTCGGCGAGTGCCTTCCATTATACATCTTTCTCTCTCTCTCCCTCTTTCGCTGTAAAACTGGCGCAAGAAGCTACATGGCGGCGGCACTATACTCGAAAAAGCAATCGGCTGCAGCAGCCAGACACATACATTTCTCGGCGCCTCGCTGAGAGCGCGAGGCCTTGCTAAGGATTTTTCTCAATTTACGAAATTGGCAGAAGTGTAGTGCAATCAGTGCCACCGTCGCTGCCGCCTCGACACGCTTCTCTCTTTCTCAGCGCGACTCTCTGTATACGTATATACATGCACACACACTGTCGTTCGTATATACCTACGGCAGATGGCATGCCTCCAAATTGATCGACTTAGCGCCGCGCCACCCGCCGTCTTCGGCTGCGCTGAGCTGCTCCTGCTCATCGGCGCGTGTCTATACACACATATAGCCTTATCCGATTGATCGGCTCACTTTGTTATTTACTGGCGACACACACACCGGGCGAAATTTTTCTGCCAGGGAAAAATGGCCGAAGATTCGGCGGGGGGTCGAGTGTATTCGGCTGTAATTTTATTGATTTCGAATTTTTCATGCCGCGAATTAATCACAGTTTGCTCGCAGAAACGAAGAAACGCGCAACGAGTTCACTTCGCAGTCGGAAAACTCATTCCACTCGGTTCTTAATACACTACAACATTCCGTCCGAGCGATTCGTAATCCGAGAGCTTGCAGTCGGTTTTCATAATCCACGGAAAAAGCATCAGCATCCCAGGGCAAAATCGACATTTTTGCGGTTTAATACCGCGCAGAACTTCTCGGCGCGCCCTTTCAGCAAAAGTTCTCTAAAAATAAAAAAATGCTATGCTAATTCCGTCGTCACTCGCCGGATCGTTTCAACGGTAAAAGCCAGTGAGCTTAATGTCGGTCAGCGCGAGTTACGCTCGCCGCTTCTTTGAGGCCGGCTCGTTTCGGCTTATTACGCATCGGATACTTAATTATAAAAGTTGCGCGTAAGGTTTCGTGTATGCTCTCGTGGTTTAATGAACATCGTGCTCGCATTATTTTTGTCGTCTCTCTCTCTCTCTCTCTCTCTCTCTCTCTCTCTCTCTCTCTCTCTCTCTCTGCGCCTTTGAAAAGATTAAAAGCTCGCAAGCGCTGCGGAAAAAGGCGGAATTTTTGCGCGATATAACGGCTGAATGATTTGAATTTCGAATAGAAACGCGTCTACGTTCCTTTTCGTAAGAGCTAATCCTTGCATTTGAAAAATCCCGCATCCACTTAGAGGCCGCGCGCGACGAGAAAGCTTTCTTTCCGGCTCTACAGCTCGTCGATAATATTTCCTTAATAAACAGGCATTTCCACTTACGATTCTATCGCCGCTTCCGCGACTTCTTTTCCGAGCGCTATCTATCCATCCGACGTCTGGTGGCAGCGGGCTTTTCGGGAAAGGCCTTGTGTGTACCTAGCTATATATATGTCCCGAGACGTGCGCTACATCGATCTTGCGCGTTTTTCCAGTCATCGATTCTACAGACGTCAGTAGGTGTGACGCTGCAGTGTGTAGCGCAGAGAGACACTGCTGCATGGCTATAAGGCACGAGGACGCGTCGCGCGAGAGAAAGTCGCGGGAATAAATTTGTTTACCGATGGCACAGCTCGCGCGCAAGAGAGAGAAAAAGCGAACGAGGCGTATGCGCCGCATCGGAACGTCGCGCGCAAGAAGCCGTACGTGTGACTTTTACCAAGGGATGCCACTGCGGCATAATCGAATGCCTCGGATCCGTATTCATTTCCGCGTCCCTCTTTCCGAGATATCAATTTGAATAATATATACGCGTCGCATCTCGGGAGAGGCGTGTATGCTCTATCTCTCTCTCTCTCTCTCTCTCTCTCTCTCTCTCTCTCTCTCTCTCTCTCTCTCTCTCTCTCTCACGATGTACACGTTATACGCCCGACCAAAATCGCCGCGTACTACTCGCACCGCTTGTATATAGCTCAGAGCGCGTCAACAGATTCGCTCTCTCGCTTTAATTGCGGAGCGAATCCCCGAGCGCAGCTGCGCGGGATGTTGCAGGTAAACGCACGTGGGGCACGTGTGAAGCCGGCGAGCGAGCGAGCGGCTAACAAGACAGCGCGAAAACTGCGCAGCGCGTAATTGAAAAAGTTTAATTACTCGGGAGAGACTTTAATCGCACGCGGGCGTCGTGCAAGAACGTTCGCGGGAGACTAATGCTCGCCGCGACGACGAGTAGGACGAGGAGAGGAGAATCTTGTCTTATATACGAAGCTTTTGTTTTCGCCGCGCGCGAAAAGACCGCGAAAGACGCTTAGCCTTCGTTCGACGTCTCAAAGACAAAGAGAGAGAGAGAGAGAGAGAGAGAGAGAGAGAGAGAGAGAGAGAGAGAGAGAGAGAGGTCGATCGGGACATAAGCATGCATCAAAAGAGGGAATGTGTCGACTCTCTCCGCGCGGAGAAAATGGGAAAAGTCGCCGATACAAAGGCTCGCTAGGACGACGTGCTTGCGTCATTTTCGACGATCCTCGAGGTCGCGAGAATAGAGCTGCTGCGGCGAAGGATCGCCGGCCCAGCTATAAGACACAGAACGGCGGGAATTTAATTTTACGCTCCCCTGGGAAAACCAAACGATTCGCCCTCTCTTTCTCTCTGCGACCCCCTTCCGTGATCGTCCTTCGTGTCCTTTTTGCGTGCCGTTCCGAGAAAGAATCCGGCTCTCCGTCTTCGTTTTGTAGCAGCCCGCGCTGGTGGTGTGCTGCACCTCCTCCCTTTCGCAGTCCGGAGCTTCTTTCCTTCTCTTTTTCCCTCGCGCGCGCGCGAGTGTCCTGGGCGTCGGACACGCTCCTGTTAGCGGCAGAGCACACGAAAAAGGCGCGAAGAAATTTATGAAAAATCGATCCTGCGGAATATGCTTGCGCGCGGCACACTACTGGGATTTATGCTCGTCGGAGCTAGACGGAATAACAAAATCGACTCTGCGCTAACGCGCGCCCTTGTTTACTTCTTCTCTACGGTGCGTCGTCCCCTCCTTTCTCTCTCTCACTCGTTGATTTATCACAGCCTTTCAACTTTCTTCTTCTTCTTCTTCTTCTCCTTCCGCTTCCGGCGCGCGCACTTATATACACGCGCGCGCGCGCGCGGGGGGCTAAAAAGCATTTAAAGTCCTCGGCGCTGCGCAAAGTCCCAGGAGTTGGCCGGGAAAAAAGAAGAAGTGGAAGAAGGCCGTACACCGCGAGGATAAAGAAATGGACGAGCGCGTGTGTATATATCTATACCTATGTAGCGAGCTTTTCACTCGTGGAAGAATGAAATAATTTCGCGAGTAGTCTAACAAAGTCCGCGCGCGCGCGCGACACGGGAAGTCCAAGCCATTTCGCGCGCTTATGTTTTTGCAGATCCTTTTTTACGCGGCCGCCGACGACGACCGCTCGCCCTCCGCCCCAAAAGTATAGTGTATAGTGGAAAGTTGCGCGCCTCTCGCGCTCTTCTCCTCCTCTCGCGTCTCTTTCGGGCTTGCCAGAAAAGTTTTGTTTCGAGGCCCTTTTTACCTTCCGTCTCAGCCCGGGGCTTCTCGCTCTGGAGATTGCCGAAATCGGTCAGAGACGGGGGGGAGTTTTGCCAGTCGAGTCACGGCTCTCGAAGTTTTACACGCGAGAGAACGCGGAGACAGAGAGAGAAAGAGAGAGAGAGAGAGAGAGAGAGAGAGAGAGAGAGAGAGAGAGAGAAAGAGAGGGAGAGAGAGAGAGAGCACACGAGCCAAGCCAGTAAAGTGCCAACCCCCGACGCGAAGCCTAAGGGAGGATAATAGATTTTTTTTATTACCTTTTGAGGTGAAACTTCTCGGGAAGACAAATATAAAAATAAATATGGAGGGCTGAGCCGAGCGGCAACTTTCGAGGGATATGTCCCTCGTGTAGCTTTTTTTCACGAGTTGTATATGGATGTTTGCTAATGAAGCCGTAGTAATGAATTTTCTCCAAGTTGAATCAATTGTAACAATTTTACTACTGTGCGGGATTCGAATGATTGAAACGCGAAGTCGAGATTGAATTGCATCGGTAAACAAAGAGCTGCAACGATTCGACGAATAGAATGAGCAAAAACGCTTTATTAATTAAAACCACTGACCGTATATCTCACAGTATAAATAGGAAAACTCTCGAGGAAAGAAAACATACACACACACACACACACACACACACACACACACACACACACACACAGTAAATCCAAAAGACAAAGAAAAAAAGTCACTTAGTGAAAAAGTGAAAAGCTAATTAAACGAAGGTCGACCCTCTATTCGCAAACTGAATAAGGAAAGGGCGCCGCGAGCGAGCGAGCTCACAGCCACACTCGGGAGAAAAGGAGCTCGGGAAAGAAGTTAAGTCGTAGGTACGAAAGTGAGAACTAGAAGAAGCGGCGGGGGCCGAAAGAAGCGGCCAAGAAGGATCGAAAGTTAGAGCCTTGGCGCACGCTCGAAATTCTCAGATCCATTCATTACGTTTCAATTAAGAGCGAGAGACGTACGCTCTCCTATATGTATACGTATATATACATATATATATATATATATATATATATATATATATATATATATATAGAGAGAGAGAGAGAGAGAGAGAGAGAGAGAGAGAGAGAGAGAGAGAGAGCGTAGGGAGGGGAACACACTCCGAGGGGCGCGGCGACCAGAGAGACAGAGAAAGAGCAATATAGCGGATAAGGCGTCCCCGGAAATAAGATGGAGGCGACGATAACGGGCCAGAAGTTATCCCCGCGCGCGCTTCTGCCGCCTTTTACGAGCGATCGTCGAGATTATCAAATAACCCGGACATTAAGACGGATGATGCCCCCGGCTGCGATATAAACTTTCGATGCGCGCGCGAGCGCGACAGTCCGAACTGCGTCGAGACTCTTGCTCTGAACACTGTTTACGGCCAGTGTGCAAATAGCTACGGCGGCTCCAAAGGCTGGGAGAGAAGCTGCAGTTCAGCTGCATCAGCACTACACTATGCCTTGGGCTTCCGCCGTCGCTGCTGCTGCTAAATAATTTGCTTGACGGAGAGTAACGTACCGTGAAAATGTTAATTTTATACTCCGAGTTTTCGCGCTGCGAGCGCATCGACCAGGAAATTAATGAAATTCCGAGCCGAGAGCGCCTTAATTGTATACTCCCTCTGTTCTATTTTTTTTGCACATTGTTATTTTTAAGTCTTAAAGCTTCGCGCTAGCAACTCGAGGAATTCGACTAATTATGTCATAACGGTAGAATCCAGATGCGGGATTAACGAGCAATTGTTTTCTGCGATAAATAGCCTCGTCCTTATAAAAAAATACGCGGGTTATTATTGCCAGTCGAGTGACGTACGAGCTCGCGGCCGAATTTGTAATTCAGACGACTATCTTATACATTTGGCACTCGCTATCGCGAATGTTTGCTCAAGATGAAAATTCAGGCTTCGATGGATGGGGAAAGAGAGATAGAGCAAGCGCTGTATACTTTTCTCTCAAAATATTTAGAAAGGTGTGATCGCGGTTTCGCGAACTCCGCACAGGCGTACAGAGACGAAACTCTTACGCGCCTTCTTCTCTCCGCGCGTATATCGCCTCTCTTATTCGTCAATCACGAAACTTCCTCGAGCAAATAGGAAGTACGCGTGTAGCGAGCGACATCCTCCCCTCTCGCACTCTTTCGAATCTGCATAGGAGAGCGCTCTCTCTCTCTCTCTCTCTCTCTCTCTCTCTCTCTCTCGACACACATAAATCACGAACAAAGTGCACAAACATTCGCCGCTGCAGTCGGAAAAATAGTATTTCAAGGCTTATCGCTGGAATACCCGATTCGACATGGGCTGACGGGGCGAGGGAGAAAAATCCATGAAATATTTAAGAGTCGGAGGAGCGACGAAAATCCATCCGCTGGCGCGCACACGCCGCTGCTTCTGCTGCTGCTGCGACGGGCATGTAGGTATATATACACGCTTTACGAGTAGTCTGCACAGCGCAGGTATATAGATATGTGCGCGCATATATATATATATATATATATATATATATATATATGCAGCCGGCGTCAACCGCGACCTGTATGCCGTACATTAGCCAAATGCGCGAATCCTGTGCGGCTTTAGCGAGCATCAGCTTGATAGAGGCCGAGAGAGAGAGAGAGAGAGAGAGAGAGAGAGAGAGAGAGAGAGAGAGAGAGAGAGAGAGAAATATGCCCGAAAGGGAGAACCTGCAGCCTGGCGAAATTGAAAGAGCGGCATAGAGAATACGAGAACCGCCGAATGTATATGCGCCAGCGTAAATATGGAGAAAAAGGATTTGCGTCTCGGTAGCTCTTGCCTTAACCGGATTATAATCCGATTCATCCCGCTTTGTTCTAAAAATGCCAATATATACGCTCGAAGCTCGAAAAAATTCGATCGCTCGTCGCTGATGAGATTCGGAGAATCCTTATTAAATTAATAACAACCTGCTCTCTGCCCCGGCATTCCGCAAGCATTCTCCATTAAAATTCAGCTTTCACAGCGCGCGGTTGGCCAGTGCACGAAATTCCAAGCAGCCGAATTATCGCCGATTCGCAGTGTATATGGCTTTAATCAAGCAAAAAGCTCTCCTTTTACACAAATTCCCGTCACCGAATTTCCAGCGCCCCGTGTAACAACCCATTGACCCACTGTAAACCGGCATCAGCATTTCAATGCGCGCCTCGCGCATTAGCACTACACTGCCATTGACAGACAAAGCGAGATAGGGCCAGAGGGGAAGCGAGCGACGACAGCAGAGCAACGGCAGCGGCAGCCGAAAGAGCGGAAGAGTCGGCGGCGTGCTGCATGCACGAGATGCGACGTTTAACGCCTCACTTGCCTCGCAGCACCATTCCGCGGCTCCCGTATTCCCGTCGGAAGTGCGTTCCCGAGTCGAACCTGCAACAACGGCAGCATCCGTTGGGCTGCGGCCTCTCTCTGATGCGCGGACGTAAAGTCGGCGCGGATGTGCGCCCGCAGCTCGAAATATAGCCCCGCGCGGATGCCGCGAATATTTTTGTGTACAAAGATGCAAAATGACGGCGATCGAAGCTGTTTCTGCGTGTAAAAACGATAGCGCGCGTCAAGATGCGAGCGGCAATTATACCCGTCCACGTGTGTCCGGCAGTCCATACAGGCAGACAAGCAGCGGCAGCAGGAGTAGTAGTAGTAGTGGCAGCCTCGGCCCGCGGCGAATGAAAGCCGATAAATCATCGGGCCGCAGCGCGCGGCAGCATCGCGCATTTGAGCGATTGTCGAAGGGAGGCTGCGCGCAAGCTCGTCGCGATCGTTAATTCTCCACCTCCTGGCCTCCCCGGGGCTGCGTGTACAGTCGTAAAAAAGAAAGCCGCTGTATACGCGTGTCCGACGTAATAATGCCTCGCGGATCGCAGCCTTTACTACGTAGTCTGCGGTCTCTCCCTCTACTCTCTGCTTTTCCGTTACTCGCGCATAAATCGACGGCGACGCGCTGCTACGAGCTTTCGCTGATATCCATACGCTTGTGATGCGTCTTGCTTTTTTCGACGTCCACGATTATGCGGCGAGATTTATTGCGCTCTCGTTGCTCGAAGTTTTTATGACGGGAAGAGCTGGACGTGTTTGTTTCTCTTTGCTCGCGGCTATCGGTATTATCTCGATGCGGAGCTGTATAAGCGCTCGCGATGAATTAGGAATTTAAAAGCTCGCCGTTATTTCCAGAGCCGCGGCGGCGGGATTAAAGCTATTTGCGATCCGAGATTTAGCCGGCCGGTACGCAGCTGCTCGGCGCGTATATTTTGTTCTAGTTCGGTGTATGCAGATTTCGATTATGCATCTTTTATTGCATCGCGAGCTCGTTTAATCCTTTTTTTTATCGGCCATCGTTTAACGGCGAATGATGATCGCCGGGATATTGAATTTTTAAAACCGCCCCGCGTATTTTTTACGACGAACCGTGTGTGTTTGCATTCATAGCGCTTCTGCGGAATTGAAAAACAAAATTTGATCGCGTGAATTTGAATTTTTTAGAGTTTGGTATCACTTCGGCGGTGTTGACGATTCGCCGCTCTGAAAGTTGCCTTTGGTGGCAAATACATTACACCCGACTCGCGACGAAGTGTCGTCTGATGAGGCAAAAACTTGAGAACTAGGTATACTCGACGCAACTTTGTTTCTGTGTCAAACTAGCTCTTGTATACGACAATTTCGACAAAAGTTTCGCGCCGGAATTATTCCTCTCTCTCTCTCTCTCTCTCTCTCTCTCTCTCTCTCTCTCTCGGTCCTTATCAACTAGTCAGAGGAGGGGCGGGGGCGTCAGTCGACTTCTTATATACATAACTTTAAATTGCCGAACTTGCGGGCGAAGAATAGGTCTGTTCTTTTTTCCGAAACCACTTTCCCCTCGCGCGCGTGGTGGGAAGCAAACTTCTCGTCAGAGAGTATAGTGGCAATCCTGGCTATTAAAAACCGAGCGCGAGAGAGCTGCATTGCCGAGTTGATGTTCTTTTACCGCGCGGACACGAATCCCCAGCCGCCGGCAGCTTTCCTCATAACGCCAACTAGCGGGGCACCGCGCGAGCACGCAGTGAAAAACTTTCCGCTTCCATCTCGGTCCCGCATTCAACTGCACTTGCGGCCCGTCCATCCTCTGGCGCATATAAAAAGAAGCGTAGTATAGTTCAACAAGAGAGAGATAGAGAGAGAGAGAGAGAGAGTGTAATGAGTTTACTGCATGTCGTGCGCGCGATCGAAACTGCTTACTCTCTCCCTCCCCGAGGTTAACTTTTGCATACTAGATCCATCTTATATTACGTTCGCGCAGAGGCTCGGTTACCGGTTTAACAAGATATCCAGCAAGACGCGAGGTTTTGCTCTCCCCGAGTTTTATATTGCTCCGCGGGTCACAACTACTTCCGCCGCTGCTGCACTGTTGCTTCTGCCGCGCGGCGCTGCAAGTCTAAGGCTCCCGGAACGCGAGCTCTTTAATCATTCGCAAACGTGGCTTGTGTACAACAACTCCTCTCAATTCAAATGAACTTTTCAGAAGAACCGCGCTCGGCCGGGCCGCCTCGTCAGAAATTCATATCGTCTCTGGTGGATAAACTCTTATCTCCGATGCGGAGCTGGGCTTTTGCGATTTTTATATACTTTCAATTATTACACGCGCTAGCTTTCTCGATTAATTCTTCGGCGAAGCTTTCTCAGGTCGAAAGTTTGATTATTTCACGAAGCCATACGTTGTATACGTGCTCGCGAGTTTGATGAAATTCATCGAAGAACGTAAAATTTCGTCGGGCGGATAATTACTTTCCGAAGTATGCACGTATAATCCAGCGCTTATTAGTCCTCGAAAAATGAGCTTGTTTCACCGCGCGCTTACGAGAGTTCGATAATCAAACGGTTGTTTGCGAATACGCTCGCGCGTGTGTGCGTTCGTTAACGAGCTACTAAACTACGTTATGTACTTTGTTCAAAGCGCTAATGTCAATATAAAATTCCTTCGGCGATAATCGACGAAGCACCTGTACCACTGCACTCACCGGCGCGGTTAATGAAAATTACCACCTGCAGCCTTTTTTTCACGCGCTGCAGCTCGTTGCCCATTTCTGGATGGTTGCGAGAGAAAAAAACCAACGAACTCTGACTCGGAGGGAAAAAAACATTCTAAAAATCCGCGCTCCGAAAGAGAGAGAGAGAGAGAGAGAGAGAGAGAGAGAGAGAGCGAACGTGAGGTGCGCGCACGTGCCGCGGTCATTCGCCGGCCTTAATTCAGCCTAATAAAGTTGCCTACTTAGCCCACATTCAGCAAAAAGTAGTCGGCGAAACTCGTCCGCTGGCGAGCGCTTCATTTCTACGCTACTTAACTTTGTTACGCTAATTGGCCAACAGCAGCGCAGCTCTCCTCGACAAAAGCTCCCTTTCTTCTTTCTCTCCTGGGCGCGAGAGATCAATCAGTAGCCGCGCGCGAATATCTCTCTCGGCACATCTTCTATATCATCGTGGAAATATTTGCCATCCGATCGGGCCCCCGAGACGCTCGATATACAGAGCAGAGCTATATGGATCGGGGTGAAAAGCTCGCGAGAAAAGCCAAACCGTCGACGGGCGGCCGCGCGCGCGGCTAGTCGAAAAGATAGAGAGAAAGAGGAAATGGAAAAAAGGAGAGCTCGAGAAGCCGGAAAGCTTTCATCGAAATTGCCTCTGTACGCTGTGTAGAAAGAGAGGAGGGAGTAAGGCGTGATCCGCGCGCCATGCCGTCTGCGCGAGCGATTGGATGAAACGGAAGATCGAAAGCGAATTGTCGAAATTAAGAAAGCTGTCACTGGCCAGAACTGCCGCGGCGAGACTCGAGAAAATCCAATACTTTGCCGGGAGCGCGCGTGCTGAATTGCGCTTCGGTAATACGAAGCAGCTCCCAGTCTCTCTCTCTCTCTCTCTCTCTCTCTCTCTCTCTCTCTCTCTCTCTCTCTCTCTCTCTCAAATACTGGACGTAGCGTGTATAGTCGGATTATGTGTCGAATTCCGAGCGAAATTATTTCGCCTTCGATCGTCGCTACAGAGAGGCTTCTTCAAATCCCACTCCGTTCTCTCTATCTATCTCTCTTTCAATTCGATTTTCTTTTCCCGGCGACGACCGCACGCGACGACGACGACGACGGGAGATGACTCCGGAACATTAAAGGCTGCCCGAGGACGATCATATTTCTCTCTCATATCCCGCGGAAAAACATCGCTTTGAGAGAGAGAGAGAGAGAGCCATGCGCCGGCTAACTAAAGAGCCGGCGAGCGAGAGCCAAAGCCGGCAGCGACGAGAGGCCGAAAGCAGCGGAAAAGGTCGGCTTTTGGTCAGCCCGACGTAGTCCTTTATTCGCAGTAGTCGAGACTCGTGTGTGACGACCCCGGAGAAAAGCTGCAACGCCGCTGATCCTTTACGCTCGGAATTGCTCGACTAGTGACACTGGCAAATGTGCACGCTTGTGTTGTCCCTTTCGCGCAGGGCATACTGTATGTGGCACTCGTCGCGCTGAATAACTCCCCGACTTGGCAGTCTAATTAATTGCGGCGTCCGAGTGTGCTCTTTCTCTTTCTAGCTGATGTGGCAGCAAAGCTTAATCTATGCCATGTACGCACATTTAAGTCTCTCGTCAGATCTCGAACGGCACACGGTCAATCAACGCTAATGGTGTAACCATTAAGGAGCTACGGTGTCCCGTAATTCGCCGACTCGTCGAAAAACTTGCTGCTGGTAAAACGCCGCGCTTTGATTATTCAGAACGGCGACGTGAAAATTTGACGCGGGAGCATGAAAAAAAGCACCGAGGATATCAAGCCGCTGGAAAATCCTAATTGACGTTGTTAGGTCGTTGAGACACACTTTCAGCGCGCCGCGCGGGGTATACACCGAGCCGAGAAGAAAATCCAGTCACATACTCCCGGGCCTGAAGCCTGCTCGCGCATGCATTTAATAACGAGACGGTGACGCCAAGGACTATACGAGTCAGGCAGCTGGCGCTGCTGCTGCTGCTCGGCTACGCGCATTCCTGATACCCCTACGCCGAGAGAGAGTGAGCCGGTTCGCCTAATGAAATTGCAAAAGTTTCAGCTTTATGGTAACAGATGCACTGCGCGAACGTTAAATTGACTTTTTAACCGCGTGATGCAGTGCGACGATGCGTGCGAGCGCGAGGGATCCTCCTTCTTCTTTTTCACACGGAAAAAGGGCTTTATTTTTGGCCATATACTCCGCAGGGCTTCTAGGAGAAAATTGTTTCTTCTTTCGCCCACGCAGGCGGATGATTTTTGTTATAGCTCCTCTCTGACATGCCATAATTGGAATGGAGTTTTAATTAAATTTCCGCGTACAACCAATATGCGCCGAGATTCAGCGCACTTGAAAAAACCCTGCGGATTAATTAAAACGTTTGAACATAATAGCGATCTTCAAAAGAATAATCTCGGAACACTGCGTGTGTTTCGTTTGCGCGCGGATTAAAAGAGCTTGCGGCATCCGGTAAAAAGCATCGCGTTAATATGCAAATGCATCCATCTCATTGGATCACCTTTGTCGCGACGTTTTTGTTGGATTTCCCCGAAGGCGCGTACACGCTCCTCTCAATCAGCCTCAGTCTTTTCTCTGTCCCGCGCGAAAATCACGCGCGTCTGACGCGATGCTGCTCGGCTCTCGCGCGCGCATATCGAATCTTCGAGTACTCGTCAAGTGCAAAAGCCCTATAGCATCGCGCAGCCCACCGACAACGGAAAAAAAGTAAGGGATGCTGCAAGGCTAAGCGTAAAATTAACAAACGACGAAATCCCCCCAAATGAAGAGAGAGCGCCCGAGGCCTACTGCGAATACTCCCGCGAAATTTCCGGCGCTGCTCCCTCGAGTTTTTGCGCAGCTGCACTATACCTAATGCGTCTACGTGGCGAGATCACCGAGAAAAATGTACTTTTGCGTGGGTTTGAGGATTTCGGGAAAAAATTACATGTTTTATAGCGTGTTGTTTGCTAAATAAACTCCAACGTAAAATATTTTGCAACGGTAGGATAAATAGAGAATCCATTCTATGCGATTGTTCATCTATATTGTTCGATCGAAATTGCGGTTTTCAATGCTTTATAAAATACAAATTCAGCATTTTCTAAAGAGAAAAATGTAAATAAAAAAACTCCAATTACACTCCGCGTAAACTGTAACTGTAATAAAAATACATAATAACATTTTTCCAAACTCTGCGTTTTAAAAATTGACCGATAACGGTTCGTGATTTTTGCCTTTTTCGATTGCTCAGCTTTTCACTACTGCGGGCTATCCAATTTTGATAAAGCTCTGAATTATGGTTTCTCTTTCAATTTCATTCTTATGCAAAATTCGAAAGCGTTCTCTCTCTCTCTCTCTCTCTCTCTCTCATATTTCAGTCGCAAAGCTCAGTGGAATAAGATTTCAAATCGATCGCACCGCCAAAAGTTGTACAGTAGCTTTTTTCTCGCGACTTTGAAAATTAGCCTCGACAAAAAAAAGATCAAGAACCGTATGACTCCGTCGATTGTTAGCGAACTTTCGGAGCTTCCACAACTCGTCGACCATAACCCACAGCAGGCGCGTCTTTGTTGAGAGAACACAGGCCCCGAGCATAAAAGAAGCAGCGCCGGAATATCGAAAGAGGCTGGCAGAGAAAGCTCGAAGATGAAATTGCGCTTTATAACAGGGTCGCGTTAAGTCGTTATACTCCGACGAGTGCGCTGGCTGTAAGGTTAAGAGCTCGAGCTTGCACACACACGCACACAAACACGCTGCCAGACGCTCGAAGAAAATTCGACGCTAAGAAAGTGACTTTCCTAGAAGAGAAGGCGAGAGTGGCGCGCGAGCGAGCCTCCTCGGATTGGTTGTTTAATATTCAACGGCCGGAGGTTTAATATTCAGCGACCCGACCTACATCGCGCGCGACTACCATTCCTGAGGGAGAACGACGGGGGTGATGCTGCACACACACACACTCTCTTTGATGCAAGCCTCCAAGTGTGTATAGACACATCTATTCTACGGCTGTTTTTTCTACGTTTCTCTTAACCCTTTCAGTCGTCACGCTGTCCGTTATAATGGACATGCTAACTGCCTCGGGGCTGTAAAATGCACTTTCAGCGAATTTCTTTAATGATCTTGGTATTCAAGGGACGAGCTGCCGAGCGAGACTGCCATGTATGCATATAATTTGATGTATGGCCTCGTTAGAGAAACTTGCCGACGATACGTTGCCGCTTGGAGATTAATGAAATTTCGTTCCTTTCCCTCTGCCAAGAAACATCAATATCTGAGGTGTAAATAAATGCTGGATCGATCTCGAAAAGTGCGCACGCTCTCGAATCCTCGTCGCCTATTCTCGCCGAGGATATGTAACAAAAGTCCATTTGCAAGCTTTTGACTTTGGCGCGCGTGTACTCCCGAGCGATTTTCCGAGTCGGCGGATACGAAACAGTGAAATTTGCGGGCGCCTGAGGCAAATTCGAAAATCATTCAAGCTGTATGTATCATCTCTCGGAGCCGTCACTCCTTGTCACTCGCGTAATTATTCTCCGAGCGGAGCAGCAGCTGCTGCGCTTCCATAGCATAATGCTCTCGTCGACTTACCATAGTCTATATACGCCTAATGATCCTCGCTGAGCTTTTTGTCGGCAGCTCTAGCGTTTTGTAGCGCAAGCCTATCAGTGCACGCGTTAATTAAGTTTCGGCGCGTGTTTATTCGTGTATACACATCAGGGCGTCGACGAGATACTCTACTATAAAGCAGTGCGCCTATTATTTTTCCGCTCTAATGGATTATCCCCGGCGCTCGATGCGAAATTCGCTTGTTTAGCGGAAATTCAATTTGCGCACGCGCGGCGCAGTGATATTTTTCGAAAGGATATCCCCCTATTTACGATTCGCCTGCATTTCTCTCTCGCGAAAACTGGGGCAGCTAGTAATTGCGCCTCGGGCGTTGGACAAAAAACAGCTATCCCTTTTACGTATATTGTCCCCTCTACGAAGCTTATTTACGTAAGGCGCGGATTTATTAAAAAAATCGTCTATGAGCTTTGCAGGTATACGTAAGAGGCCTGCCAGCGCGATCGAACGTTTACCTCGGCAAAGCTATACAGGGGCCAGTTTTTCCGCTCGTTTTTTCCCTATATATACCTCCCTCCTCCGCTTTTGTTCTTTTGTTTGGCTTCCCGACTTTGCTGCTGCTGCTGCTGCTGCTGCCGGCAGCCGTGAGTGCAAGCTTTCTCCGAGGCTCCTATGAAGTGTTTCTGTTACTCCATTAATCTTTCGGGAAATCTATAAATCGATACGGCCCAGCTTTAAGTCTTTTCTAATGGTTCCCCTGTGCTCTCGGGGTCTGGAGAGCGAAATGTCTTCACATTTATCCGGCGCGCTATATACCCCTGTTACTTTTCCTCCTTTTTTGCTCTTCATTTTTCAATACTTATAACATTAGCTCGTACGCTCGAACGCACGGCAGTCTCAGCTCCGCGTGTGATTGATCGCGCTAATAGACTCTCTTTCTCCGGCCTCTTTCTCGGAAAAATGTAATAGATGTATGATGAAAGCGATATCGAGCAGTGACTCCTGTATAACGGAATTATACGGGATTCAATAACAAAACGTATCTTTCTCTCGCTTTCCGTACTTTTGTAATGGCTGATATTACAGCGAGGGAATATGATACGGCAAGAAGTATCGCATTGCAATATACAGCGACTGATTGGTTTCTCCCTTTGTGTTTCAGTTGCGCCGACTTCAGTGAGGGTCGTAGATGAGAGTACGAAGCAAACGCTGGAAGACGGCCGAGTACTGGGCCCGGTAATTGAGGGCTCACCGATAGCATTGAGATGCGAGAGCGGCAAAGGCAGACCGGTACCGACAGTCGAGTGGTATAATGGCGATGTGCGGCTCGAATGTAAGATATATGCTTGTCTAATGTAATACATATAAATGTGTCCCTCCGTCAAACTTGTTATCGGTGCAATTCGTGCTCGAAATTCAAAACGATTTTCTAACTTCGATATATGTATATTGTAAAAGTCTTGACAACTTTTTAGAAAGTCTAGAGAACATCAAAACTTATCGCGGATTTCGCTAGCTTTATAAAAAAGTCGCTCCAGCTAATGCAAGCCCTAAGTGGATTCCGTTCTCGCAACGGAGCTCCATATCGCCGGCGTAAATTAATCGCGGACCAATCTGTAAAGTAAGTCGCGCGATTAAGTAAAAAGTTGTAGCGTTCTTGCGCGTGCGCTCGCCCGATATCGGCCCCGGTCCGATATGCCCGCGTAGAGGAGAGTAGAGCTTTTTTCTCGCTCTCCTTTCTTTCCGCTCTGCCAAGGAGTATAAAGTTAAAATCAATATGTCGATGGACAACTTTCAGCTAAAAGTTCGGAGGAGCTTGAGGAGCAGAAAATCGGCACGGGAAGCGGTACGCTCAATCTCGTGGTCGCACGCAGCGAGCTTGGAGCCACCTTCACCTGCAAGGTTAGCAGTTTGGCCCTGCCGGAGCCGCTGAAAATCGACATCAAATTGGACGTCCACGGTGAGTTATAAAACGGATACATTTATCGCTGCCTATATCGTTCGAAAAGCTCGTGTGCAATAACTCGCGAGCGACCCGTTAAATTTTCTTAAAATTATTCTTAAATTAAAGCTCCGGAGCAGCGAATAAAGCTGAGCCATCGGTGTTAACGAGTGTGCCGCAGCACACGAGTACAGAATCGTGCGGCACGTATCTCTCTGTACAGCGAGGCGCGATAGAGGAGGAAAGTCAGAGGCGAAAGTTAAAATCGAATGAAAGTCGCTTCGTGAGCTTGCGAGTTATAGATTCTCGCTCTCTCCCTCTGTCTCTCGACAATCCAATTGTTCGAGATAACTGACCCGGCGACAATGCGCTGCACGAAGATGCCTATTCTGGAGAGCACACCGAGAGGACAGAGATAAAAGCTCTTGGAATCATAACCGGCCGTTAATTTGCCGCGCGAAGAAACAGCTTATACTTAGATTATTACTAGTGGGCGACAGTTACGGCCGGCTCGTTTCCGAACTTGATAAGAAGCAGTGCAAACCGCACGCACGCGCTAGAGGCCTCCTTTCATCAAACTTTGCGCGCGCGGTCCAGCGCTCCGTGTAATTGCGACCGGATCTAGCGGCCCCGGCCGCGGATCAATCCAGTTTAAATATATAGCGCCACGAGAGAGGGGGAGAGAGAGCTTTTAACGAGTTTTCACCGCGAACTTTTGCCTCCTTTCATCCACAAGCGCTATCAGCAGTCGACTAGCTATATATATGATTACATCCTCGTTACTTCCGGCCGAGGCGTTTCGTTGTGTGCAGAACGGGAGACGTCCCCGCAAAAGCCTATGCGGTCGCAGCGCAGATGGGGGGAGTTCAATGACTGACTCATCCGGAATCCAATGGAAAAACGCGTCGCTGTATGTATAGCTGCCGATGCAACTGATTTCCCGACCGCCCGTAAATAGAGACACGTTGTGGCTTTCGCGGGGGTAGAAAAGAAGGCAATTCGCGCGCGTCGGAGTGGAAACTACGTGTATAGGGTATAGGTGCAGTCGGTTGCGTGTGTAAACAGTTTGCTACACGCCCACGCGCGAGAGAGGGGACAATAACCGTTTGGGCGTGTAATTCAAGCTCGTAATCCATATGCATAAGGAGATCGTCCTCGTCGCGCGCAGATGAGAAAGCTTGAGGAAATGCGCGAGTGATTTTTTTTTTGCTCATTACTTAGGTAAACTTATTCCATAGTTTATTAAACGCGCTAGCTGCCAAAGTATATATTGCGCCGGACGAGAACGTCAAAGCTGCAGCAGCGGCGCTCATTTGAGTTGTAAATCGATCCGGCTCTCCATCTCTCTCTCTCTCTCTCTCTCTCTCTCTCTCTAGCGCTCCCGATATTGTATTAAAAGTCAATGTCGTCGGCTGAATTCTCTTAACCTCTTGAATTTTAAGCGCAAACGCAGCAGCAGCAGGCTGCAAGTGCCTCGCGCGATACAGAGGGTGTATATATAGAAAGGCGGATGAGAAGCTGCCGGGGGGGGGGGGGGGAGGAAGATATCGAGTCTGTTTTTTCGTCCGCAGTACAGCGCGCCGGAGCAATGAGCATATAGAGATACAGGTAGAGTGCATGGGGAATAATAGCATAAGGGAGGGAGATCACCCTCGCCGTGTGCCATTGCGCAAATGGTCCTCTGTTTAATGGTCCAACTCTCTGTAACGCAGCCGGCGTTATACATCCGCGTAATAGATTTCCAGCAGTCTGCTATGGTGTGCATGAGGCGTACTCGTTTAATCTTTTCCTCTGCTGCTCGGCTCTGTTTGATCTCTCTCTCTCTCTCTCTCTCTCTCTCTCTCTCTCTCTCTCTCTCTCTCTCTTTCTCTCTCTCTCTCACGTTTCTCCTTTTCTGTCTCTCGTCCTCGACGACGACGCGGATATAGCTCTTTAGCGCGAGTGTACCCGTCAGCGTGTTGGAGATGGAAATCGACGCCGTCGATGCAAATGTTTGACGACGAGTACTCGGCTATTGTAATTATATTTTCCTCTGCTCGTGTAAATCCTCCAGAGAGCGCGATGAAACGACTCGGCAGTTTGTTACGAGGGAATCCCTTTCATTTCGCGGTGGAGGCACGCTGAA